>NC_087484.1:4955227-5258409 GCF_036417665.1 Passer domesticus
TTGTGCTGACCTGTACCACATATCATCCTTTCTAGACCATGATATTGTGATGGTACCTAAATACAACTTAGAATATGTGGACAAGATTTATTATACTTGGCGTCCTGCTTAATAATTCTGTTGTTTTAATGCATAAAAAATTTACAGATTTTTTTCCCCCAAAATTTACTGTTACTGTCCTAACAAATGTGAGAACTTTTAGCCACAGTTATGTTTAATCCCTAATTATCATAAGCTTCTATTCCTCCTTGTGGAAGCACAATCAAAGCACAACTGAGAGGCAATCATAATTTCTTGTTTTGCACATGATACTTGCAGCTTTAGGGTAAACTGGGATGAGAAAGGCAGGGTAAAACCTCGCTCTTTAGTCCACTGGCAGTTTATGGATTTCTGAGCATCAGGTTTTCTTGTCATGGAAACATAATCAGGATGTTGCCAAGGTGCTGGTATTTAAATAAAATTCAGAGTCCTAGAGTCATGAAATGGTTTGGTTTGGAAGGGAATTTAGAGATCAGGTAGTCCTACTCTCCTGCCAGGGGCAGGGTAATCTTCCACTAGACCAGGTTGCTCAAAGCCCTGTCCAACCTGGCCTTGGGCTTCTTTGGGCAACATGTTCCAGTGCCTTACTACTCTCACAGTAGAGAATTTCTTCCTCATCTCTAATATAAACCTGCTCTCTGTCAGCTTAAGGTCATTCCCTCCATGTCCTTGTTCAAAGTCCTTCTCCACCTCTTCTGTATCTCCTTTAGGCTCTGGAAATGGCTTTAAGGTCTCCTCAGAGCTTTTCTTCTCCAGGTCAACACTCCCAGCTATCCCAGCCTGGTTCCATAGCAGAGTGGCTCCAACCCTCAAAGCATCTTTGTGTTTTCCTCTGGCCTCACTCCAACAGGTCCATGTCCTTTTTATGTTGGGGGCCCCATCTCACCTCTTCATTTCTTTCCATTTCAGCTTCTCACAAAGCAAACTTATTTCATGTAGATCCATTGCTGGTGGTATCAACTATAAACATTTTCCTTTTGTTTACCATAGAATGAAATGACTGATGAGAATGTTTGGTGTAGAAACAGAGCTGCCAGCCTGAAAAGCTGAAAGGTGAAGGTTGTCTGCAACAAGCTTCAGTTGCCTCCCTTAGGATGATTCCACACATCACACTGACAGGACATTTCTGCTGATGCTCAGTCTAAATATTAATGTTCTGTCCTTGGTTCTTGCCAGCCCTCCCTCTGACACTCCACGCTACTTCTGGGTGTCTGTGCCTTTGGAACTGCTGCTGTTTTCCATTCTTAGGGCTTTATTCCTTTCTTGATCAAAATTCTTGGCCTTCTCTTCTGGGGACACGCCCCAGTAGATTCCATATTTGCAAAACTGAGTGTTTTCAAAGCTGGTTCTAAAACCTTTGCTCCTTGACAGCTTGTCCACACCCAAAACTCCTGCACCTCCTGTTTTCCAAAGAATGAATGAAACATAGCACAGAGAGGAAATTGATAAAGGCTATAAAAATAGGTAGAAAGTATTCTCCACTTTTTAAGCTTAATTTTTGAATTATATACAGTACTATACATCTTTGGTATATCTTAATTGCAAATTCAAAGATAAAATTCAAATAATGGTGGTAAGTTTCTATCCCTGAATAGATACACCTTTCATTATCAAACAGTGCTTCTGCATGTCATTCTATGTTCTATATTTGCAAAAAACATGTCATAAAGATGACTGCCTTTGGATGTCTGGAGTTGCATGAATCAGTAAATTGTTTATTTTCTCAGTGGGAGTTCACTCAGGACATTGAGGAGCTATTTCCTCTTAATTAGTTCCCTTGAGTCCTCTTATAAAAAAAACACCTTAGGCTTCAAGGAGTCTGTTTGGGGTCATTATTTTCTTGATAAATGTACTCCCCACCACTCCATATTTCCCAGAAGGGAGACTGCAGGGTAGAAGAATGTCGTGTTGCACAATATATTCCATGATTGGTTCAAATTACTCAATTCACCCTGTATTTTCAAAAAAACCAATCTGGAATCATCAGTCAGCCACATCCAACTTCCAGAGCTGATGCCAGGCAGTCATTTTCCCTCAGAGCATCATTGAACATGAGCTCTCCTCAGCTTGTTTCTTACTTTGATGAACTGGATGGCTGCAGGGACTGTTCTGAGATTTGAGACATTTCATTTGAGATGTTGCTGCTTGTTTCCACCACTGATAGCTCTGTGGGAAAGGAGTGGACAACGCTGATTTTGCTCATACCAGGCAGAGATTATTGACCTGTAAAATTTACCATCATATTTTATCAAGCCACTCTGAGATGTCATTTTGTCAGATAGGTGTGCTAATGCAAGGTGATTTATCTTGTCTGATCTTTGAAAGGTAACCTGCAATCAAACCTCAGACAATGCTGAAAGATGTTGTCAGTTATGTAGCACTGAAGAGACAAGAATTTTGTTTTGGTCTTTAGATCAACAAATTTTTGCTCAAAAAGAAAACTATATCTTTCATTTTAGACTCAAATTTTAGCTGCATGTGGTGTAAATGTGTTCATTTTCACCTGTCAAAAACCCTTTCATGCTCTGTATCTTGTGATTATTGCACTGTGATCATTCCTTGATAGTTGCTCACCTCTATGATTCAGAGTTGCCAAGTTCAACGTTGTGTTTTCATTTATTCTGCTGGTGCTGAGCTGACTGTAACAGAGTTTTAGGCTGATTGAATCACTGGTCTTAGGCTCCCATGGCCTAAATCCCCCCTAAATCCCAGTGTTTTATTTCGGCCTTAGCAGACTCCAAGACAAGTTGGGTAGAGCAGGCATTGCCAGTGGAATTGCAGATGTGAAACCCTGGACTGCAGCAGGTGTGTTCATGGGCTCCTGCAGGTGTTTGACTCACATCTGTGCCAGCCCCACTGCAAAACATGGACAAACCTGGTCTGAAATCCCTGTGGAACTGGGACTGCCCACCAATAGCCCCATCACCCACAGGTGGCTGGGGAAGGAGGAAATGCTACCTTGGAATAATGCTCCCTTTAAAAAGGGCTGCTGCAACATCCCCTCTGCACACAAATGCCTCTTAACCCCTCTCTACCTGCCATCACCTTTCCAAGGTAATGTGGAAACACTTTTCTCTGACACCAGTGTCAGAGAAACAAATTTGGTTTATTTCAGTGGGGGTTTGATTGATTGAAGCCTGAATAATCTAAATAAACCTTTTTATTGATAGGAGGTGCCCCCTTTTTTAATCCTGTGACTATGAAAATATCATCCAGACATCTTAGTTTGCAATGTGAGTTTGCAAGCCTCTCTTGCAGTCTGAATTTCATGCGCACAGCATAAGTCCAGCATTGCTGTAAGCACTGAGAACAGCTGGGAACAGAGAAAATGAAAAGCTGAGAAAAACAAATGCCTTTCAATTTGTACACATTATTAATACTGAACTGACCCATTACACAGTGTAGGTGCTTTATTATATTTGGCCACCTTAGTTAGAAAGCAGCTGGAGCAGCAGCAGCGGCCAGCTCAGGCTGTAGGAATGCAGCCACAATTCCTGCACCCTCTACTGGCTGATGCACAGATCTCGGAGGGGGCTGCAAGAGTTTTTTTTCTCATCTATAGGAATAAATTTCTCAGCTGGAACAATAACGTTTGCCAGCAAAAATTTTATAGCATCGTAATTAGTAGAAATAGGAAATTTGGGTGCTCTAGAATAGGAAAGGAAGGCTGAGAAATAGAATTCATTTATTTTCTTTCTTCTTGCTTAAGAAACTAGTTTTTGAGAACCACTGTGCTCGCTTTCTACTGCAAGGGAGTGCCAAAGTTTGGCATGCAGAAGGAGACTAAGCTATATTGTGCTAATTCTGAATGCTAGAGATATTGTTCATTAAATTCTGGAAATGCCAGATGTAGGGGAGAAAAAGTAGTATTCTGCAATCAAGACCTAGAAATTTGAAAATTAAAATTCAAAGTCATGTCTTTCTGGGTGTGGGATTCACTTCAGCCACAGATAAGTATTACAAAGTATTTGTACAGGTTTAACTTTCAGATGGTTGTAGCTGATCTTGTTATAAAAAACAGCTTCAGTTTCAAAATCCATGTAGAGAGCACTCTGTGGCATGACCATGGTGTCGAGAGGATCATACACTCTTCTGGGTTGTGACATCAATTAAATAATAGACTTCTAGGCTGCTGCAGTTTCTCTAATACTGTTTCTTTTTTTTTGTTTTGGGTTTTTGCCCCTTTTTTCCTTATATTTTGCTTTTTCTTCCTTGTCTGCCCACATGGGTGCCAGCTAAGGCTTCCTGAGCTTATATTATTCTTGCTGCAGTGGACAGAGGTATCTGCAGATGTTTTCCATAGAGCAGGGTGCTGTTGGTGTGTCCAGTTTTCCAGGGTGCCTCATCATGTAGATCTGGTGCTATCTCATGTCTGTGTACAGCAAGAGACACAAAGGCCCATAACCTAACATGCACCCATTAGATAGCTACAATGAAGAATTTTGTTGCTACTTTGCTATTAAATAATTTAGACTGATAGGTTTTACAGGTATAATGTTACTGGGCTATAAAGAACAGCTCATACTACAGTGAGATTTTCAGAAATCACAAGTGATTTGACCTGCCTTCAGTTTATTTTCTTAAAAGTAGTTGTTTTTTCAGAATTATTATTGCCCCTCTCATTGCCAGTTAGAGATGACTCTTCTCTAGGTCCTTCACCTCAGGAGCTCTTCAGGTGTCTTTGCCTTGGAGATCCTTGGCAATTTCTGTTCTCCCTGCTTTGCCTGTGTGCTCTTGCCTGTACATGTCAATTTTGTGTCTGTCAGTGTGCAGTGAATCAGATTCCCAGACATGACAAGCTTTAAGACTTGCTAAGATAAGCAGGGGAACGTGTTACAATGTTTGTACAATGGTATTTTCATATTGATATTATCTCCTGGACTTCCCATCACCAATGATGCTGATTAATGCCTTCAAAATACAGGAATGTGTCTTTTATGAAGTGTTTTTGTGCCTGCTCATTATTTCCTATTGCTTATTTTGACAGAATTTCATAAGCACTCCTCATATTGACTCCTCCACAAAACCAGTCAGTCCCCCACAGCCCTCTGGGGTGCTTGGCCTTTTTCAGAGGTCTCTCAATTCCCTGCAGGAGCACAGATTTGCTGCTGCACCTGCAGCAGCGCCAAGCAGCTGGGGCTGGCAGAGGCTGCCTTTTGACCTCCCTCTCCTCCCCAGCTTGGGAACCCCTATATGCCTGCCCCCTTCTCCTTGGTATGGTATTGTCTCTGCTCTGGGGATAAAAAAAATCAAAATGGATTAGACAGAGTTAAAGGCAGGAGAGATAAAAAGAGTTTGCTCAAGGTCTCCACCTGCTCACTGGCAAAGCCAGAGCAGGGCTCTGCCCCTACTCCCAACCCAGCACCCAAACCCCAGCACACCCCAGCCTCTTTCAAATGCAGCTCACACAAAGCAGATTGGAAGTGATTTACTGCTCTTTAGGAGTGTTTTCAAATTGCATCTTTTTCAGTTGTCAGGAATTAACTGCAACTGCCTGAGTTTTAATTAATGGATCATGTTATTTGGTGCATCTGAAAAGAAAATTTAGGACATATCTTTGGCTCTTTTGGCCAGTAGCCATAATGACAGCCAGGCTAATTATATCGGTCACCAAGTTATCGGCGCAATCGTAACTGGAGGCAAACAGATGCCAAGAGAGGCTGGTAGTAAAATCATGATGTATTTCACAGTCATCTTATTACTGACTGATTTAAATAAAGACCTAAAATGCTCTGTCAGTACAGAGAGTGTCAAGGTTCCAGCAAGTCTTAATTCACAGAAGTTCAAGCTTTCCTTGCTTATGGGAAGTGACTGGTGAAAAAGGAAAAGGTATGCCACAGCAAAAGCCTGTGGAGAACAATTTACTGCTTATACTTGCAAATCCAGGTCACATGTTCTTCTTTTTATACTGAGTTTAGGTCTTAGGAAGGAAAACTCTCTGATGAGGTTACTCTGACTTCCATTTCATTTCGTGAGTGATGAAGTTGGCCCATAGTTCTCTGTCATTTGCTTGCTGGGTCTAAATGAATATAAACTGCATGTAATAGTGACTCAGAGCAGCAGCTCCATCAGGGAATGTCCCTGTGTGCTTTCAAACTCTGCACGTTGGAAGTAGAATACAGTATGTACTCAACATTAGGTTTCAACTAATTTAATTAAAAAACCTAGAAATTGGTTACTTTTCACTCAGTATGAACAGAAAACTCTTTGTCTAAATGCTTTTCATAATTTAAAAAAACAGTCTAGCCCCATAGTTTCCTCTACTGGGTCACTGCAAACCAAGGTACTGGTGGATTATGGCTTCAAATAATAACTGAAATTTGGGAAGGAACAAAGTCATAAAACTCCTCTGTAAATGTATTCCCAGCCACATAAACAAGGAAATGGATTTTATAATTAATTCAGAGTTCTCTGGCAAGCACAGTGTTGTAATGTGTTGTAATCTACTGATTAAGTTCCAGTAAGAACACTGGCAATGGCTTTTTTTTTTATCAATATCTGTCTTTTAACAGCACCCAAAAGAACCGGAAATTCTGAATCTCAGAATAACCATGGGTGGATTGTGCTCATCTGAGCATCCAGTCAACACTTGGAGAGGGGTGAGTCTGTAGGAGCAGGGTTTGTGTCATCCTTGGGTCTTGTTTTCTTCCTCTTCCCACGTCCTCCAGCACTGTGTTTTGGAAATGCTGTACTTTAGAGAAAATTGCTTTTGAGAAGTTCAGGCTGAATGGGTGTTTGAAACATTCCAGCAAATCTTTTAATCCAGTAGGATTCTACTTCACAGAATGCTTTGCCATCTATCAGGCCACTGGTCATGGCTGTTAATTAAATGAAAATGCAAAATAAATCTACAGTGCAGAGATACAACATAGCCAATTAAACATCCCAGTGCAGGGTGCTAATGATAAAAAGTGAATGTCACCGAGGACAACCTGTGTGATGTCAGAATACAAATCCCACCAGATGACAAAATGCACGGCTCCCATCGTGGGTGGGAGGAAGGGAATGGGTGTCCCTGAGCCCTGAAGGGCAGCAGAGGTGGTGGTGAAGCTGTAGGGGATGGGAGTACTGGGGACTTCTGTGGGCTAGAGGCAGCTCAAGTCAGAGCACTCAGACTAGTGCTGCTAATTTTCTTGACTCTTGGTATGTGAAACTCTGACCAGTCTCAAGTGAGCCCTTTGCCATACAACAAAGAATTGTATTTTTTTAAAAATGTAGTTGTTTTAGTACAAAAGAACAATACAGAAGAAAGCAAATGATAACCATGTCTGGAGTGCCTGAAGGACTGTCAGGGCCCTGTGTCTTTGTGCAGATGTCAGGGCATCTTTGTGGAGATGCTCTGTGAAGAGGGATGGCCTCTTTAAGTGGCTCTTCTTGGCAAGGTTCAACCAAAAGAATGGCAATAACTCAGCAGTTACAGCTAACTACAGCAGCTCATAGGCAGGCATTATAATTTCATTAAAGATCTGGCAATCCGGGCAATCTAAAGAATATAAATGCACAGAGATGAGCAATCTTAAGTTTCATGAAATCAAAGAAAATATTTAACTAAGTTATTGCAACACACAACTTAATGAGCTATCTTGAGACAAACAAATTAATGAATATTTAGTATTTTGTGTATGTAAACACTTCCACCTGTTCCATCTATTAGAAAGGTTAATTTTTTTTGAGAAACACAGTCTGATAAAATTTATATTTCAAAGAAAAACTTGACTGTTTTAAGCTGCATATTTCAATAGCTCATGAAACTTGTGTTGCATCAAAAACTTGCCTACCTTCAAAGCCTTGGGTGCATACTTTAGGTATCTCAATGTGCATTTTAGCTTGGATTGCTAGTTGGGAACTTCTTTCTTCTTTTTAGCTTTTGATTGTATGTTTTGCTCTTTTTGAAGGTTAGTTGCTTACAATGAGGGTTGTATGAAGGGTTTCATGTTCCTAAAATAGAGAAAATGGAGCAGAGGGGAATTTTAGACTATTGCAGGATGCTGGCCTTTGAAATTTCCATGGATTTTCAGTCCACGGAAATTTAGCTCTCTCTTAAATCTTTTAATAAATGCAGATAACACAATGCTATCAAGACTCAGCCGAACTAAATATTAAATAATACCAGTCTTTAAACCAGTTTTGCATTCCCTCGATTGCAATGAAAGTGTAATTCTTTCTGACATGCAGTGTATTAAAATATATTTAACAAAGTTCTAATCAATTACAGACCCTTCTTCCCTTGTTTCAAATGAATCCAAACACTCTTTACACATTTATAGGTAGGGATAAATGTGTGTATATCGTAGAATGGTTTGGGTTGGAAAGCACCTTAAAGATCATGTCATCCCAAACTTTTATTTTTATATATATATATATATATATACATATATATATATATATACACACACACACATATAAAAGTATGTGTGCAAGCCACTTAGCTCTTACAGGCAAGGACATCCTGGTTGTAAACTGATGGTTAAATAGGTTAAATAAGCATCACACAGGAATGGATACAGGAATGTCATATTTTACTATATTAGACTGTAATCTATTATTACCACATATGTAGGCTCAGCTATTGCTATCCTATCTCTGTATAGAGGGATTTGCCCTATACTTTGTTTTCCTATACTTTGTTTTCCCAGCCAAGTATCCCTTCTTGGACAATTTTCTGAGGCTGGAGACAAATCCTATTCCCTCCCACAAGTCAGTATTCCTCTTTCCCCAGCAGTATTTTGCATGAAAGGAGAGCTATTGAGGCCCCTGGAGGGAAGAAGGAGGGAGAAATGTTTGAAGCACAGCACGGGTAGAGTGAAAAGTAGAGTGAAAGACAGTGGAAAAGTTCTGAAAAGGGACCCCAACCCTGGGGCCAGGCCAGAGCAAAAGTGGTGTGTGACTGAAGTGGTATCACACATCTCTGCTGAGAGAGGGAGTTGAAGAACAACTGAACGTGCTCAACAGTTTGGTGCCATTTCTGCACGAGTGAAGACGGGTTAGGACCAGATGGAGGCTTGGTGGCCAAAGGTGGGATTGTTGCAAGTTGGGTGTAAATTGTCAGCTCCTGCCACCCACAAAAGGCATGGTGGAGAGATAAATGGGTTGATTTCCCCCCACAGTTAGTAGGGGATCATCTGCTTAAATGATAGAGCATTCCAAGGAGATGTTCATGCGGTAGCTCAGGGGACCCATGGAAGATAAATACATCCTACTTGCAAGAAGGAGAATAAAACTTTGCACACTTGGATTCCAGTGGCTTATCTAGTGGCAAGGAGAGTGCTGTTGTTTTATTTAATCTTTATTTCTTGCTTTTCAGTATAAAGAACAACCCAATGATAAAGCTACTCTGGGGTTTTGTGTGGATGAAGAGTGGCAGGATATCTCACCTGGTATTGCCCCTTTGGTGATAGTTTTTAGGCTGTTGGTTGGTCTGTGGCTGGTGGCAAATGATTGATTTTCATACACAAATTTCATTTCTAGTTTTGATTTTTTTTTGGTATAGTATTCCCTTGAGACTAACATAACGTTCATGGGATTGCCCTGTCAGCAGAGTATGTTCTGCCTTTCCCTCCTGTACCTGAGAGCTGCACGCTTTTGGCAACAGCAAAAGAGTTATATTTCTGAGTACTGAAGGATTCTGGATTTCCTAATTAACCATGGACTGTAATAGTTATAGAGACAGGCAAAAAACGTGCCCAGGACAGAATTATTCCTGTACATGGGAATGTCACAGGATAAATTGTTGCTGTGTCCTGTCACTCCTGCCATGGGCATTTAGATCCAGATGCTCAGTGGGACTGAGAGACATAAATAGCCCAGGGGTGGCTGGGGCTGACCTTCCCTCCACTGGGATGTGCTCTCAGGTGAGGGTGCAAAAGCTTATCAAATTTTCGGGCACCTCCAGACCTTGCCTGGGGCTGTAGGCTTGGAAACATGAGTGGGTTTGCTGTGCTCAGTTAGTGTCAATATTTTAAACCAAGGTTGATGTTAGCAGAGAAAAATACAGATTTTAAACACAATGTGAAGGGAAGTCTCTCCTAAAATAACGGGAGATGTTAATGAGCTCTCTGCAAGAGGCTTAACTTGGGATGTTTTAACGTGTGATTGTGGCTGTTCTTAAAAATGAATAGACCTATCAGCATTCAAAGGACTATTCTCCTTTCCCTTCTGATCTGGCCTTCCTTTCTCCCCACATCCCCTGAGTCGTCAACTTTCATTGTCTGCTGTGATCCTAGAAAGCGTGAGGGCTGGGGTTGGAGAATACTTTTGTTCCTCAATTAGAAATAGAGAGAAAGCAGTGAAAAGTAAGTAAAATATTTCAAGAAACAGCAAGGGGAAACAAAAAGAGTCACTTAAGATATGTGCAGACAGTGATGATCCGACTAAGTAAGACCATGGCATCATCTTAAATTACACCAGTATGAAATATTTGAGTACAACCCCCATCTCTCTATGCAAACCATACATAAATTACATAATTTGGGTACCACTTAGCAAGGGGCAGCAGCCCACCCGCGCTCAGGTGTGTGCAGCATCTCCACCCTGCTCTGGCACATCCCTTTGTGCCCCGGTGCTGGCGGGGCTGCGTGCGCTCCGTGCCGCTGCCCGCGGCCGTCGGAGGGACCCCCCAGCCCCGCAGCGGGGCCGGGGCGTTGCGGGAGGGTCCCAGGGGGGCCGGTCCGCCCGGGGCGGTGCGGGGCGGTGCGGGGCCGCGGCTGCCCGCGCTGTTCGCCGCGCCGCCGCTGGGGGTATCTTTGTACCATTTTTCATCCAGCAGCAATTTGGAGTGGAAACGTGTAATAGGGGGAAAAAGCAGGGATCTCGGCGGTTTGAGCGAGCCGTGCATCCAGGAGCCAAAAAAAGATTAACACCCCTCCGCGCCCCTCCGCGCCCCTGCCGCGCCCCTCGGGGCACCGCGGCGGCTCCGCGATCGCCCGCCGGACATCGAGCGAAAGGGATTCGTCTGGAGGGCACTTTCGGATCGGGGGAGATCTATTGGATTAGTGGGATTATCTGCCTGCAGACGGAGAGAAGTAGCGTTTGATCATTTCCATTGCCTGCCTGATGGTCGGATTTACATGGAGGTGGCTCGGCACGGATGAGGCTGGATGCCGGATGGGGATTTCCAGCCCCCCCTTCCCGCGCCCCGATCCCAGGAAAGGGCAGAAAAATATATAAAAATCGGTATAATTGGGAAGTGTCCGGAGCACTATTGGGAGCCCTCCCGCTCCCAGCGGCTGGGAGAGCCGGAGGAAGCGAATCCAGCGGATTTACAGCTTCGGCTGCGATTGCGGGAAAGCGGCCGTGAACTGGTAAATACTTTGATGCTCCCGGCGTGCGGGATGGAGAGGAAGGAGGGGGGCGGCCGGGCCGGGATGCAGCAGGGAGCAGGGATGGAGGAGCGAGGCAGCGCCGGGATGGAGCGGGCCGGGCGCGGGGCCGCGGGCAGGGCAGGGCAGGGCGGCCGCGGGGCTGAGCCCGGGGGCGCTCGGCAGGGCCGGCTTGCCAGGGCCGGTGTGTGCGTGTCCGCGGCCGGGGGGATGCGTGCGGGGCTGCGGGTGCGGGGCTGCGGCGCCCGCGAGCCCGAGCGGCGCCCGCCCGCGGGGATGCGCGGCCGCGGGGGTGCTCGCGGGGAGATTTCCACGCACGCCTTCGCGCTCACGCACGCACCCCCCGCACCCTCCGCCGCCGCCCCGGCGAACTTTTCCTCCCCCGCCGCCCCGGGGCCGCCGCCCGCCCCGGGCCGGGCGCGCAGCTCCGCGGGCGCTCCGCGGGCGCTCCGCAGCCCCCGGTGCCTCCCGCAGCGCCGGCTCCCCGCCCGGCTGCCGGGCCTGCCGGGGGAAGGCTTTTCTGATTTCTTCAGACATCTTCTTTCTCGCCTGGGTGCTGAGTGCTGGTTCTTCTCCTTCCCCCCCCCCCCCGTCCGCCCCCCCCCCCCCCCCAATCCTCCTTTCCTGATGATCGCACTAGAGCATCATCTTTACTCGCTAAAGGAAAATCAATTTTCAACAGGTTTAATTAAAATTAATCAGTCAAATTACTTAATATTAATTGACTTATAATTAAAGCCAGAAAGTTACCTTGGAATCAGGAGAAAGGATGTTATCTGGAATCGTTTTAACGATGCGTATGGTTTCAGAGCAATTACATTCAAATAACTGTTTAAATAAAACAAACCAGAGCTTGATTATAGTGTTGCGTTCTTGCTGGTGCAGGTGACACGTTCTGGACTGGCCATTTCGTTCTGTAAATTTGCTGACCTTTTGAAGGAATATCATGTTAGTTTGACACTGGGTTTGCTTTCTGGAAGGCCAGTTTGTTTTAGCTCCAACAACTATGGCATTAAAATCCACTAGTATAAAATGGAAATATGTCTTATAGAAGCTATAAATATCAAAGTGAATGTTTTTAGCACGTTTAGATGTTCTGTGAATTTGAAATGAAGCAGATTTTTCTTTTTCTCAGCATAAGTGTAAGAAATTGTTTTAGGAATTATTTTTTGCCAGCACTGCCATCCACTGTGGCAATATTTGCATTTATCCAGAGTCTTAGTGGGACAAGACTGTACTGGTAAATTCAGAGATAATTCACATCCGAAACCATGTATTTTTGGCAATGCTCACAACAACCTTTTCATGCTCCCTTAAGACCTAGGTTGGTATTTTTGTTTGTTTGTTTTTTACAGTAGCAGCATTTTTGTTGCATCCACAGAGTATTGTTATTGCTGAAAGAACAGTACTGTGAGCTTTGGGACATTTTCCCCTACTTTTCTGGTCTGGCTTAGTTGAAGCAAAGGATACTTATGAAATTGCACGTACTTTATTACAGGCACCTGACAAGAGAAAGACCCATGCACGGTATAAATGAGCATTTAGAAATAGAGCCCATTATTCAGGGCCCTGATTTTCAAAGATCCTGATTCCCATTGACTGCACTGAGACTTGTGTGGGCTCAACAGCTGTAATATGCCGACCACTTCTGCATCTTTGAAATTAGATTTGCAGATTGGGAGCCAAATGCTACGTAGCCATGTTTGGGAATGGTCGTTAGGAAGGATTATTTATTTTTTCTTCCACACCCCCCCTCCCCAACTCTACTACTGGTGCAGGGTTAAAGAAGACTGCTTCTTAGTTACTTTTTGATAAATGGCACCGTTTTTCTTGGGCTGTGGCTGCAGATTGCAGTGATGTTGCAAAAGCAGTTTTGCAGTAAATGATTAGGAGATCCTCAGGTACCTACAAAGAGATCCCATTTATCCTGTACCTTTCCTGCGAATCGTATGCAGACTGTGGGAAGAAAAATGAGGCTGAGGATAATCATGCTAAGTGTGCTGGGAAGCAGGATTTGGCTGAACACCTCTGTTTTGTGATTAAGTGAGGTAGCAGCGAAAGCCATGAGAGTGGTTCAGGCTGTTTGAGGCAGTGGGTGTAGGAGCCAGGAGAGGAGCTGCTCTCCTGGTGCTGCTTTGGTTATCTTACCCCTGCTCCTAGAGTAGGGTAAGAAGATAATATCCTAGCTGTTGATGCTTAAACATCTTTCACAAAGTGGGTTTTCTCTGGATTATTTGGCTGGAGGTGGAGCAGTCTGCTGAGGAGGGTTATTTAAAGACTGGGACAGGGCTGTAGGCAGATAAATTGATTTGCAAGTGAATGGAGGAATTTGAACATGGTAATGGTGGTAGTTGTATTTTTTATCAGTTTACATTTTTAATATCCGCTGGCATGCACGCCAGCATTAACCACTCTAATTGTTCAAATGGAGCCTGGGGAAAAGGGAAGAAAGCAGAGGCTTAGATGTGGTCTCAGTTTGTAATGGATTGGCTTGCCTTTCTTTATTAAAAGCAAACATACATTCCTTTGTAATAGAGATATAAGGCTGTATTACAGACCCTTGGCTAGCTCTGAATTATTTGCTTGATGTCATATTTATTATGGTTTTTTAATCACATGAGAAAGAAGTTATTTAAAAATTAAATAGTGGAAAAAGAGGGGCAAAAGGAGACAGACATTCTTTGAAAGCAAATAATGAAAATAAAACATTTTTCTAGAGGTCCAGTAGAAACCTCTGTGGATTTCTTTTAATAAAGGATGAGCAGTTATCAATCTGATCCAGTAAATGATATAGTCTCTGATTAGTCCCAGATATCCCTCCATGGTAAGTATAACAGGTGATAAAATAATAGATAATGGTAAAAAATAGGTCCTGACTGATGAATAAAGGATGTTCTCGAGGCATGTCTCGATTTCTGTAGCCCTGGTTCTGAGCTCTGCATTGTGAGGGAGCACAAGCACTCAGAGGGGAATGCCTGCCCCGATACCCAGGTGTTGCACAAGAGTTTGCATGGAAAGGAGGGAGAGGGAGCTAGGGGATGCAAAAAACCAAACCAAAACAAAAACCCCACCTAATGGGAAAACTTCACGATGTATTGCATATTGAGAGCACATCCTGTACTTTTAATAACAAATAATGGCATTACATTCCCCAGGATTACTATTGAACTAGCAGAATTACAGGAGGAAATAATTTTGGCTTCTTGGTGACTCAGCTGCTCATTTCCACCTGCCTCTGAAGACCCCACATGTTTTACAGCAGACTTTGTTTCCATCACTATTAATTGCTCATTAATGATGTTTTGTGTGCTCTCCAGGGATGAAAAGTGACTAGTTGGCTGCTTGGTCCCATGTTAAGTTTTGCTGTGCACCCTCTCCACCACAGCACTTCCCACTAGAAAACAAAAGGTGGAGTGAGGGAGCAGCAGCTGTGGGAAACCAGGGGGCACAGAGTCTGTACTGTAAATATCCTCATGGTTACCAAGCCATGTAAAGATCTGGGCTGCACACAGCAGGGTAACATGGTTTTTCCACTGCTGTGGTCAAATAAAACATGAGGCCATTAAAGGAAAAGCAATTTGAGTTCTCTTTACCCCATTTGTTGAATTCTTCTGTTTTGTCCTCATAATATTTTCTGCATAATCAGTTTTAGTGTTGCCTTTGGGTAGCCTGTTACCTTCTGCTGATGCTTGGTTAGGTCTTTTGCACCATATTAAGGGAGAATGTAATGCTTGGAAATTAGCAACACGTGACTGTGAAATCATAAAAGTGGTCAAGGACACTTTACAACTATTGCATTTCAAGTAACTCATATTCCTTTAACGAAGCAGAGAACTTAAATGGCAATTTAAAAAGATGTTTTCTAAATCTCCTCAATCACATCCTGCCTAGAGAAGCCATTAGCTCACTTGTTGAACTGGTTCTGGGAATTTAATGAGGGGAATACATTTATGTTGCATTTTGTACTTTTATTTAATTACATTTTGTCTGAAGCTTTTAGGCTCAATATCTGAACTTAAAGTTGTTCCTTAACTTTTGCCTTCCCAGCCCTGTCCCCCAGTTTCCAAAACAGTACTTGAAAGCAGTAAAGTGTTATGTAGGCACACAGTGTTAGAAATATTCATGAGGAGAAAATGACAATTTAGTCAGGAGAAACCTTACAGATAGACTGAATATTTTGACATCCTCGAGCCTGTGCAAAACAGGCATTGTAGGATGAGGCTTTTGTTTCTTCTACTGGTTTCACAATAATGGTTTATTTAGTGGAGAATCTGGGCCCTGGAGCAGTCACCATGAGATGCAGCTGCTGGGTCAGGAAACCCTCTGGTCACTGGAGTCATGGTCAGCATGACCAGGACATGACCACAGGGGCACTGAGCCTGGTTGCTACAGCTGAAATGAGTCTCTTCCTCACAGACAGGGGTAGAAAATGAAAAGAGGACAAGGAGCTGAATAATAGGAGCTACACATGAAGTCGGATGGAATGAGTAAATCTTTGTAGACGTTTAATGGTGTTATATTCTAAGCTTTTGGGAAATTTTATTTGAAATTTTTTTACAACGGTAAATATAGTCTGTGCTATATCCTATTTCTATTTCATGTGAGAGAAAAATTCCCCATCTATGGCACAACACTTTACTGCTACCATTACTGCAGACTTTATAGATCAGAGATGTGTCAGCATGTTAGCTTTAGCTGTAATGCTTTTTTTTTTGTGAAACCTTATGGGCCTTGCAGCCACTTTCTCATACTGACACTCATAAAACGTTCAAGTTCTCATATTTATTATTTAATTTGCTTCCTATATAAAGCAGCAGAGCTCTTTGGTACATGAATATGAAGCCAAAAATGACAGGCAGGCATGAATGGGACTAATGAGTTTTAATAATGCACATATTAGAAACTGTTAAAGGAAGTTTAATTAAGAAAAACAAGTTAAGCATGAAATTCATTTTGGAACAAATGCAAGTAAAGTCACAGATGTACAGAATGCTAGATCACAGGAAACAACCTCTTCAAGCTGATAGATCCCTCTAATGCCAATATTGCACTCAAGTTGTAGTGTGCTCTCTGCAGTTCTGGAAAGCCTGGTAATACCAGTCAAGAGCACTTTCAGAGCTGAGTTAGAGATGTTGGGTTTGTGATTAACAAATTATGTTTATACGTCTGTGAATTTTCTGATGAGTTGGAACTTGATCTCAATTATCCTGATAAAGCTGGGACCATCCTGACCATCTGATCAAGAACAAAAAGCATGGGTTCCTTTTTCTGCCACAAAGGAAGTTTGCTGGTCTTTTTCTTAAAAAAAAAAAATCTTGTTGAAGAGGTAGTTATTGATCTAGCTCTACAACAAGGGTTTTGTATGCTTGGAATTGTTACTGTATTGTATCCAGCTAGAACAACAATTCATGGACAAATCTGAGTTCATTCAAGCATCTTTGTTTGCAGAGCTCTCCCTCAAGAAGTGGTATTATCTGTATTCCAGCTTTTTTTTAGCTTGAATTACTATTTCCACCAGGAAAATACAAAAGTGATATCTTTCTTATGAATCTGATATGAAAGCTTCCCTCGGGGGCTGAACTAGTATTAAAGGTAGTATTATTGTTGATATTATAGTTGTAATAAAGGTGGCAAAGAAAATCCAATTAATTTTTCTCATACGATTAAACCCAGTGAACCAAGGGTGAGGCACAAATATATATCAGGTGAAGAACCTTGCTAACAACTCTGTAACTAAATTTATCACCTGAAAGAGACAACAAAAGGACAGTTAGTTTCTGGGTGGGTTCTGGACCCTCTGCTAGAGTGATCAGATGAGAAGCACATGTATATTTTATGAACTATTAATCAAAGCAACTCCCACTTGACCTGATGAAATACAATACACAGATTTTGATACTGAAGCTCTCCAATGAGAAACATCTGGGTTATTTTTTCCTCTGGGATGACCTCTGATTAACATGAGTTCAGTGGAATTTCTGCAGTAGGTCAGGGAATCTTTTTGTCCTGAAGCACAGAGCAGCCATCAACAGAATGGCCATTTGATCATTTAGCTGAATAGTTACAGTACTCAAAAGTGAGGATAATGTGTGGTCCATTTAAGAGTTAACTGTAAGCTGCTAAAAGGAATAAAGGTTCACTTCAGTGCCCATTATATTCCAAGCCAGTGCATCTGTCATTTTTAATTTAAATCTGTATTACTTAGCTGTCTAAAACTTTACACATAAGTGACAGAGTTACCCATTCTTTCTGTTATGGGTAAAATCACCATTTCATTACCTCCTTATTGTGCAAAATGTCAGACAGCTCTAGTCTACATTAAAAAATTGTAGTCAACTTCAGGTAATATAAACAACTACTTCAGATAAGAAGTAGAACTATTTTAAGAAAATTATTTATTGGTATAAGTAAATGGAATATTATAAGACTTAACACACCCTTAATGAGCTTAATTTTTCTAATTTAAAAACAGTTTAATATAAAATTTTGATCAGAAATCTTCCTATTTTGGCAAACTAAGATGCAGAAATTTTTCAAAGTTTTTTTTTGATAATGAAAATACTAGTTAAAAGCATTAGTGAATATACCCACTAATGACTAACAGCAAAGATTTGGTGCAGTTGAAAAATACATCAGCATTTAAAGGAGTCTTATGACATCCACCCATTTTAATTCAACTTTTCACTAATTTTGAAGCACTGCATTGATACTTCATACTACAGTATTTAAATACTGTATTTTTCACTAACTGGTTATGAGATATAGTGGTCAAAACATCATATTAAATGGAGGTGAGGGCACTCAGGAATTAGTTTCTCTGATCTAGGAGTGATATATTTACACAACTTTGTAGCATCTGGAAATCCTTTCCACTGGGTTGTTTGTGCTCCCGTGTAACATGACACTTGTAATCTCATCCTAATGTGGGGTGGGACTGTGAGCCCATGAAGATGATGTCTTATTCATGCCTTCCTTGGCCATCTTGGCAGAGGTTCTGCATCTCAATAGGGCTGGATTTGGAGCAGCTTTCTGGAGCTACCAGACCTGTGGCTGCTCTGAGGTGGAGGGGATGCTGGCGTGTGGGATTTGATCAAACCCCACCAGAGCTGTACCCTTCTTACGTGTATTAAATATTCCAGTCTCCTCTATTATAATTTCATTCACCTGTTTTTTTTTAAATTAGTGTAGCTAACTTCTTGAACTAAACCCATGCAAATCCCATCCCTCTGAAAAAGTATTTAAGGAGGTATGCAAGAGCAATGTCTGTTTTAAAATGTTTCACAGAATGGATTGGTTTGGAAGGGACCTCTAAAGGTCATCTAGATTTGGTAGACCTTCCCCTCCAGGCTGCTCAAAATCCCATCAACCTGGCCTTTTTTTACTACGAAGTTGAGAAAAAATACACTGTATTTGGACTTGCTTCCCTTGCTAACTTGAAACGTGAAAGAAGAGATGGGAAATGTTGTGCTGCATCTCTTGAGGGTTTGTCTGGTCATGTTTACAACTGGTGTGTCACACCAACACAGTGTTCACCCTCATCTTTCCTCTAATGGTCTCTGTACCACTGTCCATGTTCCTGCTTGGCTTCACAGTGTGTTTTAGGACAGGAATTTCTTCTTAGACACATGAAACATCTCTGGGCTCTTAGTTCTAAGGAGAGACTGCTGTAAGTAAAAATGGATGCAAATGTAGCTGGTTCTGCAAAACAGCACTTGTGTTTCGAAATGAAGTGGTGTTATGTGGTATTCTAAACTCTTGCAATTACTTTGAATATTTGTGCAACTGGGATTTACTAGTGGAAAGGAATTTTTGAGCAGGACTATCAAATCACAGAATACACCTTCAGCTGAAAAGAAAATAGCTTTTTTCGGGGGATTGGGAGGTTTTTATGGTAATAATAATAGCCTTTACTGACATATGGCCAGAAGCCTTGGGTGCCATCAAAGGTTTTATTAATCCATTGGAGCTATTGATGGTGGTACAGATCAAACCACCCCTTAAGATTTGAAGGTCTGGGCATGAGTAGCAAAGAGGAGTTGCACTGCTGCAGACTGCAGCAGATGTGACCCATTGTGGGGTGCCCTGTGTCATTGGAAATGCAAAGATGCACTGAAGCTCTCATGGATTGCTCACTCCTCAGCATACTAAATGCTTCTCTAAAGTATTTCAGAATCTGAGCTATAAAGTAATTTAAATTCAGAAAGGAAGATAATAAAATAATAGATAGAAAAAAACTCTGTATAGTATAGACTGTTTGAAAGAGCATGAAAGTCTTTATCAAATACCTTTTACAGTAGAATTCATTTGTGTTACCACAGGGAGCCATTGTGATCCTCAAATCAAGACAGCAGAAAAATCTGAAAAGGTTTCTCCTCCTCCTCCTCAGATCCACATTATTTTGATACTAAATCTTGTCCCAGATTTATCATTGCTCCTCTTTTGTTTATTTGTCTTTTTGTCTCCCTGATCATTCCTGTTTATTCCTTCTCTTTTCTTTTCCCACTGATTCCTCTTCAGCTGAGTCCAGACACCAAGGGAAAGTCCTGTGTAGATCACCTGGAGAAAGACTGGGGAGAATTTTGTCCAGCATTAACTCTCAACATGATCCTGGTCAGCTTCCCTGCTCGCTCTTGTACCTAGTGCTCAAAATGAAATTTTGTCATGAAAGTCTTGAAAGATTTGATAAATCTCAGTCTTTTTATTTGCGTTGAGTTTGTGGTTTTGATGTGATAGCTTCAGGGCAGCCAATGACAGGCTTGAATATCTGACCTCTCAGTCTCAAAAATAAAGTGTTACTTAGACATTTAAAAAGAAAGGCTTGAAAAGAGCAAATCCAAAATTCAAGTTACAAATACAATGAAAATATGTTGATTCAAATCCTGCAAGCAGTTGACAATTTTCTGACCTTTATAGCCTATCCAGCTCTTCATGGAGGCTACTGCTCAACAGTTAATTAATTAGGAATAGCAAACACTGAACTGAATTATATTCTTACCTTTTCAGCATCCTGTCTCAGAGTAAAACCTTATCCATGGTAGGCAAACCAGAACTGTAGATAACAGCAGAGCTGTTCAGCTGCAAAGACAAACCAGCAGATGGACAAGGTTAGAATTATAGTCCAGCTCTAGAACTGGCTTTGAATTTACATTGAATTTACCATTTGAGGTATCAAAATTGTATTACAAAGTTTCTTTTGAACTGAAAACAGGTGCTAAATTATTAGTAGCATCTTGGTAATTTTGCACATCAAACAAACCCAGCACCTTGAAATGAAGAAGGATGTTTTCCTTGCAAGAGCTCTGCTGGATTTGTTGAACTCAGACCTTCCCAGACCATTCCCCAAACCATATGAATTAGCTGGAAAGCTACTGAGCTAAAGTTCCTACTATTTACAATTTTGAGTTTGAGAAGGAAGAGAAGATGCATGGTTCCATTCCTGAGAGGAAAACAAACCCTGGTGGGTTTTAAGACCCAGTGGAAAAGGCTGTGGAGGTTTTGAATACCACTAAGGAAGAGGCTTCCATCTCTCCATGTGCATTGCTCAGAAACCTGTCTGCCTGCTCTGCCTTTACTATTTCTCAAGTAGTACTGTTCTCCCTCCAAAATCTGAAATTCTATAAAGCAATAATCCTCCATGAAGGGAATGCCTGCCATTCCATGTAAGTGTGTTAAAGTAAATGTAAACACACACATCAAGTTTGGGGAATTATTTTCTGCAGCTAAATTGGTGAGTTTCCAGCAAATACTCAGAATATTCAGCAGGAGGATGAAGAACATAAGCCTGTTTGTTAATGCAGTTTCACAGTGAAGGTGTTAGAATTAGCAGAGAAAGAAAGGGAAAGAGAAAATTGCGGAAAAGCTTCATCTATCTCCTTATTGCCTCCTGAGATAGATTGTTCAGAGCTAAAGGAACACTAGACATGAACCAAATCTCCTGCTGTCCTATATAGCTTTTACAATCTCCTTTTTAATAACCCAAACTACAGGGTAGTCTGACTATTAGACAAGCCGTTCTTTTGAATTCTCTCCACAATGTGTATAGACATGATAAAAAAACCAATTCTCATTAAAGCTGCCAATGCTGTTTCAAAAGCAGGTGGTTTAAAGTGTTTCCTATACAAAGCAAAACACATTTCTTGTGCATTACACACTGCTTAATAGGGAGTGTAAGATTACACTGCTATGTTGTGTATAACACTGCATCTTAAATAATAGGATATTGTAAGTCGTGTTGGAAATATGTATCACATGAATATGGAAGATATAATGATATGCACTGAGCAATTTTCAGAAGTGCTGGAACACTGCCTTGTGTGACAACCTCTGAGCTAAAGTAGTTGAAAATAGCATCTGGAATTTCAGATTATACAGTCTCTGATCCTAACTGATTATTTTTTCTAGGATATTGTTCAGTCAGCATGTGGATATATGAAAGCTAAGACTCCTCCTGTCCTGTGGGAATGCTCACTGTTTATGTTATAAATTAAGGATGGTAGGAATTGAGTGCTCTCAACATGCGTTTTCATTTTTCACTGAAATCAGTCTTTTATAAGGAATGCAGGATTGATCTGATGCAAAAATTGTGATATACAGCTCTCTCCTTAAGCTGCTTGTTCATATCCTTTTCCAAACCAGTTCTGAAAAAACCCCAGCAACCTACAGAGGTCCAGTGGTACTTCTGTGCAAATTCAGAGTTTGCCATTCACATCAGCAGAAGCAGACTTTAGTCCTTCATTGATGTGAACATTTGAGTCTATCTGTGAACTTCATCAGCAATCAGAAAACCACATAAAGCATAGTAATTCAGGTTATTGTGAATAGGCACAGTAATTCATGCTATATTTTGAAATGAAAACAAAATGTTTGTATGTATTATAAACTGCTTTTAATGAAATAAAATTAATTTGGATCTTCAGTGTGTCTGCCTATCTAAATTTTCCCATCTTCTGCTTTAAGAAATAATTACTTCCTTTCTTATAAATCAACTTCTGCAAACAAGGTGAAAATTGATTATGAGCTGATTAAGTTAAATAAAATATTAACATAAACACTTACGTAACATAGCTTGGCAGTGAATTTCTTATTCTTGAAAAGGTGAATTTTAAAAATGTATTTTCTGTGAGTCCTGTTTCTCCTGAGAAGTCTCTGTGAAATTCAACAGGTGACGTTACAGATAATCTAGTAATCAGTGTTTCACCTGCCATTTCATGGACCCGTAAACTACTGCAGTTTAACTTACATGACTCTAGCAAACATTAATGTATGTAAATAACGTGTTAAACACCTAGTTATCACTCTGTTCATATTAGCGCTTTCATACTAATGATTTATTTTCATTTTCTCCAGGATATAGACCTGCGGCTAACTGGATTTGATTTATAAGAGGGGATTCTGCAGTAAATGGCTGCTCTCTTCATATTGCTGCTATGGAAAACAGAATTGTCAATAGGATGTAGTCTGATAAATAGTGCTGAGTGAAGATGCAGCTTCAATAAGTGTGAAATCAATGGAAGATACTTACTGCATGAAAAGCCTTTTGAGATTTTTCTGACAGGCGCCTATTTAGGAAACTTGATCTGTTTCCTCCGGTCGCCCTGTTTTTACACCAGTGGATACAAATCAGATTGCTTCACTCTAGTTACACAACTAATGTGGGACCATGGCCTTTCCAAGATCCATGTGGCTGAACTGTGTATGGAGAGCAACGGTGGTCCGCCTGCTACACACGGGATTGAATGCCACTTTTGCTTTTTCTATACTTGGATTTTTGCTTCACGCTGCAGCTGTGTCCTCCCAAAAATTGGATGATACCAACCCAGTGGTGACCACCAACTTTGGCAAGATAAGAGGGATTAAGAAGGAACTTAACAATGAAATTTTGGGGCCCGTTATTCAGTTCCTCGGGGTTCCATACGCTGCCCCTCCAACAGGGGAGCGCCGCTTTCAACCTCCTGAGCCTCCATCTCCCTGGGCAGATATCAAAAACACCACCCAGTTTGCTCCAGTGTGTCCCCAGAACATTATAGAAGGCAGGTTGCCTGAAGTCATGCTTCCCGTGTGGTTTACTAATAACTTGGATGTAGTTTCAACCTATGTACAAGACCAGAACGAAGACTGCCTCTATTTAAATATCTATGTCCCAACCGAGGATGGTGAGTTAATAGCAGGCGAAACAGGGAGATCTTTTTATTTTCCTGTTCTACTTTCTAACAATATTAATTCATGTGTACTGGTAGCCTGCATGGCTTTCTCTGTTTGCATGCCAGCTTATTACATGTGTGCATGCTGCTTTTCTCTGTGTGCATTTGTCCTGGCTTTTTTTATTTTAATTTTTTTATTTCTTTCTTTCTTTCTGTCTACACTCATTTTTTTTCTCCCACAGCACGTGTAATTTTTAGGTCAAAGTTGGTGCCTAATTCTCATTGCCACCCACTGACTTCTGGGAAGATGCATCAACATCTTTTCCATTGCATGTGCAGGCACAAGTTGAGAATCTTCCGCACCTAATAAAGCAGGTCATATTTAAGTTAGATAGTGGTGTTGCATGCTCCTACTGTCTGTGACGGAGCTCCATGTTATTTTCTAGTCTTCTATTCATTTTTCAGTCAAAAGAATATCCAAGGAATGTGCCAGAAAACCCGGCAAGAAAATTTGTAGAAAAGGAGGTATGTATAAAGTGGACAAAAACCAAACAAACAAACCGGGGGAGAGATCGAAATCTTGGAAAAGGAGAAGGAATAATACAGGTGAAAGAGGCTGATTGCTAGTGCTGTGAATTGTTAGGGACTGTCTTGTCCTGGTGGAGAGGTGTTTAAAGAGAGGTCCGTGTATAACAGATCAGAAGATAACTTTGGTAAAGTCGGGACTTGGTTGCACCTGAGCATCTCTGCCTGGCACTCTCTCCAGTGACAGTGCTGGCAGCTTCTCTCTTGGCCTCAGGCTCTGGGCAGTGTCAGTGGCACCAGAGGATGGGATGTTGTGTGTGGATGCAGAGGAGGGAGCTCTGTGCCCTGGGATGGGCATTGCTGCCACTGGAGGGGCTGGCACAGCCCACAGCTCTCCCTTCCAGAACTGTGGCATAATGGCTGGGAAGCAATACAGTAATGCAGGGCTGAGACCTGCACTGGCTTTCTCCAGGAAATTCCCTGTTTTCTTGGAACAGGGTTAACTTTTCTGAAGTGTAGATGTGAAACAGTTTTTTTTTTTCGTTTACGCGCTTCTAAAAGTGAGCTTTGATTTCCTTTATTCTGTGATTACAGCTTTCTTTGTCAAAGCCCAAAAACTCTTAATAGGGGTGTAGGGAACTGTTAAAATATTGTGACATGGTACTTTGGGAGCTAGACTGCTTTTGGAAGCTTTGGAATCTTGGCTTCTCCCCTTTCTGTGTTAAATACTATGGAAGAGTTTGCAGATTTCTTTGTGAATATTTGCAAATTCCTCAAGCAGCTGACATGCAACAGAGAAGGTCTATTTTGGTACTGATTAAAAGGAGGCATTTGGTGCTAGTTTTGAAGTACTAATTTTGTACTATGCACGTTTGTTTTGCATCAAATGATTTTCCTCTATTGTTTTCTTTAAAATAATGTGTTTCCTTAGAGCTGGACTTCATGTGAATTAGAATGCTTTTTGGGGTAAGCAAAGAGTACTGTAGACATGCACAGTAGCCTATTAGCTGTAATCCATTTATCTTTTATCCTGTTATTCCAAAAAAATACATTTTAGGAAGCATATAGCAGAAATGTCTAGACCTGGGCAAAATGTAACTCTTTAAACACTGCATTAGGTTTTTAAGGCAGTATCTGGGCTCTAAATGAGGATAACCTTGTCCCAAGGCTTTAGCTCTTACAGCTCCTAACTGCTGGTTGCAGCTAGCTGTTAATTATTAATTGTTAATTGTAGTTGCTCAATGTATGCTTTTTTGATATGTCTAAATCCACTTTCAGTGACTTAAAGCAATTTGTGCGTAAAGTGTCAGGCTTTGAGGCATCTTCTGTTTTCTGTTAGGGAATTTTTGCTCGGTGCTGTAAAAGTACAATTGGTTAAGCTGGGTTCCCAAAGCTGGGAATGAAGATAATCAGGGCACTGTGAGCAACGTCACTTCTTCACACATCATTCAAGTTAGAATAACTGCTGTCATTTATATGCATTCAATTAATGTGCAGTGCTGCAGCAGTTATTACGCAGTTCATCAAGCGTGTGTAATTAGCTGAGCAACTTTCACTTCCTATCACCCAGACGCTGATTCACAAAGTCATAAATAAAGATGCAGATCCCCATCATTGTTCTCAGAGAGCATTAAAAAAAAAAATCAGAAAAATAGCAAAAGTCAAGGGAGGGAGAGCCCAGTAGCTGAGAAAGTCATGCTTTATTGTCCTGTGGGCCTGAAGGAGAATAAAGAGAGTTACTTGAAATTCAGTAGGTACCTTTCCACTTAGATTCATTGCAGACACAGCACCATAAAAAGCCTACCTTTTGCTGTTGACAAGTGCAGAGAGCTCCTGAATACCTTCAGCTGGGCAGCTGAGATATCTGTAGCAATGTGTGTTCTCTGAATAACTCTCACTCTACTCACCCCTGCATAACCTGAGATTTACCCTGATCTGGGATTGTCCCCACAGCCAGGGGCAAAAGGAGCTGCAGGACTAAGTTGCTGTAGAGTCACAGCAACTGAGCAGCAACCGCAGCTGGGAAATAGCATCAGTTTTGTATTAGAAAGAAGAAAGGCCCAACAATCTCCCTTTTGCTGGATTTTTAGGTTACAGTCACATAATCACAGCGATGAAAATTATTGGAAGGAGAAAATCTGGAAATCAGAGGCAGACTTTTACACCATCTTTTTAATTCATTAAGGATATGTAAGATGAAAGTGACTGAAGCAGCAACCATATGCTATCCTTACGTGTGGTTTGATTCCTTCTTACTACATGAAATAGATTGAATTAAATAAATAAATTAGTATTTATGTTAATTGTCAGCTGAGGGACATTAGAAAATTCAAATTTTTTAAGAACAGGGAGAAATCTATTAAAATAGATGTAGAAATGAAAGGAGTTCTATCCATGAGTCATGCTAGAGATGGTAATGAGCACTATATCCATGACCTCCTGTTGGGATTTGGATGTGCCCACAGCAGAGACTACAGAATGATAGGCTGAAGCTGGGTGAAAAGAAATGAAAAAATTCAGCATGTTTTTTTGCAAAACAAAAAGGAGGCATATATTCCAGTTACTTGACCTTGAATTTACTGATTCAAAAATAAAGGAAGAACATCTGGTTTTGCGTCTTTTCCTTCAGGTACATCAAGGTCAGAGGTTGCTAATTTTGTTTTGGGTACGTAGAAACTCATGTTTGCAAGGGCTGGTTTTGGAACATCAGTGCAAAGGCATCTGAGTAATTCTGTGTTACTTTTTTGAGTCTCATTTTCATAACTCTAAATTTTAATAGACCCTGGTTTATTATAGGTTATACCATTTTAATGATTGATACTAGTTATATTGTCTATTCTCTGGCATTTCCTGAATTTCCTGACAAATGTTGCAGCATTTCTGGGGATTACCTGAATAGTATTCTAGTGTTTGGCATTTCAGACCTCTACATTTACCTTATAGTCAAAACACAAACATTGTACTTCTGATCCAGAATGCTTCCTTATCTCTTAGGAGGTCAAGCATCCTGCTTTAAGCATACCTGTGGTGTTTTAATACTCGATATTAATTTCTTTCCATTGCAACAGTTTGCACCAGGAATTTCTTACTTTGATGACAACTACATAAATAAAATTTGGAAAGGATCACTTATATGACCACTAAAAGAACCGCCCAGGTGCTGTGTGCTCTGCACTTGGGATGACAGTGTGCTCCTTGTTAGGAACCTGTACTGAAGCTTTCATGGTGCCTGAAGATGCCTCCATGTGAAAATGTGGAGGAGTAGGTGGTATATCCTCAATGTCATGGAGCCAGGCAGATGCAGCTTTGGATAAATTAGTATTTGTAGGAGATTTAGGTGTAGAATAAGGAAAGAAATCACTTGATCCTTACTTTTATGTTTAGGAATTATCAGCGGCTCAGAGACCGCCCAATATCAGTGACTTCTCCGCATGTGGATTCTGTTTCTTATTCTAGTCAGGGCAGTGAATAAATTTTAAATGCGAAGACTCATGATCTGAACTACCTCATTTGAGAGTGTAGGATTAGACAGCTCTATTAATATTTATGCCTCCTAATGGGCTACTTGATTTTCAGAGCAAAGCTCCCCACACCATACTTTCTGGGTTATGGCTGTGGTTACTATGGACGCACGGGAGCAAATGTACATACACACAAATATATTCATGGAACTGAAACACAAATCACACTGCTGTAATCTCATCCTGCTTTGATCTCCCTTTGTTTTCAATAGAGAATATGTTACATCAGTTCTGTTTTGTAAGAGGCTCTGATAACCTCAGGGCTTTAAGCTTAGCAATGTGAAATATTCTTTAGAAGACTAAGCAGAAATTTCACCTGTTACCTTGTGTTTCTGTAGAGTGTTTTTTCCAGTACTCCATTTAACTACCCTAGAACTGTTTGCTTATCATCAGATCTTGGAAAAGAGCAATTAATAGAACTTGTGCAGTTCCTGTGGACTCCCTTAAATGAAGATCTTTCTGTAAACCAATTTCATCTCTGAAATCAACCAGAAAAAGACAAGCTGAGACCTTTAAAATGTGTATTTCCACTGGCAAAGTTGTCAATTAATTATCAGTATTCCTTTATTCTAAAGATGTCATTTACAAAATAATATCAAAGTGATGGAAGAGTAGATGGTAAATTGTCAAAAATTGCTGAAATATTCCTTTTTCTATGACCATGTGAGTTAAAAATATGAAATCTAAGGTGTGAGCCTCCATCACTGTAGACAGAGCTCTGTCAAAATAAGTTATGTTGTCAGTAGACTAAAAACATGCCTTTGCAGACCATTGCTAGGGCTCTGGGTCTCTTGAGAATGACTTCCAATCTTACAAAATATTCCTTTGTGTGTATTTTGGGGGACATCAACCCTTTAAAAGGGTTTATATCTTCATTAGGCTGCTTTGAAAATTCTTAACAAATTATTTGCATGTAGTGTATTTGTGTCAGTAGTTGCCTGCACATATTTGAATTTTCACTTCCTTCCATGCTGAGTCCTGGCTGGAGAGCCCTCATCCTTACTACTCCCTGTGGTATCAGCAGGTCCATAATCCCCAACTCTGCTGCTACTCACCAAGACACCACAATTGTTCTATTTTTCTGTTCCTTTTTGAAGCCCTGTTTTTCATTCCTCCGCCACCACTGCAGCATTTCCTATTATACTGGTAATACATGGAAGAAGATAATGAAGCAAACATTGTCTTGTACAGACCTTTTCATCCTTTCACAATCTAAAGCTGTTAGTGTCAGTTAGCAGCATTTTTCAAAGATGTGCAGTAGGTTTATGTCATATTTGAAATGAAATGCTTAAAACTCTGATGTACTTTCTCCAGCCCACTTTCTGGGTGAGCCAGTGCTTGACAATAGAAGACTCTGCAGACTGTATTTTAAGACTCCAGTCATCTTAAATGCCATCAGCACTGGTCACAGTCCCCTGTAAATGTCTGGTTGTTCAGGCTCTGGGCTCTTGCTGACCACACAGCCATCGTGCTGTCGCTGCTTTGTTCATATACCTTGACAGTGCTTATACCTCTAACAGGTCTTAAATTCTGATCTAATTCCATTCCTTGTCCATTATTTTACTGCTTGCTTTTCATTTTCTACATCCTCCCCCGCACAGGCTCTAAAATAGTACTGCTACCCTGATAATGCTAAGTCGGATAAAACTGGTTTGTGCTTCTTCCCCCGGCCTCTGTTGGCTTGGACTGGTTTTACTCAGTAAACATCTGTGAGATGGTTTTCCTTTCAATCTGTTAGTTTCTAATTTATCATTAAAGCCAGAATGGATAAATCTTATAAAAAATAACTGCATAAGTGTATTTGTACATTTTCCGGAGGAACTTTTGAATAACTAATATGGCTTTTGGATAACTATTATTTTCTGCTTGTTTTTTCCCCCCTGTATTCTAGTATTATTCCTTTGCCCTTCTCTGTGTTAATACTCTTCATCTTTTTGTTTCCTTATAATGCACATGGATGCAAACATTATTTGTATTCTTTGGAATTTTTTTTAAGCTTTAAACATGGTGCTTACATGTGTCAAACTATTCTTAAGGATTATCTCACAATGTTAATAATCTGCTTATAACTTGAATGTTGCTCCAGTATAATTTATTTTTCTTTTTTTTTTCCCAAATTATTTTCACTCCTAATTCTTTAGTCTTCTTCATTTTTACTTACTTTATGATGTCAAATTTACATGTCTTCTCCACTTTGATATGTATGGTATTAATAATTATACTTGGCATTCAGAAATCAACTGCTTTAATGAGCTTACCATAAATGAGATTTGTTTTCGGGATATCAAACAATTTCCTTCTGTTTTAATATTAATATCTCTTATTTTACTTTCTCATGCTTGTAATAATGGGATTTATCCAAAGAAGGAGCAGCACTGAACAATGCAAGGCTAAGGGAAGTGGGGCAAAGCTGATTTTCAGCCATGTTTGCACCTCTATTCCAACACAGCGCAGGGACCAGAGTGGTCTCTGGCTGCAACTGGAGCTTCCTCAGGGCTGCTCTTGCAGAGATTGCAAGAGACATGGGAATGGCATAGTCCAGGTGCTGCAGCTGATTTCCCCTTCCAGAGTTGTGCCAAAGTGTTTTGGAACATCTCGGCAGCAGCAGTAAATCAAGTTGTTAATTCCTCTGCTGTGGGAATTCTGTTAATATCCCTTAGTGCTATCAGAGCAAGAATCAATCTGCCCTGGCAGAGTTTTCTGCATGCTTTTAACGAGGCTGGATTCTGATTTTCCTATTCATACTAATAGTAAATACACAGCAAGTTCAGTCATAGGAATGTGTTTGAAGAAAAAGGAAATTCCCCGGTTGAAGAACTGTTGTTTTTTTCTTTTCAGATGATGAAGCTCTGTAAGTAGTTCCTTTATTGAAATATCATTGCCCCGGTGAGAATGCATATTCTGCTAGGTTTCTGTGATAATGAGGGTAGAGCCAGTGGGTTTAACCAAAAGGACATGTTTTGGAGGAAACCAGAGCCAGCAGGACACTTTGTATGTTGTTGTAGGCACAATTCACATCTTTCTGCCATTGACAGTCATTTACAATTCAAGTGAGATGCTGACCTCTTCTAGAATCGTTAAGTTTGGGCTGTATTAATGCCAATAGATGAGGTAAAGTATTGAGGTCTCCTGGTACGATTTAATATTGAAGTAGTTTTTAAATTATGATTTTATAATCTGTTGTATATAATATATAAATATATATATAGAGAGAGATAATCTAGTAAGGCAGAAATGGCAGGAGAGAGGCAGCTATTTATTATTTGTATTTGTTTTCTGAAAAGCTTCCATTTGCTAAATTTCCCCCTTTTTGTAAAGGCCTTCTTTAATTATTAGCTGAAAATCAGGTATTTATGTAATTACCATAATTATATCTACACATCTAGTATACTTGCAATTATTTCATTAAAAATTGTAATTATTATACAATTATAGGGGATAATGATGCCCTTGTAACATATTGCAGAAGCCCTAATTAAATGGTAGCATAAATGAGTTGGAAGAGATTTTGAAGTTTTGAATATTGTTTTATCAGAAATATCAGAAGTGAATCATCCACATTATGAACTGGCAGTAAAACCTCTGCAAAGTTATTTTGAGAAAATATTTCACAAAGCTCATGGAAAAAGATTTGTCTCTATTGCCTTTCTGTCTTTACTTTCTGTTCTCCATATTTTTACAGTGAAAACTGTCTTCAGATTTTTAATGGAAAGGTGCACTGTGTAGGAAGAAGATTGCACAGCTTGCTGAATGTTTCTAGAAGGCTCAGCCCAGAGCAAGCACAGTTTGTACTTAGACATCCTTTTTTCTAAACAGAGGCAGAAACTTTTCCAACAGTTGGCAGAAGATGCTGAAAAACCTCCACTAAATATGTGGAGGTTTTCATTATGTGCTGAGATTCAAAGATCTCCTTATATATTGGAGTGTCCAAATTGTGCGTCTCCAGGTGTTGAGGAAAGGGAAAAAAAATTCCTCTTGTAGGACAGGTTCTTGTGATGCTCCAGGGATAGGAGATGGACTAAGCAGCATGGATACAGAGGATCCCTGTGGAGCATCTCCCTTTCTCTCCTGCAGAGTGGGTGGGGAATAACTGGCAAGGATAACATATGCTAGAATCTACCAAAACCTCAGAATCACAGATTTCTCACCCTTTTTCATGTCAACCTTCTGTAGCACACAGATGATCTCTCTCCTCTTCCTTCAGCTAATTTTAGAAGCCATTAGAAATGGCAGCATGACATGCAGAGTTTTCCAGCTTGTTTCCTCGTTCTGTGCTTCTCGTCTGACACAGGGTGTTGTTCACTGATGAGTGCACAGCCTGACCCTGTGGCACGAGGGGCAATGAGGAGCCACCCTCACCTTGCCACCCGCCTCAGCTCTGCCAGGGACAGACCCCACTGGTGCTGGGGACAGGCTGGAGCTGAGCCCAAACCGGCTGGGGGGGCTCCCATCCCCACCTCCCCTCCCACCTACCAGCTGGGCTCCTCCTGCAGCCCTTGCTCCCAGCTTGGTCAGGGCAATGACTCATGCACGATCTCCTCACTTGCTTCAGCTGCAGTCGGGCAGGTCAGACAAACCTTCTGTTTAACCCACCTGATTCGCTCAGCTCGGTTCAGGAGGGCTTGCAGGGTCTCCTCTAACGCAGGATTTTAAACTCCCACAAAACAGTGTGAGAAAAGCTCTGAGGAAGAGGGGATCCTGGATCAGCAATAATGTCTTGCCATACGCTGAGCTGAAGGAAGAGCATCCACCCATGGCCTGGAGAAGAGTTCTGTTTATCCCACCTTGTGTCAAGGTTCCTTGCTGGGGCTGCCATGATTTGCTCATGTTTTTGGGGTGTTTTCCTGAGGACTTGCTGCCCTTTAACCCAAAGTTTTGTACCAGTCTTCTTGTCAACCTCCCTACGGTGCCCTTGCAGGGATTGTTTTTATGTTGTGCCCACATTACTCTTCTCTTTTAATTTAATATTCTTTAGTATAGTACTTTTAATGTAGTGAGCAGACAAACAGAACAGAACCAGCTGCATGTAGCTGACCTAGTGAGAACTCATTTTCTGAGAATCCTTATTCCCAAAGCAATAGTCTTAATGAGATGGACCCAGTGGAAAGGGAATATGAAACATGCATTTGTCTACATATATATGAACATCTAACAGTCATAATCAGATCTGAGAGCTCAAAGGAAAGTTAGTACAATTTGTCTCACCTGTTTGCAAAATTGACACTGTGGATCCATGAAATATTGCAGTATATGGCTGTTGGAGAGGCAGGTTTATTTAAAGAAATTTCACAAGAAATCTCACGGTAAACCTAGATTTTAAGATCTTAATCCTTCCCTGTTTCTCTCTGATGCTAAATTCAGATGAAGTAGCTCTCCATATGAATCAATTAATAGCTGTGCTATGTGGAACATGAGAGTGAATTAAGTGTGTTTTCTACACTTTTCAGTCATTAACTGAGCCATTGGTTAATGAAAAATAGATTACTTTTGCTCGAAACAATAACTTCTGAAACAATAAATAATTGCTATACTTAAGAGCTGAAGCACCTGCCATGTCTTTTAGATGGAGTCTCCATAGATAAGGTCTCACACAAAGGAAGAAAGAAAAGATGCATCTATTGTTTTTTCTTTAAAGCATCACGAAACCCTTGATTAACTGCAGTCCTTGCCATGATGCATTTGCAGTTCAAGTACTGAAGGCATTACCTGGCCAGAAGCACATTATGATCCAGGATCATGCAGTATGTGTGCTTGAGTTTTACAGAGACTGATGATTGCCGAGGATGTCCCAGTGGAAGTCTCCGCTCTACCCTGAATTTGGGGCAGTTGGTGCAAACCCCTCACACCCCATTCTGTGTCCATTTTGTTCTGTGCTGCTCACATGTGACAGGGAGCATTGCCCCTTGGACTGTGAGCTAGTGACAGGCTGATTTTGTTTCTCCTCTTGACACCTTTGAAAGATAGCTGCTGAGATGTGCTTGGGCAGGATGGGATGTTCGCCTGCAGAGGTGAGCTGGGAGACAGATGATGAGCTGAGAGCAGCAAGGAAAGGGATCTGACAGCAAAGGAGGCTCCTGATGCACATGTTGAAGCAGGTGTACACTGTCAGACACTGTGCAAACCAAGCAGAGAAATAGGATTAAAAGGCTCTTTCCCTTTAGGCAAAATAAGGTGAAGAAGAAGGCAGTGCACAATTCCACCCTGCAGTTTTTAGTGGCAGAAACTATTTTTCTCTCCAGAGTTTGCTAACATATATTAGCTGCTGTTTTTCTGCCCAGAGCTTTGACATATTCAACTACAAGCTAGTTTGGCTGAGTATCAGCACAACAAACAAGCAGCAGTCAAACAAGAGAGGAAGAAACAAATAACTTCTCAGAAATGCTCCATATACATTCCATGTTTGATATTTGCACTGTGTAAGTGGCCTGGCTGTCAGCCCTCTCTGCCCAGCCACCTGTGTTAGAGGACATAGCACAAAATAAGTTTCACTTAAGCTAGAGCAAAAGCCAGCACTTTATATTGCTCCATTGAAAATAGATAAACTCAGCAGTAAGTCAGATTTTGGCCCGTTGTTTGAATTATGAATATTCTTCTAACTGCTGTCACTTCCTTGAAGAAATACAGTGGTTTCCTTGAATTTTAAGTGACTTTGGATTGAAATTCTTTGTGAGTGATTATCTGGCTCAGTGAATACTGTTGTTATCATTAGCAATTTTGGGTGTTAACCTTTTAACTGCTAAAATCTCTGAGTACTGCCTGACATTGTCCCTGCTCTTGGGAAATAAAAAGGTTAAGAAGCTGTTGAAATGCATTCAGGAAATGTCATAATTTTCAGGCTGATGAAGGGCTAGCCTAGAAGAGAACAAAGAGCCGATAATAATAATTACATTTACTTTGTGCTTGCATAAAAGACAGTTTGAAGGAGCATGGGCCATAGACAGTAGCTCATTTTTGGTTCTGCCCCCATTAGTTATGTCACATTCCTGCTTTCCTTCTTTAACCCCAGAAATGGACTCCTTTGGTTGCAGAGGAATGATATGGCACGAAGCCAAGTGTACCTTTCCAGTGATTCTGGACCTCAGTAGCCTTTTCCCTTTCTCTCCCTCCTGCCCTGGCTAAGCAGCATCTGGCCCTCTCCCTCTGCTGAACTTGTATGACTCTATTTCAAGTATAGATTTAGTTATTAAATCTGGAGATAAAGTATGGATCTGTTCCAGTAATCAGATACTACAGTGATTAGAGCCATAGAAGTACTCAGAGAGATCAATTAGATTAAATTATCAAATCATTATAAGCAAACTCTTAAAGACAAAGCAATAGAAAGTAATTTTGTGTCACTATTTCTTTGGAGAATATTTATATTCCCTTATTGTTTGTTTGCATCTGTTTTCTTTGTCTGTGTTAAGATCACAGTGGCATCAAACCTCTTGCTCAGAGCTGGGCTGGAGGACAGAATGAACCAATTCTGCAATAAAGCTCTCTCTAGGATGCTGGTCATAGGCTAAAACACATTATTGCTTGTACTCTGGGTGAAAAAATACATGCACATGGTAATCTTACTTTATAAAGCAATTGGGCAGTTTCTTGGGGGAGCTCATTTCAGATCCCTGGGGTTAGGCAGAAAGCATTCTGTTCTCTCTCCAGCCTTTTATCTCTCTCATCCCATTCTGTATTTATTATTTTGACTGTGTAATCTTATTTTGAATACTTTTATTGCATAAACCCAGTGTTATGAACCAACGTCGGCTAATTCAGATAAAGGTTTGTGATTCATTCTTTAGTAGCTCGTTTTCTGTGCTCCTCTGAATATGGTTTTCTAGTGTATAATAGCCACTTGTGTCACTTCTGAGCCTTGAAGTTGTGTTTTCTGCAGTCTGCAGTGTCATCTTCTTAGCATGTATATATATAAGCTTTTCTTTATTAATCTGTATTTCAGTAACTACTCCAGCTAATGCTAATATACTGCTTTCATGAGAGAATTGGCAGCATAGTATACATCAAAGGCAACAATTAGTGTATTTTCATTTGACTTGTTCAGCCTATTAGGTTGTTAAATTTTGCATAGAAAATCATTAGCATGTTTAATTTGGGAAGGAAGCTCTTGGAAGGGGAGTTGTGGATGTAAATCAATGGGTGAGGAGGCTTTCGTAAAACAGCTCTGAAATGTCATGAAATATTTCCCATATTATTAACTGTAAATGCAAAGAGATGAAAAAAACTGCAGGATTATCACTGGCTTAGGAGTTAACAAAGAAGCTTCTGATGGTTCTGTCTAATATTAAAATCTGGAACAGATTGTATCACATCTTTTTCTCGCTGAATACTGCCATAAAAGTACAGGTCTGGAATTTCAAAATACCTGCTCTTTTCTTAGTGAAGGTGAAGGACATCTGAATCAGGCTTGACATGATATAGCTCCTCTGCTGGTTTTTTTTTCCCTTCCCTAAAACCAGCTGAACTGTTGCATTGGAAGTCATGTTGCAGCTGTTAATGAATGTTTTTTACAGCTCCAGAATTAGCTGAACTTGAAGAAGTGACAGAAAAAACTATGAAGTGCCTTTCCCCCCATCTCTTCTGGGAATTTGGCAATTCAGAAACTGTTGTCTGGTGTTAAATAAATTCAAAAAGGTTTGGATCTTGACCAATTAAAGTCAAAGAAGAAAGGTCAGAAATCAATGCCAAAATAGAATTGAATATTCCCTCAGACAGCAGCTAATCAGTGCTTTTGTGTGGCCTGCTGTGCCAATATCTATTCAGAGGCTGGTCATTATGCCTCTGTTCTAGGAGAGTAATAATTTTGGAATCTTCACTGCCCTAAAATCAAGCAATTTACTGCCCTTTTTTTTCCCCTGTGTTTTTGTGATGTTTTGCCTGATAAACATTCAGTACTAGACAAAGTGCCTTCTGTTTTTGTTCCTGTACTATTCAGGTTCAAATTTCTTTAAGTACAGTTGCTATTATTCTTTTGTGCCAAAGTACTTGATTGCCTTCATAAACCAGGAAATTTAGCACCAAAACTGACATAAGCATCAGGATTATGTTATTGATTATTTGGAAAAAATCCATTGTGCTCCAGTGGAAAGCACCTGAACTCATGTGCACTCAGTGGGTAAAGTCATGGCTACAGAAAAGTCAGCCTTGAAATTTAAATCAAGTTTTACAAGATCAGGCCCAAATTCCCAGTTGTAAAACATGAACAGACATAAGCTTAGAGACAAATGCAGGGAATTTGAATGTTTGGTAGATTTTGAAAAATTTGCCTGAGATATATGAATATCTTTTTACTTTGTTGCTTTTTCCTCCATTCTAATTTTCCTGATATGATTTCACATCTGTCTCATATCACAGCTTCTCCTACAACAACAAATCTCTTTTATCTTTTTTCTGTATTGTTTTTTTTTTTTCCTGTTTCTTGCTCTCATAGTCTTCCTGTGTCTTATTTGTATTTATTCCATGTTTTCACCTACTTTTTTTTAATTTCAGGAGTGTTTACTGTTTCTTTAGGACTGCAAAATCATGAGCCAATATTTGCCATTATACTCTTTTTTTTTCCCTTTCCACTGAAGATGGAAAAATTAGGGCAAATAGTGGACTTCTGCAAAGTCAAACACACAGAGGGAAAGAGAGAATATCGTTGTAGAGCTGCAATGAAAACATCCCATTCTTTTTATTGCAGTTGATTTTTTGGGGCTGGGCTGTTTATGATGCTGCTGGGTCACTCTTATGATTCATGTAGTTGAAGCAATGCTTTTTTTCTTTAATTCCTGCACAAGTTAATCTCGCTCTTTCCTAAGTGCAAGTGTTTGTCAGTCAGTTACCCCCCATAGGGGTGCGAATCACATCTAATCTTAGCCCATGAAATATTTGCTGCCTCCCACTTGTCTTGCTGCCTTACAGCCTCCAAATAGGGAAAAAAAGAAAGGGCTGCTGCAGCTTTCATTAATTATTTAAGCCCTGTTATCAAACATTCCTAGAGTGTCGTAAATTTACAGGCTTTAGTACAAACTTGGAGAAAGCAAGTTCCCCGCTCTGGAGAATTTACAGTGAAGAAAAGACGAGAGAGGTGAAGATGTAAAGGCAGTGGATGTGGTGAGGTAGTGCAGAACACGGGAGTTTTGCTAAGAAGGGATTGCCACAATCCATGGTGTGAGGGAGAGCAGGAGCGGCGGGTGCGTGCACAGAGTGCCCGAAGAGGAGAAGGCAGCAGCAGAAAAAGCCAGCAACAAATAACACACAGGGATTACAAGGAAAGCAAAAGGATTGACCTGATTTGTGTGTTTACCACTCAGCATCTTAGCAGTGCTCTTTCAGCTCCTGGCTGTAATCGTTGGGCTCAAGGGGAGGCAGAGGAGGTTTGGGATGGAGACTGGCATGGTTGAGCTCTGTCCCCACCTTGGGGAGCTCGCGTGTGAGCTGGGTAGTGACTCCAAAAAGACACATGAATAGTGAGAAATGGCCCCATCAGGGGGGTTAGTGACACATCCAGCCCCCAGCACAGGGCTGCCTTTGGGCCACTGCAGTTATGCCTCTCACAGAGGCAAAGAGCAGCATCAGCTGGCCACTGAAGCTGGTTTTTGAACTCAGCCTGTATCCTCATGTAGAACCAGCACAATTTTCTTTGTTTTTCTAATATGGTTTTATTTTTAGATGCATGACCACAAAGAGTACAATTGCATCTAAAAAACACAGGGTAACCAGAGGTGAACAGGCAAGACTCAGCTCACAGAAACCCACAGATGCTGATGATATTTCCCAGGGACTTGGTTATGTTCCTAAGTCTTGTGTGGCAGTGTTCATTGTGTGGCAGTCTGCCATTGCCCCATGTGGTGCAACTGCTGCTATGGAGATCCCTTGAAATAATGGAATATTAAAAGGTGTAATCTATGATGGAACTATCAGGCACCACATGAAACAAAGTGTTCAACTGTACATTTTTTCTGAGGTAAAAAACAATGTATCTGGGTGCCATATGGTCACACCTTGTTCTGCTCAGTGCAAAGGGCTGACCACACAGTTGGGATTTGCTTCTTTTCTGATAAAATGCTGTTTATTGCACTGAAATGCTGCAGAGTGTATTCAGATACTCAATCCATGTGTGTTTAGGGCCCTCACTTAGGCATGTTCCTATGGAGAACAGTTGTGGAAACTGGGGTTTATCCAGGGATAGCTGAAGGCAGGTGTTGATTTACAGCCTTGCCTGGTGGAAGCATTGCTGTTCACTGTTATAGCAGCAGGATTTGTCCCATAGTTTGCTGAAACTGGAAGGATCACTCCTGGGGACCACAAAAGTGGTTTAAAGTGGTTGTAAAATGTCTGTAAGTTTGGCTATAACATTACTATAAAATAGGCATAATTGTAGTCACTGCATGAATTCTGAGCAAAACAATGATGTGTATGGTCATGTACTTTCACCCTTAGCTAAAAAGATTTTTCTGTTGGCCTCTACTTATAGCTGCATTTATTTGCTTACTTACTGTAACTTTTTTGTCACAAGCTTTAGGAGGGAATACTTTTAGGTAGAAGAAAAAGATATATACGTCTAAGCCTGTGGACAAAAATATCAGCCAAAAGCTCTACATGGGAATGAATACATAATCACCAACTTGTACTTGTCTGTTATAACAAAACAGCATTAAAGAACAGAACATTGAGTGTAATGTAAGTTGCAGTTACTTCCCTGCCAGGGCAGCAATCCTCTTGAGGCTGTCATCTATTGCAACTTGAGCGATTGCTAATTGCTTTTATGAAAGCACCAGCTTCAATTATATTTTTAGTGTGTCACCTGTACAGCTTTATATTTGCATCTATTTAGAAAGGCGTTCATGCAAAGCTGAAAAAATTAGGAAGCGATCCTGCAAAACTGAGAAGGTTCAGGTTGGAACTGTGGCATTAAATAGGCTGAAGGCACAGAACAAACCTGGTGTGCTGATCACACCTCCTGCATGGAAAAATGGGGAAAATGCAGGGTTTTGCTGCCTGCCCACACCTCCTCAGGTGTGCACCTGGCTCCACTGAAGTGCTGCCCCACTCTGATGTCCCTGACAAGTGGCTGCTGAAAGTGGAAAGGGTCTTAACACACCTGGGGGTCACAGAACCATGGAATGTTTTGGGTGGGAAGGGACCTTTAAGGCCATCAAGTTCCACCCCTTGCCATGGGCAGGGACAATTTCCACCAGGTCAGGTTGCTCCCAGCCCTGTCCAGCCTGGCCTTGGACATTTCCAGGGATACAGAGGCAGCCACAGCTTCTCTGGGCAATGTGTGCCAGGGCCTAACTGTAAAAAACCTTCTTCCTTAAATCTGACTTAAATCTTCACCTTGAGCTTTGCAACACTTCAGATTTGGACCCAGACTGTCTGGCTTGAGCCAATGCCTCCTTCAAAGAAGAGATAATTAAAATGGCTTTTATGTCTTTCTCGGAGTCATCATGTCATTCGTTCTGGCAGCAGATGCGACAAAATTACTGCATTTACTTTAATTTTTCTAAGTTATCTTAATGGCCCAGGAATTTTTTAAAGGGGGTTTAGAGTGTGTGGCACACAACGACAACTGCACTAACACCAGTGTTTCTAGGAGCATGCCTTTAAAATATCCATACTTATTTTATGGTCTGTGGTAGGCAGCCTTGAACTGCTTTATCATTTTGCTCTCTTTTAGTGAATCAGAGTAATTCCTCACAGTAATAAAACAGAGACCTGAATTAGCAAAAATCTGATCCGTAAGTGATCTTATCTTGCTGCCAGTCTGATGTAATCAAGATCCTGATGTAATCCAGTCCTCCTGTCATGTTAGTAGTGAAAAAGTGTTCTCTCTCATGGACTAAAGAACTGAGTTTTCTTAACCAAAAAAAAAAACAAAAACCAAACCCAAAAACAAACAAACAAACAAAAAAGACCAACAGAAAAACCCAAAAACTTTCAGACAATTTTCACATTGGGAATATGTTCTATAGGTTTCCACAATCAAAATTACTTGAATTTTTAAAATTTAATATTATTACTGATCTACTATTGATATATTATTCTGTATCCTTGGATATATCTGTGTCTTTCTTAGGGGGGAAATTCTGCTCCAAGTGCAGCATAACAGCTGAAAATACGGGTACCAGTTCAGGAGGCAGATGTAGGTTTTCTTTCTCTCTATTTTTTTTTTTCCTGAGCTGGGAGAAAGAAATTGTGTTATATATTTTTAACGAAATGGTATTGAGATTAAATAATTATAAGACAGCCTTGTAGTAACCTTCTGATTACTTTGTGCCTGAGAGTTAGGCTTGTAGTAGCTGAAATCACTGGTGAAATGATGATACAGAAAATACATGTTGTTAATTAAAGAACCATTATTAGATAAAATTAAGATGAACTTTTAGGCTTCATAAATCAAAACAAACTAAAAATAAGAAACAAGACTACATTTTCATGGATTTTCAATTCTATTAATATTCATTAAGCTTCAATTCTTTGGGTTTCTGTGTCTCAGTCTGTCATGAAATAACACAGGCTTGTCTGAGACGAAAATTAGCTTGGACCCAACTGAAATCAAAGTGAAGCGATTTATTTTCCTTCCTCAGACTGACAGTACTGCATAAAGCAGAAAAGCCAGAAAAACATAATAATTAGACTTGAAAAGTCCTTGCTACTTTATACATCATGGATAGTTTTGGGAATAAAGATGTGCAAAGTTCTTAAAAAAAGTAAGATGAAAAGCCCTATTTAATCTTGTATTGCTATTAAAATTTAAAAGCAATGCAACATTGAGGATTACAACCCAGCCTTCCAAAGAGCTGTTGCCATGTTGTGTCAGTCTTCTTGTCCACATCCTCTGTACTGTTCTGAACAGTAACTTATGGAACTCCAGATTTTCCAGGGAAAACAAAAAAAATCCTCACCTCTGTGTAAAAATTGCATGGAAGGCATAACTGGTGGTGTTTTACCAGCAGTGGGGCAAACAGGTATTTTATATCCAGACAAAGGCATTCTGTATTGACTGATTTGATTTATAGATCACTATACATGTGTCTTTTAGGGTTTTATTACAATAATTTGGGATGTGCTGGGCAAAGTACCTAACATAAATATTCAATAGTAATTATATGTATGATTTGCAAAAAAGAGAAGAAAGGGACCATTGTTTTCTCTATCTGTGTAAACACTGTTAAAAAGGTGTGGGAATCTAATCTTATGCTTATTTTACACAAATGAGAATATTTGATTTAGCTAGTCACAAAGCTTTTAGAGGTCAGGAAAAAATACCTCCCTTATCCACACTGGGGTCCTATAAGAAAATAGGGTCTAGTTGTCTAAGATATTTTGTTGTTCTTAGTAGTCTTCCTTTCCAATATTAAATTAGACTCTCTGCCTCTCAGTTGACAAAATCCCTCTTTTTCCTACTGTAGGTCCCATTTCTAATGTGAAAAACAACAAAAGGATCTTGTGAACTTTGAAACAGTTTTGAATACAAAAGCAAACTTTTTCATGTATAAAAGAGAAAGGAATGGGCATAGGCTCTTTGTTTCTTTTCTTCTCCTCTGCAGATCATATTTGAAATTACTCTGCCTAGTCATATTTCTTCTTAGACTGAAAATTTTGGTCATAAATCAGAAATAATGTTGGGGCAGAAACAGTGCAAAAAAACAGTTGTCATTTAAAGCAGAAGATGCAAGAGTACCCTGAGCATAGGCAGCAGCAAAGTGTGGTGCAAAGCTGAGGACTGGGGTGGGAAGCAGCTTCCTTCTTTGAACAATAACCATAAGTTTGTGCTTCTGAAGCAATTAAAAATTTGTGGCATGCAACAGCTATGGAACATACTGTGTCAATACTTAGAGCTGTATTTTTTTTAAAACGCTTTTAAAAAAAAAAAAAAAAACAAACCCAACACCTTAAATCCCAGAGTGCTTTGTGGGGTACTTTTTACTCCTGGCAGATCCAGGAATGTCTCATCCCAGTGCAGCACCTTGTGCCAGCTGGTCCCACGTGGTGTCCATGGCTCCTGTGATGGTACTCAGATTCTCCTCAGGATTCCTGACAGTAGGGATTCTTGTAGCAGCCTTGCTTTACCCATTTCCTTGTTTTTCTTACTTTTTCTTAATTCTATTTTGAGTGATTAAAACTGACAAATGTGGCTGGATTTTGTGGGCATAGCTCAGTGGAGACCTTGGAGTTCTTTGCTGAGAGAAGGCAGATCTGCACTATTTTGCCTTGCCATGAAATTGGAGCTGTGTTTTGGAGGATCCAGGTTCCCCCATGCTCCAAAGCAAGATGTAGATGGGAGCATGTAATTATGTGACTGCAGGTTGTTTCATAAGGCATTTGCATAAGGAGCCAAATTAGATTAGTTTAACTCAATTCTGATGTTTCCTAACCTCCCGGTCTTTGACTCAGCAACCTTAATGTTATTTTAATGTAGTTTCTGGAGATTAATACAGACAAAGAGTCCCTGTAGGTTCTAGAAATCTGATAAGCACATGGAAAATCTAACAGGAGATATTTCTGAGAGAGAAAAGGAAAATGCTTGTTCACATGGAAATGGTGGCTTTCAGAAAAACTCCTGTCAACCACTGCAAAAGGAGAATGAAATCTTCATCTCTTTGAAATCAAAAGGATTTACTGGAGAGTTTATGTGATTAGCACAGAGAAGATATCTGCTGTAGTAGGACCAGAAGGATTTTTTAAAAAGCCCTTTAAAGTGACATAGTAAACGATTAAATTCTGTAGATTTCTTAGTAGTGTTGGTAGAATCCCATCATGCTTCTCACTGCAGCAACTCAGTTTTTAAATATGCTCATTTGCATTATTTATATTCTAAAGGCACATTCTAGACTGTTTTCTTCAAAAAAATCATGTGTTAGTTGGTACCTGAATGGTTCTGCATGTTCACTTAAATTCTGGGTGGTGTACTGGGGGGAACTCTATAATTTCCTTACAGATTATAATAACATTGGATTAGGAATGCCACAATAAGAATTATCTACTTGATCTTCCATAATTAAGCATTAGTCTGGTGTAAAACTTTAAAGTTTTAATTACCATTGTAGCTAATGCAAGTATTGTAGCTAATGCAAGTATTGTTGCTCATGTGAGATAAACATGTCAAGGGCCATAATACCTGTATTATTTTAATGCTTGTGAGGTTTTATTGTGATATTAATTATAAATCAGGATGACAAGAGTTATGCAGATGATATTCATATTAATCAAAGGAAAATGCACTAAAAAATTTTTCCTCCCTTATGAGAATAGAAAAGTGGAAATTACTTGCTGTTTTTTCGGATTGTAGGAAAAAAAATCCAGCTACTTTGCCTCTTTCCAAGTTTTGACTTCAACTTTGTAAGGCATTTTTAGCAATCACAAAATCTTAGAAATATAAAAGCTGAAATTTCCATGTAGCTTTGGCTTCAGGAGGCTTGAAAAATGACATGAAATATGGTAAGGGCTGTGATTTACAAACAAATATGTCTGGAGCATTAGTGTGACAGTGATAATCTGTCACTGCAAGGGTACAGCCTGCACTTCTCCCCAGCCCATGATGGCCCTTGGGTGTCTTCCAGCTTTTGGGATGGCACAGAAGTGCACACACTTTTCTCCCAGAGATTTTTAAATGGATCATTGCATTTTCAGGAGTCTCTGGCCTGGAGCAGGGACACCCCTGTTAAAGGGAGGTGTGACTGTGTGAGTCCACGTGTGGACAGGTTTATGGCAGTGAATACTTCTCTCTCAACTTAGCCAGAGCCAATTGCTCATATTGCAGATTCTATTAGGCAGGAATCCCCTTATGGTTGTAAAATCTCCATCCCTTCCTCCTCTCATTCCCTTTCTTCCCTTCCCCTCAGCAAAAAGCACATCCTACCAGCAGAACTAGCAGTGTGGCTTCAACTGCAGAGCTGCATGAGAGAGAAAGGAGGTTAAAAGCCCTTAAAACATATGGCAAGCTTGGGCTTAATAGGAAGTAGGTGGCAATCTCCACAGGGATGCAGCGTGGTTTTTTGAAGCATTTGTTTCCTACATACCTTTTTATGATTTTTCCAGCACAGGCAGGCAGTAAGGGAGTGTAACTAGAGTATAGGCTGCGGCGTAATAGGCACCTTCTGCAAATGTGACAGTGATGAATTTGATGAAAGAGGAAGTGGCAACCAAAACAGAGACAAAAAAAGTTCTGGAAGGACTATGTAGAAATTAAATGGAGGTGCCATTTAGGGTATTGCTGTAGAGCCTGCTGATACTGTTTACCTCCCTGCTGAGGTAGAAATCTTTGTTAAAAGCCTTCATAACAGCGCTGAGGATATGCCCGTGCAGCAGTGTATTACAGGACACTCATCTGAGAGGAAAACTGTTAAAGCCCTCTCGTAGTTTTATTGAATTATTGCTGCCCTGAGAAAAAATACGCTTTAAGAGAACCCCAGCTGTTAAACTCAGCACTTTTGGAGTGACTGTGTTTACTTCAGCATGGCATTTAAACTCAGTTTATCCCGAAATCAAACAGCAAAAGCTACAGCACTGGATGCAAGAAAAAGATTTACAGATGTGGGTCAGTTTTCCTGCACGAGCTGTCTTTGAGGGCATTTTCTTCAAAGCAGAGAGAGCAGCTGTGACTGACCCTGTGAGTGCTTGGACTGAGGGAGAAGCAGGGGGGCTCTGCAGTGGTTCCCACCCTGCACGGCCACAGTGGGTTTCAGGGAGGATGCTGAGCTCTCCAGGGCTGGCAGAGCACCAGGGGCCACTGGGCTCCGGCCAAATGACAGGTTAGAGATGGCTGAGTAGCTTGTTTACATCTCTTGCCTCCCTCCTGCTCCCCCTCCCTCCCATTCCCTTTCTCTCTGAAATGCCTCTTACTGGTGCCGAGGCAGGATCGGGGAGCATCCTGTGGCAGTTCACAGAGCACTATGGCAATTAGTTTTTCTTTCATTACACAAAAATTAAGGGCTCCCATTTCCCTACACTCTGTCCATATACAGTGTCTGTTTCTCTGGATAAAAAAGGTAGAAAATGGAATGTGTTCCTGTAAAAAAGTAGGTAGAAATTTCCACCATTGTCTGGAAGCCGTCACAATATTGTGACTGCCGTGGCAGGTGAATAATGAGCCACTATGCTGGGCTTCCAGCTAAATGGGGCTTTGTCCTGGCTATGCTGCAAAGGCATCCAGAAGAATGCAGAGCAGTTTTCCAGTATACAATGAATCACTCAGTGAGGCCAAATGACACTCTCCGAGCACTCGTCCCAGATATTACAGCTGTTGAAGGAAGCTGCTTATGAAACAAGGGTAGGCTCAGTGGCTCTGTGACCTTACAGTTCCTGTGCTGTAGGAAATAGTTGGGGTAACTCTCTGCAGGAATAGAGTTGCTTTTAAACCCGTAAAGCTCTGCAAATGGAATTACTGGAGTGTTAGAAAGATGTTATGTTGGAACCCGACCTGGCAGGATGCACTCTGAAAACACTGTAGTAGCCATTTTTATCGACTGCACAAGGTTCAGGAGAGAGAGGGCAATTTAATGCAGCAACCTGGCAAAACCAAAGGAAGATCTACCAGGAAATGGGAGCTTTGTCTCACCTCTGCCAGGTTACCTGTTGCAGCTGTAACACAGAGGGAGCTGTGGCAGTATTTAGGTATATAAGTGGGAATTTGGGGCATTTTACAGAAAGTTTAAATGGTACAGACCTAAAATAATCTCTTGGCTGGGTTTACAGTGTGGAAGGGCTCTAGGTGTTGTTTCTGTGACTGCTGTACTATGGAGAAATGCTGTAATGTAGCTATTATCCCTGGTTTTGCTGCTCCCATGGTCACTCACTTAAGCTGTATTTCATACTGCCCTGTATAAGCTCTTGAAATGGTCCGTGAGCAGCAAGTCACTCTCATGAATTAGAGCAATGGGAATATATTATTTACAGGTTATACTTGCCTTCAATTTCTGTCCATTTTTTCCCTTGAAAATTTTATGTGTTTCAAAAGTAAGTACAGGCACAGGTAATACTCTGCTCCAGCTAGATTTGGGAAAAAAGGGTTTAGCATGACCATTTTCCACTGCTGCATCCATTTCTTTAGTTCATGGATAATCAGTTTGTTAGTGTTTATGATCTACATTGTTAAACTTCACTTCTATTCTAATGAATATCTGTTAAGAGAGATTGTGCACAGTGATTCACAATATTTATGTACCCGCATAAATCAGAAAACAGGAGACTGTACTACCCAGGGAGTTATATTTGTCCACAACCTTTTTCATGAAGAAATACTTACCTGTGAAGCAATGAGAATGTCATTCCTATGTAGACACTTAGAGTGAAAAAACTAAAATTAATGGTATAAGCCAAAATTAATGGTCATTGGTTAGGTCTGTGCTAATCACATATGAGCAGTTTCTGATAATTAGAAATTATTGTCTATGTCAGTAGCTGAGTGAGGTCTTGCACTTTCTTTCTGCCCTTAGGATTTATATACAGTGCACCCAGCAATAATTTCCCTTGCCTGTGTTTTGCTTGTTGTCTGTCACAGAACAGTTCAATTTCCCTTTTACTCCTCCTACTTAAGACACAATTTTTCTGCAGTCCTGGGCCCAGATTGTGATAAATGACACATGCGCTTGCAAACAAAAACAAAAATCACGGTAGATTCAGCTGTGAAAAATGTACCTGTGTTCCCAAACTATGGTGTGCTCCTTTCTCTGGTGTGTAAATCTGTGCCATTTACTGGCCTCTGACTGTGTGAGCTGCACAATATCAAGCTGCTCATGGTGTTCATTAGGGAAAGGGAGGGGATGCTTGGGGTACCCACTGTCACCCCCTGCAGATTTGGGCTGTGCTGCCCACCTGGGTGCTTTCCAGAGGGTCACAGATCACCCTCAGGTCCTGTGTGCCCTGCCAGTCTCTGCAGATGTCCTGGACACCCTGCAGTGTCTAACAAGGTGTGAGATGTTCCTGTTTCAGGTCCTGATCCATCACAGGATCCCTGTTCCTTGAGCTCTGGGACATGGCACTGGGCTTTTCAATCATTCCACCCTCAGAGCAGTGACACAGAGCAAGAAGTGATGTGAAACTGGGAGAAATTTCCCTTCTTGGTCCCCTCCTGTGCAGCAATCAGGAGCCTTTGGAGGCATTTCAGGTTGACTCTGCTGCTCTTTTAGCTCTGTATTGGAATAGCTTCATTACAGTCAATGGAACTATTCCATTGAGTAGCTTATTCAGTGAGGTGAGAAAGAAGCTCATAATGTGGCCATAATAAAAGGCTCAATTTTGTCTTCTTTAAATGCACAAAATTCCATTGTCTCCAGCTTAAAAGGAAACAGGGATATCAGGCCTAATGCTGTCTGTCTAAATGTAATTCTACCTGATACCTCTGACCTTTATTTTTAGAACAATGCTGCTTTTAAAGGAAAGTGCAGAAATATAGGAGCATTTTTCTATTTATATAGGGAAAAAGTGAAATCACTACTTTTGTCTGGGTGCGGGAGCATGACAATGTGCCTGCCAAACTCTATGTGTAGTTTGGCCTTCAAACCAGACAGCAGAGCCTTAAATGAACAAAAGACACAACAAAAGCCTTATTTGAAGAGTAGCAGGAGGATGGGGACTGGAATTATGTTTAAGGATATCAGATTCTTTTTTTCAATGTGTCTTTTAAGTTGTATTTGAAAAGATTCAGATGGGACAGAGTTAAATCTTGGACCAAAATGAATAAGATCATCTGTAATTTCTTCTATAGCAGAAGGCATGGTGTGTACTGTTACAGGTATTGGCAATGTCCAAGAATTGGTGCTGGAAAAGCTGCAAGTTTCACTTTGGCGAGGATAAAGCAGCAGTTCAGCTCTGTTGTTCTCTGATGTTTAATTTTTTTTTTTCGCATTTAGTTGAGTACAAGGATAAACTTGATGCACAGGGACTGTTCCGGTAGCCAGGGTTGCAATGAGAAAACAAAACACGAGATGGCAGCCAGGAGTATTCCTGGGAGTGACAACCGGAGCCTGCCGGGGAAATGGGGCTGGAATTGGGTTAGAACAAATAAAACAACAGCCTCCTCCTCTCGCCAGTGGTGAGCGTGTTTAGACCGAGCTCGTCTCTTATTTGACTTGCTTCGTGCAGTCTTTCTCCTAGAATGGTCTTGGATGCTTTTCAAAATGACTGTACTCGGTGTTATAAAAAGCCCTGTATGTCTGATCTCGTAGCTATACAAAAATCAATAAGCTGCTATTAAAAATGCCAAGATACAGAGTGAAAGCCTGTGGGCACAGACCCAGGAACTTCCCTGGCACGACGTGGGTGAGTCCTTTTGAGAGCAGCTTGTGTCAGGATTGGGTTGGGACACTTCCATCCAATTACGCTTGGATTGTCTCTACCAGGAATTTCCTGTCCAGCTGTGGGGCTGTGGTTAATACATCAGTCATGTCAGAATCATAAATCTACAGTGATACCTTTGTTTTCTCACAATCTAATACCTCTCCCTCTTGCTCATGGAGCTGCTTCATAGCCAGTGTGTGGGCTAAGCCTGACATCCCTCTGCAGGGCAGTGTGACAAGCTAAACTCCATAAAGGAGAAATGCAGTTTGAAAGATGTGATGTATTTTTTTAGTTGATTATTAATTAAAATCCCTTTGTAAAAAATAAGCTACAAAACAGAATTTTCACTCTAGAATTTATAAATGCATTGTTTCCACAATAATAATGCAATTTATATGGGCTTTGTTCTTTATATAATGATTGTCACATTTGTCTTGCTTAACATATTGGTATATTTTACCAATATTATATTCTATTTTATTTTTCTTGGTGCTGGTTATTTTGGAGCAGCCAAGCTCATTTCTTTGACAGACAGTAAGAGAAAAGAAGAAATTTTTAAATTAATTTAGGATCTTGAATCACAGATATGAACTGTAATATCTGAATGTGTTTTGATATTCATTTGAAAAGAAATCAATCCCACAATAATGCATCCTCATGATGCTGAAAATTTTAGGGCTGGGATCACTATGGATTGCATTTGAATACAACATTTCACCTCTTCTATTAAGCACTAATACATGTGGACTCAACCTGGGTCTCAAATATTGCCCAGTCAGTAAGTGGCCCTCTGAGCTGAGCTTAAATGAGTGCCATCCTCATTTCCCAGAGTTTTGATCCACTCTATGACTTTTGGAAGGTAATTTTTAATATCTGTATCTCCCACCTCATTGCAGGCTCAAATACTTTGTACAATCTGCTGGGGAAATGTGATGTTTTGTGCAGTGTTGAGTCTGTTTTAGCACAGCATAATAATTACACTGCCAACATTTTAGCTAACCCTATGTGCTGAATGCTACCCCACTGTGAGTGATTCTAGTTTTCACTGTTGTCTTATTAAATCAGCCTGTAGTTTGTACCAGAGCCAACACATAGCCCAGTTTACCTTCAAGATAATAAAGAGCTTCTTAGATTCTTCTCAGATTATTATCAGATCCATAGAATATCCTGTTGTTATCCTGAAAATGGGAAAGCAATCGTTTGACGTAGGAGAACTTCAGGAGGAGAGAATAATATGGGCAGTCTATAGGAGCTCTGAGTCAATCAGATTACAGTCTGTTTTCTAGAACTAATTTAGTAGTTGCCAATAATATTGGACTCAGGTTCTCGTATTCCCCATGAACCCACACAAAAAATGCTCTGACAGCTTCCTCACCCAACTCTCTCCACTCTCACTGAATTCACCTGCAAGGATTTTTTCTATTATTGGGTCTGTACCTTTTCATTAAATACCCCCAGAAGTGGTTTTTTTTGTTGTTGTTAGGGTGACTTTTTGTTTGCTTGTTGTTTTTTTTTGGTGGTATTTGTGACAGAGACATCAATCAAACACAAAGCAGCTTCAGGCCGTATTCTTGTTTTGCATGAAGCATTGGGCAACTCCAGTGGTATCTACTTAAAGTCACCACAAATATCTTTGCAAGTTCTTGATCCATCCATTTGCCTAATGACTGGACTGCTTAAGAGAACTCAGACAGAAAATAGCTTGCTTTCACTAAAAATAATGCTTCAGTAACTAGGTGTTGTAAGTCACCTGAATGCTGAGAGCCATTAGGCTCCTTTGGAATGTGAAACCAGAGCAATGGGAAAGCTACTTTAGAAAATCACATATAAAACATACTCAGAAGTTCTTTTCAAAAGGTATTGCAAAAAAGCACACTTTTTATACATTGAAGTAATAAGTAGTTTAGCAAATCCTTTGCAAACTTGTCAAAATGTCACATCCAGGTACTGGATTGGAAAATTAGTAACTGCTGAAGTGTGTGAGTGTTTAAAGGTGTCACTGTGTGTGGCAGGCTGGCAGATTTTAGCTTCTGGGTTTAAGGAGAGATGTTAATCATTATGGCTGATATTTAAAATGTCAGAAGACCTTAGCATGAAGATAAAGGATTTAATATGAGACTCTGCTGTGCCGTGTTTCCTCACAGAGAAGGAGGATCGACACCTGTTCCTTTTTTCATTTTATTTTTTTTTTAATTTAAATTCAGTGGCACTGTAATAGCTGAAGCAGCATCCCAAAAGCAGAGTGTATGGAGGTGTGTGGTGGGGAAATGGATTGCTTAGTATTCCTTGCTTTTTTGGAACCATCCTGTTCAATCCTTCTGCAGCTCCTGTACTGTCTCAGCAGTACCTGGGATCACTGCACCCAATGACACTGGCAGGGAAGCAGGAAGGGAACCTTGATTTATCAGTTCCATCCTCACCTGCCTTCCTTTGCTTTGGCTTTGGATGCGGCTCTGAAAAAATTAAGGAAAATTTTCTTTTGCAGCAAGTTTCTTGGCAAGCATTTCAACTACCTCTTCTTAATGCTTTCTAAGAGAATACTAAGTAAGCAAAGCTGCAGAATTGCTTTGCTCTTATAGCCAGTGCTTTTAGACTACTTAGTGAGAGTGGTTTTAGTGGCTGAAGAAGTCTAAAAAAGAGTAAAGAAGAAAAGTAATTTATGTGGGTTTTTTTTTTGGTTTTGTTTTTCCTATTTCCTTTTAGCAAAAGGCTTCAAATGTGCTCAGGTAGCTCAAGCTTTACATCATTTGAAATTAAGCATAGAGTTTGCTCTCTGCCTGGTAAATTCTGCCCAGTCTGGTAAAATAAATTAATCATATATGAATTTCTCTGCCTTGTTGTTCACTTGGACAACCTGCTGCACTGGCACACCTGAAGGATGGTATTTGTTAAATGTTACTGACATGAAAATGATCTATAAACATTGAATAAAAAACTGTAATATCCCGTTAAGGAAGTATTTAAATATTTTGGATAAATATATAATTATATAATCATTATGTCGGTGTAACTATTTTAGTTCAGGTTCTGTTTTTTTCCTACCAAATCTTATCAATGGTATGAACCAAGCTGTCACCAGATAAAGTTATACAAAGTCACATAAATTTTTCATTTTTAAAGATGACAGAGTTCAGAGAAAGTGTTTTGTGTACTGAGTAGCATTTTATATGCGAGGAAATAGAAGAAAAGACAAAATTTTTTGCTTTTGGCAAGGTAACACAGAGACTTTGTGGTTGGTGTTCCAGCTTTAAAAAGAGAATGGAAGAAGATTGATGTCTTGATGAATATTAATTGATGCCTTTCCACAATTTTTCTATAAAACAGGTTATTTCCTAAACCCAGTAATGAACATTAGGGCTGTTACCTTGGTACCCTTGTGAAGAACTTTTGATTCCCAATCTTTCATCAGTATTTCTTGCAGGATGGGTGGTTTTGTGAAGAGAAAAATTGTGCTTGGATAGGAAGATTTGGCATCTGAGGTCACAAGTTCAATTCTATCTGATTTACTTACCCAGGAGTTTCTGATGACCTGTGGATAAGTGGAAGGTCATCTTTGTCCTGTGCTCTTTTGTTTATGCTCTAGAGCAGAAATTGTTGTTAGTTAATGACTTCATGGGCACCTTCAGTGGAGAGACAATGAACAATCCCAGGGTAGAGTCCCTGAATTTGAGCATTGAGCTGAGACACACCAAGGCAGCAGTGCTTTCTTCTGAACTTATTCAGTAGGACAAAAGTTCTGGTGATCCAAAGCTCTGAAGTACCCAGATATTTCCACCAGGCAATGCCCTTGGCTGTCCGCACCAGAGGGAGCGGGAGCCTTTGTGCAAAGTTATTTTCCAGTGTGGTTTAACCTGTCCCACGTGTTCTGCACAACTTCTCTCATCACCCCTGAGATGAGGAACCATTGCTGGGACCCTCCTGGCTGGGACCTGCAGGGTCAGGTGAAACCTGAGCTTACAATTTCCTTAAGGAATTTAGTTATGTCTGTACCACTCTAGGTGGAGGTTTTGGTTGGTTGTTTCTTCTGTTTCCTCAACGTGATGTGGAGAAGCTGAAGGCACACATTTCATGATGGAATGCTTCACTTTCAGCAGAGGTTTTTTAGTGCTCAGCTTTATAAAATTAAATTTAAATGTGTTTAGCTTTTCCTGCATGCATGTGCATTTCTTCCTGTTGCTTCCTCAAAATAAGAGAAACCCGACGTGATTCTTTCTCTCCTGACAATGTGCTGCCTGTTTCTCTCACTTTCTTCCCTCCCTGTAGCTTTATCTTTTGTTCTCCCAGTCATGCCATCTACTTTCCCAGTAGCTGAGAAACAGGTGCTACAAGACATGCACTATGAAATCATTTTACCAGAAAATTCAATGGAAAATCTCAGTAATCCTTCACTGAGTTATCATACATGAAAAAATAGTGTACAGTCTTATTAAACATGGGATAAAGTACTTGGCATGTGGCAGTCAATACACTGATGGAAAAGGGTTTTTACCCAACATGAAAATAAGTTGAAGTAGTAACACATAAAGGGCAAATACTAGTTTTCCTTCCATCAGTGATGACAGTGGATGCTCCTGGTATGGGTTGCATTTCTCAGAGAAGACCAAGGAAAGGCAATTTCTGCTCGAACATCCTCAGTATCAAAACATCATCTATAATTTCTTGGTGTGTAAGGCAGTTTTGACAAGTACAGACCTGACAGTCAATGGTCAGAACACATTTAATACATCTTTCATGTGCCGAAGTTAGTAGGTCTAAGGTCTCCCTGGGGTAATATGATGTAAAAGATGTTCATGGCACTAATTTACTCACAGACCATTAGCTCTCTGTAGATGCAAGATTCTATAGACCTATGTGCAAGGAACATACTCCTCAGATCCCCATATTATACTGCAATCCTTCATTTTCTTAATGCAATTTCCTGCAGCTGTCCTGCTGGTCATATGGGATGCAATGAAGAGTAGACCTCTGCAAGCCATAACTATGAGTAATAGGTCTTCTTATTTTGCACTAAATATTTTGAGTGTTTCGTTCCTTAAGCAAAGAGGGGAGATGAAATTTTAAATGTAAAAATGATTTGTTGTAGTCAGTTTTGACAAACAGTATTCTCTAGTGTTTCAGTGCTTTAAAGGAATTGGCACAGAAAAATGAAATGTGAACTATCGTTATGGAGCTTTTTTTTATAGTCTTCTTGCCTCTGTTTTCCAATTTTAATAAGGTGCCTGTAAAAAATGAATAATGAAGCAATATATAAACAATGTTATGAAGGCAGCATTTCCTCATTAGGTTGAGCACCATACTCTTTTTATAGATAGATATTTTTTTAATATTCTGAAGGTAAATTTGGGATGAAATGCCAAGAATCCATAGAATGATGTGCAATGATGGAGAATTAATGTCACACAGCAAATTGTGTTGCCATTTGAATAGTATATCATGCAGTTCAGTGCCAGCAGATTTAACAAACGTGTCAGCCATCATTATTCAAGCATCCAAAAGGTCATCTTTCTATCCCAGCAGGGTTGTCCAGTAGCTTACAGCATGCACATAACAAAAGATGATGTGTGGGATCTCCAGTGATCTTTTTGATCAAGAATCAATTAAAATAAGCTGCTGCTAATGTGACACTAGATATAGACAAAGTGTGATACATTTGACAGCCACTAATTACAGCAGGCAGCCAAAAGAGCTCTGTAGAGATATGGGGACAGAAATGGCTAAATTAGTAAACTGTGTTGACACAATCACTCAATATTTTTTGATGTGCAAACACAGCATATTCCCAGGTCTGGTGAACCTGACAGGCATGAGTTACTGAAACTTTATGAAAATGAAGCTGAGAATATGATTTTTTTTTTTTAATTTTAAAATTGGAGTAGCTCAAAACTAATTATCCCAGCAAAATGGAATGAGCAAGCTGTCCCAGCAGGGGAAGTTTGCATTTGTCGGTGGTGCTGCCTGAGTTTAAAAGCAATCTCGAACAAGATGCTTTTTAACCTGGGGATGCCACCAAGAAAATGTGCCTGTTCTTTAAAGCAAATGGATCCTGACTTCTGTCCCACTCCCTCACTCCTTGCAGTGCCCAGTGGGAATGCTACATCACCTTGCTTTAGAGCAGGAATTAAAGAAATGTAAATCTGGGGTAATTCTGCCCAGCTGGATGTCAGTCCAGAGCTCAGAGCTCCCTCAGCATATGCCCTTCTTTGGGACAGTGTCCAAGAGCAGCCGTGTTCAGATGTCTGGGGTGGAGGCAGGGAGCTTTATTTTGTTGGGTTTTTTTTCCCCTCCTCCTTTGATGGCTTATGAAAAGTGCCAAATGATCTTGTCATGTTCCGGGTGATTCGGTGTGTGTTTCATTTGGAGCTGTGTATGCCCACAGGAGGTTAACTGGTGCCTTGTAAGATGGATCCTGATAAAAACCTAACCCAGCTGTGCCACTGTTTTGAAACTGAATTCTGGATGAGAATCCCAGGGTGTCTTATCTCCTGCTTTGCCAGAACATTTGTGAACATTTTTTAAAATAACTCAGGGATTTTATGAGACTGAAATTGTTATTCTTCACCGCATCATGAAATTTCCCTGCATTTTCTTAGTGAGCATTTTTTACAGCCTTGGACTTCTAATTGGGAAAATTGGGACTGCTTTAATGCCAGGGCTGTATTTCAGCTAATGGAAGAACCTGACACAGCACTGAGGTCAGCACTTTCTGGCATGTTTATCATATTGTTTTCAACCTCAGGTTGCGCTCAAATCTTCCTCTTCTTTCCCTTGGTCAGACTTGCCAAATCAAATCTGTTTTTTTCCTTTTCTCTGGAGTCTGACCATGCCTCACTTTCCTCTGCTGGGTGCTTGATGTCTCTCACATTGACATAACCCCCTGTCTATTTATTAGCTTGACCCCAGCCTCACCTTGTCTACTGTAAGCTTATTTCTGGTTCCTCTGTGTCCCATGGCCCCCATTTCTCTCCAGAACAGAGGGGCACCCCACAGCAGACTCTTTCTTTATCCAAATGTTTCAATTCTTTCTATCTGCCGTGTAAACTCCCTAGCTAGTAATTTTTTAAATATTGTCTCCTATTCCCCATGCTGGGTGAATGCCTTTTCCTTTCCCTGAAATAACAGCTAGAGTTTCTTGTAAGGTTTATCACAAACTGTCTTGGGTCAGGTTTTCATCAGGTTGTATATTCCTAAATTTTTTACTAAATCCTCTCTTACTGAGCTGAGCATGAATTAGCAGCATAAATTTATTTAAGTCAGCATGCAAAGGCTCTTCCAAAGGGCTCCTTCAGGATTAAGGTAACCCCTGAACAACTGTGCATCATGATTTCTTGCTGAAATTCTGGTGCTTTACCAATAAGGAGGAAAGACACAGACCAGTGGTGTTAATAAAAATATAAATGGTTTTCAGCCCAACATCGTGTGTGAACCAAAGCTGAGGATTGAATCACAAATTCATACTGTAAAAGATCAGAAGGAAACATCATAATCCAATTTGATTTTCTGTCCACAGACCTTCACCCAATCAATTCTGTGGTATAAAGCTGCTGTTTCTAACCTAGAAAAACCCAAGTTATTAGGCCGTGTTGCTGTTGCAGACTGAAGCACAATTTTTTTCCTATCCTAGGAAATGATTCTATAATTTCTGAGGAAATGGAAAGTATCTCACTAGTTGATTGTTAAATTGTTCAACAAATTGGACATGCTTTGAGCTTGAAATGTGAGATAACCCAGAAGAAGTGGAGAAGGTGGAATGCAGATGATAGTAGTACTCTTTGACCAGGAATTTACCTTTTTCACTTATACTGAGCCAAAAGCAAGCTAAAACCTCTGCATGTACTTTCATTTCTGCATTAAATATGAGTCTGAGATGCCTACACTATATTTTTTCATTTCTCCCAAATGGAATATATGTAAAATGCTTTTTGCTTTCTATTTTGATGTAAAGAACTCTTGCTATACATTTCATTTTTCTTTGCAATACAAAATCATGTCTCAATCTCTTGAAGTTTGCAGTTTTGTGGAGCTCAGAGATAGTTTTCCCATACAAATGCTTCTGTTTGCATTGAGTAAGCTCTGACTGTGGTGTTCTCTGACATTTTCCCCTTACCATAGACTGTTCTGTATCTCTTAAAGGCACTGAGCCATTCTGGGACTGATGTGACAAGACATGACAGGAAATTCCACTGAATAAAACAAATTATACACTAGAGATGTGCTGAAGTGACTGAAAACAATTTAGACACCAGGGGCAATGGAAGGTGCTGAGAAGGCTGAGAGTAATGACATTTTCTTTTGGATTGTATTTAAAATATTTTGATGCACAACTTGGTGTAAATCAGTTTGTGAGTTCTTTGGGTTGTGGCCCTTCAGGTTCCTTGCTCCAAAGGGTGCACATATGGATGTGAGTGAGCTGCATCCATTAATTAATTGTAGCTGATAACAACTCATTATTGGAAAATTTATATTTCAAATCTTCAGTTTGTGCACTGCTGAATAACATTTATGAAGAGAAGTTGGTGATGTTTGTACCCAGGTTTTAATTCACAATGTAATTGAGCAATCACATGCTTGTGTTGCACAGCAAATTGTCCAATATGTGTGATGTGATCAATGGAAAGATGTTGCTGAAAGTTATTTTACTTTAAATAGTGATAAAGAATTTCTGTCTATTAAACACAATGAGAGACACAGTTGATGTGGGAAAGTATTTAAATACCCCCAACAGGGAATAGGAAGAAATCCAGTAAATGAATTAGCGTTGTTTGTCATTTATGTCTTTCAGCTTCAACAATGAGGAAAATTTACTTGATTGGTCTTTGGCGTCTGTCAATTTTAAATCATTGTGCGTCAGCTCCTTTTGTGAGGCACTTTGTAAGTGAGACGCAGGTGATGAGTTATTGCCAATAAACCAGGATTGCCATTTGGGCTGTACAGTAACAAAACATAAATTTTGCTTAATGTGCCTTTAAGAATGTGAGCTGAGTGGATGCGCTGCTGGCAATGAGTAATGATTCTCAGCATCAGGACGAGGATCCGTTTGTCTGTCTCATCTTGTCATGTAAATGTTCGAAAAAACCCCGAGCAGCTAATACAGCAATCTGGCAGCAGTCTGCACCGAGCTCTGTGAGTCAAAGGCTCCTGCAGCAGAGCAGGGTGTTCACGTGGAGACTCTGCTTTCCCTGCTACCCTTTGGATGACAGATGTGGAAGCAGAGCAGCCTTTGTGGAGCCAGGCGATCTCGCACCCACTGGCAGTCGGTCAGTACTGCTGGGAATGGCAATGGAAAAGAGAGGGGTAGAGATATTTTACACTTTATTTGAGGCGTTTTCCTATGGTATGCTGAAATTATTCCCTAGAATGATAGAAATGTTTCAAGTAACACCCAGGGAACCTCATTTGAGCTTTATGTTGACACCTGTTCAGAAGGAAATGTCAGGAAAACATTTAGGCAAGAGCAGATCAAGCTTTGTGATTTGGAGTTTAATTAATACTTGAGTTTTCTGCCCTGCATCGGTAGAAATCAGCAATGACCATTAGTGAACCTGCAGAATTCCTCCCTTGAGAGTCAGGTTGGAATATTGTAATCATTCCTGCCTTGATTTTCCTGTGTGTATTTCCAGGAAACTGTTCCTAGTAAACTGGGGTTTGACCTGCCAGTCTTAGTGGAATGGCTGAGTTTGATGACAGGGATCCTGTTTGGGAGGCTCTATCAGCATCAATCCAGGCTACCCATTATTACCCATTAATTCAGTTTTCCTTAGACTGTTTCTTTCACGTGAAATTCAGTAAAACCAACAGGTTGAAATACGCTATTGCATATGGTGCTGTAATATTTAGGTTTTAATTGCATTTCTGAGAAAAAGTACTTAAGTGTTTGTCTCGATGGAAATGTGAAGTAGATTGCAACCTTGAATGAACTGCAAAGCAGCTGAATAGATGTTCTTGGAAAATACAGAGATACTATTGTTTATGTATATGAGTATATCTACATGTGCAAATTATGCTGATAGCACTAATTATTATATTTATAGAGAGATATTCAAAGGTGCATCATTGGAGGTCAAGGAGCAGGCCCAGTACAGCTATAGAAGAGATGATACAACCCCTTGCTGGGGTCAGCACCAGGTGCTTTATGAGCAGCACAGCTTTTTATAGCAGTGTTTTACTATCACTGATGGTCAATTAAATTAATAATTCATACATGAGTAACTTTATACCTTATTCTGTGGTAAGAAGAAGCTCCTGTAATTTTTCCAGCCATTGAAATTATTTATTTTTTCCTAATCAGAATCATCAAAATCTGTTTTTCTTATGTCCGTAACAATTTTGCATGGGGAGTACAGAGATAAATGTATTCCCAAAACACAGTGATTTATTTTTGTTAAATTGTTCATGTTTTTGGTTTTACTTGCAGTTGAAGAGTGTCAAATTTTGTGAAGTTGGTAAAAATACTCGTGAAGGCCCCTGTATGTGCCGTTTTAACAGCGCTGGGCATGTTTTCCCTCCCACGCAGCATTCTGGGAATGAGCTGCTGGTTGTGAGCAGAATTGTCAGCTTTTGCAAGTTAGAAACCAGCTCCAGCCATCCACAAATGACAGAGAGATTGCAGAACATCCTTAGCAGGGAAGACAAAAAGAGAGGGGTTTTGGGCTGTGTCTGCATGGGCGTATGTGTGTGTGTAGTGTATGCATCCACAGAGTGAAGAACATTGTTCCAAGTGGGTGTTTGCACTTCTCAAGAGATTTAAAATACCAGACACTGAGCAGAGGAACATACTTTGTGTTCCAGGAAACAAATCTATATTAGCAACTGCAGAAAAATCAGTAGAATGTATAGGACTGATTTGATTAAAAAACTCTTAAGGCAGAGCGCATCTGAGAAGAGTTTTCATAATTTTAAATTAGATATTGAAAATATTTTTTCCACTGACTTAATTTTTTTTTTTTCTGCTCCTGTAGTCATTAGATTTGTAATTAAGCTATGGAGTTTTTTGTTTTGTTTTAAGAGAAAGGACTTGTTTTGTATCTTCTAACAATGAAAGGAAGAAACAACTATGGCAAGTTGAATGGTAGAGAACAAGATATTTGTTCATAGCAGGTTCAATAAATAATGTTTCTGTGGCCAGTTCCAAGTGCTCCCTAGAAAGGAAACACTTAACATTTTTGTTGTCATTAGAATGTAAATTATTTAAATATGTAATTGTTTTATGATCATCTTTTACATCAAGTGTAATTATACTCCTTCCTGGTATTGCTAAGAGCCCATGTCAGATTCTCAGTTCATTGTCCTGGACCACTTGATTTCCTTGCCCCAAGTTTCTTTGGTATGTTGCTCTGTTGAATTCTATCTGGGGCCAGCATCTGTATACAGCTCATATTTGGGGTTTAGTAAATAGCAAACAGTCATAAAGCACTGTCCTCTAGCTCTCCAGAATTACTTTTTTAACATTTCAACAAAAGAAATAACCCTAAATTCCGATATTAATTCACAGTGTAGTTTAACACCCAATAATAAATGCCAAGTGTTAATAGTAAATCTGTGGAGACAGTGCCATATTTTGTCATCTAAATACCTTTAACTACCACAAGGTCTTTCAGTATAATTAGTAGAGAATATTGAGCCCAGCCAGAAATATGGGATTCATCATTAAATTCAGAGGCTTCTTTGTCTCTGTGAATCTAATCATGTGTGCAGACAAATTGTTAATGGCATGGGCTTTATTGCTCTTAGATTTCCTCTATTTGAAATGGAATAGCCTGCTTTGTGAGAAATAATTAGGTTTCATTGTTCTACCTGCACCAACCCTTGTTGATAATCTTATGGTTTTAGCAATTCAGATTCAGAGAGCAGTTGGTGGTGGTGATGATGTTTCATTTTAAATCACAAAGTATTGTTATTTTTCCTCCTTCCTCCTTTATATTTTCTTCCATTTCCTGTGCCAGTAAGAGATGTAATATCACTAAATTTCAGTGGCTGAATGTCAATAATTAACAAATGAAAACCATCTGGGTTTGCAATATGCAGATTTGAGAATATATCTCCATTGGTTAGCACACACTGCAATGTTTTGTAGGATACCTCACCTATGCCTATGTAATCAGAAATATAAAGCCTCAAGGCAATGACAGCCTATTACATAATCATATACAATTCTCAGTGATTTGCAAACTCATTGTTTGACCTTGTTTTTTGTGGTTGGGTAAGTTATGATTATGCTTAAGGATTAATTAGCCTTCTGGTACTTGTTCACGTAGAAGAAAGAATTGCTTATCTGTAGCCAGGGTCATTTGCTGTGTCTTGAAGTCTCTGGAGAAACCCTTCTCATGCTTTTCAGTTTTTGGAAGTCCCAGAATTAATATAAGCTGAGGTTTTATATGAAACCAAGGGACTTTGTGTCAGGGACATTTAACAGATTTCTTGCTTGTAGCTCCAGAGGAGGGATTTTGGCTCTTTTGGCATAAGTACCAGGTCTCTTGTTGACTAATACATTTCAAAATGATTTTTAGAATGAGATTCTTGTCCCAAATGCACAGTAGGAAATAATAGCAATCTGACTGAGAAGTCACTATGAGATACATTTCTCTGTCTACAGGGTGGAAGACTATATATCTTTTGTCCAGGTCTTCATTTCACATTTCCAAACACATTCCTAACAAATTTCCAAGACTGTTCATTGGCACTGCATCCTCCACTGTCAGGGTATGCATTCTTCACTGTCAGTGCCCTCTGGCTAGGAGAGTTCTAAAGCCCCAGGAAAATACCTAATTTTTTTTTTCTTTTCTTATACCAAGGCAAATTCTTTGAGAATTTTTAATTGTACTAATTCACCCCGTATTAATATGTCCGACACTGGTCTAACCATACCCCAAATCTGTTGACCAATTCTCAGATAAATTTAGATTTATTTTCATCCTAAAGCCAGGACACTGCAAACACTTGTGGGAGTTATTCAAGAAGCAGCTCCAGAGGGGGTTTTTCACTCACTAGACTTGTGGGAAGGTTTTCCCTATTTTAATGCCTGTAGCGTAAACAGACACTGACATCTACTTACAAATACTTTCATTAAGTTACAACTTCCCTGGGAAGATGGGGAACATTAAAACATCACAATGAGAGCTGTTTGTTGTGAAATATTGGGTATTGGCTGTATGAAATGCAGGACTCCGAGTGGATACAAGTGGACTTTAAAATCCCTTGCCCAGCAGGAACAGATTCTAATCTATTTTTGCAGTACAGTCCCTGTGCTCCTGAAGTGCTGCTTGTTCCATGACACAGATCCATCTCAAACCCAAGGCTCTTTGGGATCCTCAAGAGAAGTGATGTTTTGTCTGCATCTCCTCAGCTAAAGCGTGGTTGATGTGATGCCTGCAGAGTGTATAATGGCCGAATCGGGACTTCTGAAATTTATACAATATTTCAGTAGATAGAGCACTCATCCAGGCTTGCAAGACTGAAACTCTGGGCTCTTTGTAGCCTCGGGGAGATCAAATCCATACCTTTCATTTCTCATTAAAGCGCCCTAGGTATGCAGCACAGAGGGCACTGTCCACTCCAGTTACTTCTCTGTCATTCTGCTAAAAACCCCTGCAGGTCCTTGGGCTGAACAGACACAGTATGTCTGTGGTTCAGTCACCCAGGCAGCCTGGGTCAGCAGAGATCTTGGCCCAGTTACTAATCCAAGTTCAAAGTGCCTTTGGGCAAAACACTCTGTGTAAAAATTATGAGCAGTCTCCAGAAGAGGGCTCAGCCCCCAGCCCACTCTTCTCATCCTAAATAGGTGTTCTCACTCCTGGGCTACAGATTGTGCTGCCCCACTTTGGTTCCACTTACAGAGGTTTTCCAAGGAACTGTGGAGAGTAGAGAGTGCCTCTGCCTGAGGGCAGGTGGCTGCAGCATTGCAGAGATGGGGAGAAGATGAGAGTTTGAACCCTTTTGTGCTGAGAGCACTGTGCAAGATTCACCTCTTTTTCTCCACAGTGTATAAAAGAGAAGTGACTCATATTGCTTCCTTCCATTATGCTGGGGTTTTTTATAAGAATGACCCTCGCTCAGTTTATTGAAAGGAATGATTTCAGTGCATAAATGTAGTAGCAGATGATTATTTTGGGACTGGCTCTAGCAATAGATGAAGTAACCACCATGCTGCCTTTTTGCATTGTTACCTGTTCTCTGTGAGAGATTACTGCCTCCAAAGCAGAGATCCTTACTCCCTGTCAATCCAGAGTCAGCCAGGTTGGCCTGAACCAGCATTAAAAGTGATTTAAACTAATCTGTTTGACTTGTTATTAAACTGGCCTTGTAACATTCACCCAAGCTGACAGGAGGGCTCTGCTCTGCGAAAGGCAGAGCCTCACTGAAGCTGAGGCAGCGTGCAGCAGTAAGTTCTGCCAGGGTTTCAGCCTGTCTGCTGGCTCCCTAAATCATGGAGGAGCCTGTTGGAACTCTGAGATCCTGTCTGACTCCTGCAGCCCAGAGTGAGGCACAGGGAGCTGGGATTTATGGCACTCATTGCTTCAGCATCCCCCCTGAGCTACTTGAGAGTGTGAGGTGCTGTGAATCCCTCACAGAGTGCCCAATTCCCCCTTGTGTGCTGCCACAAAACACCTCTTAAAATGTCACAAGCTGCAGCTTGGAAGTCAGGTGCTTAAAACTGGGATTGTGACCAGTGTGGAAGTGCCCTGGTCTTTCTGAATATATTCAGATATTCATGGTTTCCCCCTCATTTAGTGCATGTATCATATAGTATTTAGTAAAAACAATGAGGAATATAAAAGGACCAAACAAATAGGGCTGTTTCATCCCACCACTATGATGGAACAGTTAAATTAATGGCTAAATCTAATTAGGAAATGAAAAATTACAGCTTGTCTGCTGCCAATACTAAAGCAAATGGACTGTGAGATAGAGCTATGGTTACACTCCAAAATTATCTTCCCATTGTTGAATCTTAAGGTGGCTTTGCTGCCTGCACTTGGAAATAAAATAATCCTAGCAATTATGGTTAGCAATTTGTGAGTGGTTTGAAATGTAGTGGCCTTTACAATAATAAATGGATTATTGTGTGTTGACAAAGTAAAGGTTTAATTAACAGTGACAGATAAAACTATTGCATTTAAAAGCTGTTTATATTAGAAATTACCTGATAAAAAAGGGGGTTTAAGCATTCTAAATACTCAGTTATGCATTACCATCTTGATCTGCTACCATATGTATTCAGCACTGCTTGGAATCACAGCAAGTTTTTCTGAGACATCAGACTGTCATAATAACTGATAGATCAGTGGCTTGATTTACATATTTATTATGGAGCAACTGCTTGTTTTCATCAACATAACTTAGATCTTATGCATCCTTTGTCTAAAGTTAATTTGAAAATATTAATTTTCCAGTGACAGCTCAGTCTCCTTCCTGGTTAATCCCTTAATTTCCCATCTACCTAGGAGTGACATTTAGTGAAATGAATGAGAAATGGTCGCTTCAGGATGTCATTGTCCTTACTGACTAAGAGCAAACAAGCAGCCCAAGAGAGGTCTGGGTAGCTGTACAGAATATATCAATCACAAAAAACAAAAGCTAATTGCTTTCTATTTTTATTCCTTTACGTAAGAACATAACTTTAAAAATATCTCCTTCTTTAGTTTATTAATTTTCGGAAGCCTAAACCCACATATTTTTAGAAAAAAATAATCCTCAAAAGGAAAAAAATGTGCCATCTGTCAGAACTAGGAATGTTGTTTTACTCTGCACATTTTGTTTTCAGCATCATATTCAGCATCATCTGGATCACAGTGTCTTAATCCTTCAGCACTGGAATTTGCACAGAGGCACTCTTGGATCTCAGGGAAAATATTCTGAAATATTTTAATGATTAAATTGTTTGTGTTTGTCTATTTTGTTAATTCCCCATTTTCTCCTAATTTTACCTATTTCTGGAATTCAAGGTAGCAAAGATGTTCAAAGGAATGCAGACAAGCTGAGAAGAAGGGAATTGCTGAAAGGGAGTGGCTCACTGCTTTCTGTGTTGTTACACTCTATGTGGTAGAGCTGAATGGACAAGGTAGGGAGAAAAATAGAGGAATTACAGTGAAGCGATTAAGAAATTGGAGCATAAAAGGACAGAGAGAGGAGTGGACAGGGTAAGAAGCAAAGGATCACAGTCTTGGGGATGTTGGTAGTTGGAAGTGGTGGCAGGTACTTCACCCCTTGGCAACATGTTTAGACTTCTTAGAAATTAGAAAAACTTTAAAAAGTCAGCTTGAATTTCCATTGCTGCTCATGTCTTTGCAGATTCCTTCCATTAAGGTTATTTCTTGTTTTATTTTCTGGTGGTGTGCATCAGGCTTTTCTTTACAACAGTGCTATTATTTGCACAATGCATCCTGCATCAACGCTGGGAGTTCTGCACATTACCTAAGGGCACTTCCACCAGGACCTCCCACCTTGTCCTGGGTGAGCCCTGTGCAGCCTTGCTGCTCATGAAGATTTTACTGATGGGATCCAAATACCTAGTTTGTTTGGTAAATGGATTTTAAGAATGAAAATTGTTTTGTTTTCATATGCCATCAGTTTAGCACCATACATCAAGTGTGCGCTGATAGGGACAGTGAACATGATTGTAGCCTCCAGCCTGTTACTAACTTTAGTTTAGTAGAGGTTCAATCTAGTTCACTTATTTAGCTCGTCTCTGTTGCATGACTAAAGATCTAAGGGAAAAATGCTTAAAGTCCCAGCATCTGTTAATTTAAGCTATTTAAAGTACAAATGAATCAGAGGAAAGGATTTTTTAAAACCAGTTTCTTAGAGGGTTTGCTCCACTCACTGTGTGTGCCTATGTTGAAAATCACAGGAACTGTTTTAAAATTCTAAGTTACAAAGCAGCCACTAGAAAAATGATTTTGAGTCAACAATTTTCATACCTCCCATAATACAGCAACGTGTTCTACTGGTGGGAATGTGCAGTGGTGAGCCTGGAAATGCCTGTAAGGTATCATTCTTCCTCCCAGACAAAAAACTCTGATGGCTGCTTAAAATTGTTGTACGTCATGGATGCTACACAGGCAGTTAAAGTCTCCCTGAAAATGCACTGCTTCTGGAGTTTGTAGGCACTACAGGAAATTTAATTGAAGCAGTTTGGGTGGTGTTATAGGACATAAAATCAGAGATGTTCCTTACTCTTATTACATACTTAAAAATATTATCTTAGAGTGTTCCTTAATAGTGTCTTATAATTTTGCCTTGGTTTTAAAAAGCAACGTCTTTGAGTACAAATAGATGAAAATTCCCCTGGTAACTAGGGTAATTACAGAGATTTTCAATTACCAAACTGCACGTTCACTGACTTTTCATTTATATCTTTCTCTTAAAATGAAGTTGTATTACAAGATGAAGTAGATGCATCCTCTGTTTTGGCTTCTCTTCATGTTCTTGAGAATTTGTTTTTCCTTTGGGTGCTTTTCTGTTGGTTCTCTGCTTTTTTTTTTTTTTTCCTAAGTGTTCCATACTGTGAGAACAAACACACCATGACTGCATTCTCCTTATGCAACCCTAACCACTGTCTTTCACTGTATCTGTGTGATGTGGATGTGTCTTTCCATTTTGGATAAGGACATGCATTTTTATTTGTGTATGTGTTCACAAACACATACTCAGAATTATACATATACATTATGTTTTCTTGTCTACACAAATCTATAGCCTTGCAGATTTTACAGGAGCAGAAATATACAACAAGCCCTCCACAGTAGGTTAATGTGAGCTGAAGAAGCTGAAGTAATTGCCGCAGATACAATTTCAAAATTAATATTTTTGAGCTGCATGTATTTGGTGAATATTCCGTAATAAGAGTTCCACATTAAGCCAAATTAACCGATTATGAAAATTGGAGGATAAAATAAATGTTAAATTTGCAATGTTGACAATCTGATGGTACCAATAAAAGAAAGCTGGGAATGTTGGGGGCTAAATTCAAGGATTGTATGAAAAGCACCTTGTTATAGCCCAATCTTTTCAAAATTTACTAATGCACTTTCAAGCATGTTTTTCAATTAGCTAAATATCACAGCTGCATCTTGCACCTCAGGAAGTCAGTGTTAGCTCTGCTTCCATGCTGAGAGGCCAGAGGGCTTTGATGCAGAAGGGAAAGGAAACCAATGTGAAGCTTTAAGGCAAGACAGTTGATTGCCTTTTATATTTTTTTTGGTTTGCTACCATTCCTCCATCTCTCTGGGCATGCAAATAACACCAATTTACATTAAAAATGTATGCAGATAATTTTTACTTCTGTTTATGCCACCATTAAGTGTAACTCTCTGTGATTTACCATTGCGGTTTTCATCTCACATTAATTCTGCTGATTGTAATTATTTGTCTTTTAATTGAAATAAAGTAGGATAGAGAGATTTCCTGAATTTGTTACTTGCACAAATATTTTTGCACTGGCTTTGAAGTAAACATCTTGCTACAGTGAGTAGGACTGGAGGACAGAACAGCCCCATGTAAGTGTACAGTTTGTTATACAATTGGAAATCTCAGTAAGGGCATAGCCCTGGAAAAAAATTACAGCTTTCTACCTGTGTTGCAGTAGCAGAAACAATCTGTGGAAATACCAAATTGCAGGATAAAGTCTTATTTTGGAGCAGAATTATTTAGTTAGCCTTGCTTTACTTCTTTTGTAGTGGTACACAATGCCTATTTTTATTTTACTATATTTATAGCGTGCAGTTATGATTGTCTTTAAAAGCTGTGGGGTGTGAAATAGGAATGTATGTATTTTTTACTTTAAAGGGTTCAGAATTGCCTTTCCTGAGGAAACTGTCAGTGATGCCGGAGAATATCAAAGTCAGTGTGAAGCTGTTATGCTAAAAACTTACTTTTCATTCAATTTCTCTGCTTCTGCATTTGGAATCTTGATAAAGGTTGAAAGTTTAGAGGTGACTGATACTGTTATGAATGCAGTGACTGTTTAGCTAATTGGCAGCACTTTGAATAAAGGTTCCATTTATAAATTATTCATTGATCTATATTCCATGATTAATAGGTGGAGCTTGGTTCTTCAGCTCATTGAAAAGCATATTCAAATTGTTTTAGAAAATCTGTAACAGATGCTACTCTAACAAATTGTTATAAAACACATTATAATGTGTAGATATAACTGAAGCAATATATATCATTTCAGTGTTATTCAGTGTCACTGTCTTCTTATATAATTTCTCACATCACTGTGACACTGAATAAAGTAGTTTTTTTTTTCCTAATGAGGAATAAAACCATATCCTATTTTTGAAATGCCAACTCCATTAAATCACTGGTGAAATTTCCACTGGCATTACATGTTCAAGAATACAATTCAAATTTCAGTGCTGTAAATTGGTATGAGTGTCCTGATGTCACTCTAAGAAATGGTTTATAGATAGAATAACAATGTTGTGGTTAATGTGTATTAAAGTTACTTCTTCATTGCTACTCCCAAGCCACTTTTTTGAAGGAAGAACTTATTTTTTTCAATGGTAGTTCAAGTCTTGATTGTACTCATTCAAATTTTCCTCTGTCTTTTTTGTGGAGAATCTTTTGTGAATCTCTGAAGTCACGACAGACTTTCTTGCTCCTCCATCAGTGGGGGAGGATGATGGACAATATTTTCTGCTGTTGTCCATCCTTTTTCTTACAGTCGCCCAGGTTCACTGCTGTTCTCTCTAAAGAGGTCTCATCCTGCAGATTTGTGCACAGTACTGTCTTTTGCAGGAAATATTCACATCCATATGATGCAGGGATGGTAGCAGGACTGAGATCTTGGTTTGGAAAGTCTCATTACTGTGGTTAAAATCTGTTCAAACACTGAGAATCCAGAAGTCTGAGCTATTTTGGATTATTTTTGCATGAATCTTCAGTTGTCAAGGGTACTGAATTAACCTATGAATCAGAGAACATGAAAATGTTGCAGTTCAAATAGTTGTACAAAGTTGTCGCATAGATTAATATATTTGAACTTTCCAAGGGTCCCACAGGTTATTGACAGGCACATTCAGGGAATTCAGCAAAACAGATGGTCAATATTTACAGGAGAGACTAAAACAAGGTGATTAGGACAACAAAAAATGTGATACAAAATTCAGGCTGCCTGTAGAAAAATGGCTGTGGAGCAGGTGGAGAGAAAATGACAGTGTGACATCAAACCAAAAACTCAACCTCCTGCTGTGGTTTGGGGGTGATTGCTGTTTTGTGGAGGTGGGTGCAGTGATGTGTAGTCTTCTTGCTGGACAACACCATATTTACCAAGAGGAAATTCATGTCATCACCTTCACAGACAAAACCAGACATTTACCTGAGAATTCCAGAGCAGCCTGTGCAAAGCTGTAATACACATTGAATGATATTTCCTCAGAATTTCTCTTCTTAGCTTTCAAAAGCATCTTTGACCTGCCAAACTCATAATTAGGAGCACACTTGCAGACCACCACCTACCAGAGGAAGGCAACCTGTGTGGAACAACCAGTGTAGCACCTGCAAATGCATTTCCTGTAAGAAATAGTTTCTCACCCCACAACTATCACAATTCATGGATTCTCTCTCTCTCGCTCTCTCTCCATCTCTCTCTGTCTCAGATTCCAACATATTTCATCCCGTGCACCAAATGTCCCCAGGGAAAGTGTGGGTGAACAGAATCCTCCAGCACTAAAATGAATTCACACAGACAGTTGGTGAAAAAATATGAAAATCATATTTTCCCCAAGACAAGAACTCCATTTCCAACCTCTCTTACAAATCCTTAGGGAACGTCTACAAAATACCTTCAAGAGGCTGTGTTGGGAGAATAAGTCACATCTGTTGGACACTAAACCCAGGGACTCTGCAGAGGTTTTATTGCACATTATAATTTTGATTTCCATTAGTTTCTTGTATTCTAGAGGCAAAATTTCCCTGCCTTATTCCCCTGTCCTCTTGTCCTGATCATCTTGTTTTAGTCCCTTCTCTGAATACTGAACATCTCTCTTTTTCTGAATTCCTTAAACAGCTTAGGTGAATGTGAACAATTTGTCTTAACTCCATTCTGCTGCTCCCATAGCAAAACTGAAAGAAAGCTTTTGTACAAGTCTCTTTTTTTTCCCTCACAACCACACTACCTATTCTAATGAAACTTTCCTTGCAGCTCTTATTTCACTTACATCCTTAGAAGGTGTTGATTAAAGAAACAATAATATCACTTTCTTGGGAAGAGAACAGTGAGCCTTTTTCCCTTCTTTCAACACTGTTCTGTGCAATCACACATGCCTATATGAATATATATCTATCTATATATCTATCTATATATTTTTATCTATGTTTTTTCAGTGGCCAAAGGGAAATGCAGGTGTTTAAGTCCAGAACTCATGGCTGAAAAAGCTCCAGTTTTGCTTTTGTGAGTACATTGCTATGGTGTGTGGACAAACACCAGTCACTTTCAGCTGCGTTAGTGAAAGCGCTTTTTTGTTAAAATACAGAAAAAGGGTGCCCAGAAATGGCTGACACTGTGTGGGTTTGGGTACTGAAGGCATTGCTCTTCTCCAAATGCTGCAGCTGCTCACTGAAAACCTTGGGGCGTCTGTGCTGTGACTCAGCATCTCTTTTTTAGGGGTTTTAATTTCCAAAATTATGTTTATATCTCTATCAAAAAAGGGCTTGTTACACAACAATCTAGTGAATTTTCAAAGACAACAGCTAAATGCTATTTTTTTAAATGTAAGAGAAATATTTTTCAATAATTCATAGTGTTAAATAATGAGCTTATTTCAGGAGTTTTCTCCCAAAAAAGTTTTACACACAATAGGGTAAAAATTACATTGGTGTATTCAGAGGTCTGAACATAACAAATTTTTATATATATTTATTAAAAATCATAACTGCCTGTTATGTCTTAAGAGCAGAGCCTGGTACATTTATACAAAAGACAGTGGCAATATGGCCCACTGGAGACTGTGGGGCTTCAAACCCATAGAAGTAAATATTATTTAAAGGAAATTAGGTATTTATGAAATCAGAGCTGGAATTAAGCCTTTAAAACATTCAATTTTTTCTTCATAGGATTATTTGGAGGAAAATGGTTCATAGGAGTGGGAAACTTTCTAAATTACTTAAGGTTGTCTCAAAAGTCATTCTGGCTTCAGTTTAAAAGAGTGTTTTGTTGGAGGTGTGTTGCTAAAATAACAGCTCTATAAGCTTTCATATTTCAGTTATTTTCAGGGCTCTCTTTACAAGTTAAAATGCTGCTTGGTGGGGCAGAATAAGGATTTTAAATCAAAGGTTTTGTGAGAACTTTTCACTGTAGGCACAAGAATAATTTAATTTTGGTTATTAGTCAATATTTGTTAATCAGCCTTTTTAATTAGTTTTTTTTTTTTTGTCCTTTTTCTGTCTGGAACTCTCAGATGAGCAATTGCCACATATCTTTAGAAGGATATCATAGCAACCAAGACATGGGGAAGGGAATACATGAGAAAGCACAGTCCAGCAGTTTGTTTTAGCAGAGGTTAATCAATGGAACTGCAGCTTCGATTGCAGAGCCTGAATTCATTTCTTGTATTTGATTTTCCTTCCAGCTACCATTACAATTTACTTTATATTAAATGACTTCTGATGAGAAGATGACTTTAACCTCTTTTCAGCCCCATCCATTCAGTGCATTATTGTGGACTGTAGATTAAACAAAACCTACCCTGACAGAAGTGAATTTAGGCAATGTAGTTTCATTTTGTGATGCCAGAGTAACTCTTCGTTACCAAGTACCTTTCTTCATCAGCTGAACTTGATGTAATCTCCCCTGAAGTGTTTATTTTATCCTTGTATGTATGGACGTAGAAAAGATTTACAGAAGAATAAAATATATCATTGGCACAAAAAGTGTAATGAAAGCCTTTTCCAGAACTGAGGCCCACAGTTTTATAATATCCAATATCCTTTTCCCTGCCTTCCTTCTCAAAGGAATTGTATCTTTTCCCTCATATGTTTCATAGAGGCACAAGCTTGCAGGAATAGTCAGCTGGGTCTGTATTTTTTGTGTTCACTGATCAAACTTCAGAGTAACCTGCTCCTTTGAGGTGGCTCTTCTAATTTTTCACTAGATCAACTGCCAGCAAGATATTTTTTTAATCTCTGTACAAGATGATGATGATAGAAGAGTTCTTTATATAGGACTGATAAGAAATAAATAATCTCACAAATGAAATATATAGCCTTTCCAAGAGGGAGGATTATCACTTGTATGAAGTAATACTGGGGAAAGCACTCAATTGAGACAAAATAATCTTTAGGCCAGCAGTAGGAAGTGTGTGGGATCCAGAATCACCCCTGGGCAGTCAGAGAGAAGGTATTGGACACTTACACCAAGTTAAGAAACACAAGTACTAGCAAGTTTGGCAGAGCAACCAGTTAAATCTCTGCTGTGACTGGTTTTCCTCGAGGAATGTTGTTGTTCTCCATCAGTGGGAGCCCAGCTGTGGTTCCCTGGAGTTTTGCATTTCCAGGAAAGCTGCCTGTCTCTCTCCATGGGCTGCTCAAGGGAAGCAGAGCTGGGCTGGGGAAGTGAAGATGTTTCTGCCCTGGCTGGTGTGAGAACAGACATGTTGTGTTCCATCTTCTGCTTTGCCTTGCCAGCAGAGAAATGGAGTGGAATCCTCTTGTGTTGCATTAGTTTCTCCCAACCCTTCCTACCTGCTCCTTTATTTCTACAGCTGTGCATTGTTATCTTCCACCTCTTGCTCTGCCATCATAAATTCTTTGTTTCTTTCACCTATTGGCAGAGATGAATTTATTCCTTCCATTGCCTCTTGGCATTTGGTTCATATTCTACTCTTATTCTCCATGTTTCTTTCTTACCTGTGAATTTATTCCCCTCAGATTTTTTGTATCTTTTTCTTTTCTTGCCCTAAGTTGGCACAGCTGCCATCTGACTTTTCTTTGTGTGATGTATCTTTTTTTCTCTATTCTCATGTTCTGCAGTGTGTGAAATGCACTGAACTGTGGAGTTGCCAAGAAGCATCAAACAGTGAGGAAGAGATAAAAGTATTGAACTACAAGAGTGTACTTTAAGCTCTGTGTGCTGCCTCAGACAGGACTCGTTCCCTGTTGTGCAGCTCTACTTGTGTTGTATAAGTTTTAGGACTAATTATGACATATGTTGCTCATTCATTTTTGCTTTCTTGGGCATACAATCCAATTCCATCAGGGAGAAATGTTCTTTCTGAACACACTTTTCACCTGTAGAGAAGCTCCAGAAAGAAAAAGAAAAGCAGTGAACCAGAACAATTTAAAATCCCAGCTTTGCAAGCAAATCCAGTAAAATACCACTAATTGTCTATTCATTTTAAAACTTGACTTTTGTTGAATGTACATATTACTAATAGTAGGTTGGCAGGAAAATTTATCTTCAAGGGGTTGTTTTTTGCTTGAGTACTACTTGCATAAATATTTCTAAAGTAAGACTTTAGAGTTTGCACAGAGTTTTCCCATCCCTGGTACACTTTAATCCTTGCTTTCTAGCCAATTTAGAAAAAGAAACCTACTACAGTCAAAGCACTACCATCACTCTAAAAATTACTTTGACTTGTATTTACTGAAAAAATGAGAGGGAGCTTGCAATGAGGATACTTTTTTCCTCAATTTATGAGAAGAATGATTTTAGAACTACACATATTGCATAAAAGCAGTTTTATTGGCCTTGTATTGTTTACAAGATGCAAGGGAGGTTTAAAAGAATAAGATGCAAGGAAGTTTTAAAGGAATATCATCTAGTGTACAGTAGCAGAAGGCAGGAAATTAAATTTATTGCAGACTTCCTCCTCTTTGTTTCTTTCCAGAGCTAAACAGAAATTTTCTGCCTGTGCAAATGAAGCTTGAAAAATTTAAAAAAACCCAAGACTTCCCCCTCCCCTCATATTTTTTTTTAAGTGCCATATATGTACTGCAGCAATATGGCACTTTTAAAAATCGATATTTTATTTGTAATTATTAGGAATACTCAGTTGCAAAGAACAAATGTACAAAGTTAAAAGTCGTAATGTGAGTTGTGAATGTGGCAAGAGTAAACTAGTGGGGTTCAAGATTATACAGGAAATGCAGTAGTGAGATCTGAAGTATTGGCCAGGCACTTAGTGCTGCTGCCAGCCACGAGGGACAGTCTGTGCCCTATACATTTGTGCTCTGGAGTGGCCTCATCAGTGGTGATTTAGATGCTCTGGGCTGTTAAACAACTGGGAGGTGACTGAGGCACACCTGAGCAGGTTATTGCTTCCTGCAAACGGAGACCTCTGCCAAACAGAGCACCAGGGAGGAATCCTGAAGTACTTGGAAATGTCTTTAAGTTTCATCCTTAAGCAGGTAACGATGGCTGCAGGCTGGTGTCTCACTGCTCAGGATGGTGTCTGTCCCCCTCGGGACCTGTTCTCCTCAGCTGCTGCTCCTGCACAAACTCATCCCCAGCAGCCTGGTCCCAGCAGACCCACACGCTTCCCTGTCTGCCTGTGCTGTTATCTCAGCCTGTGACTCGTCTGTGCCTGCCACCTCTAGCAAGTCACTTCATTTAAAAATCACTTTTCCCACTTGGGGAAAGAGTGGTGCCTAATTCATAAGCACAGTGCTCAAAGTTGTTGCAAAGCAAAGTTAAATGAGGAGGTTCATAAGAAATCACTACGCTCCATTTATGTGGCAGAAATGCATCACATTTATAAGAGAGCCCATAGTTGTAGGAGCTGAATTTGAGCACCTCAGCCCTCTAATTCTCTTGGAATAACAGAGCATTGCTCCTTTTTTAGCCAATACTCAGCTGCTGTTGACCTCCTGGCCATTTCTTTGTCTTCCTTTCCTTCTCTGAGATTTTGTCCTACTTGCCCTCCAGCCCAGCCCTTACCTGACCTGTGCCCCCTAGGCCAGTTCTGTTCAACAGCATTCAAGGTATGGTTGAACATTTCCTGTGCTGCTGCTGCTGCTGGTGAGGCAGTGAGTTGGTCACCCTGCCCATGCTTCGCTGTGTGCTGCCATTTGGAACATGAAATATCAGATGTGATTCTGTTTATTTGCTGACCGTGGTCTCCCTTTGCATCTCAGAATTATTTTCTGATTAGGTGCAGTTTTAAGAGTGATCTCAAGAATGGGTTGAAAAAACTCAGTTTTTTCCAAGTTTCCTCCAGGGCAATTCCCAGGAATATAGAAGCTCTTCATCTTGTGTGCCATCATTCTCTCTGGTTCTTCTTGGTTTCTGTATTTGTAGGATCATCATGGATATAGACAGTGCAACAGGAATTTTCATTTCCAGAAGAAAGTATTATTTTCTATTCTGCGCATGTTTTAATAGCTTCTGAGTCCTTGCTGAAAGTCTGGAGGGGAAGGATTTGCCTTAACAGATACAGTAATTCCACTGGTCTTTTAGATATGAACTCTAGCAAGAACAACAAAAATTCTTTTAGTTGGTTTAAGTGTCTCAAGAAACAAAGACTTGAACTTGACTTTCGTGTTCTGAAATACAAAAATGCAAATCTGCAAACAGCTTCTCACAAGTTTTTCTTTGGAAGTTGATACCCTGGGTGCATATTTATTCTTTAAACTGCAGTAGCTAGCAACAGAAGCTGTGTAGGTGTTAAGGAAAAGAAAAACAGATTACATTACAAAGCAAGATGCACACTGTTTGAATGCATCAATAATTCCCTTTTTCTCCTCTTTTTGCAGCAGTCCTGAAAAAGATGCAAATACATTCTGCAATTTAGACTTGAACTGTTTATGGCAGATGTACATTAATATAAAACCCTTTTCTTCATGCATACTTGGATGAGCCAGATTTTTTCACAGAAATAATTGGGCTAATTAAAATTGAGTGAATGTTTTAATTTCCTTTAAGTACAACAACATATTTTCTACCTGTATCAGTTGTATGCCTTTCTTGTTTTGCATACTGGAAAGAAGGCAAAAGAACTGAGTGCATTACATGTAAGGAGCTAAAAATTTTTCCAGCTCTTTAATATTTCTTAGTTTAAAATGTCCTGTTCAATCAAAATAGTCTCATCTTAAACCTTTGCCCCTCTTTCTTTTTTTAATGTGCACATGGCATGGACATTACTTAGGTTAATGACAACCTTGGCATACACAGTGATTTAATTTGTAGTGTTTAGTAATGAATGATTGGGCTTTAATAAGGGACAATTACCTGTCAATACATCTCAGATTATTATGCAGGTTGGAGACACTTGGCTTGCTTTGTGTTCTTCCTTGGGCTTGAGACATTCAGTTTTGGAAAATGCAAGCTTCATTATCTCTGGTTGCATTTAAAATGAAAACAGATTTACTCTTTAATTTTACTTTTTTCAACATTGCTTTGTCTTGCTGCTCTTCGTAGTGGATTAAGAGGATACTCAAACATCTATTGATTTCAAGGAATACTGTATCAGATACTCATTTATATTTTGCTAGCATCTGTTTTTTTCTTACAAAGTCATTCTCCCTGCCCATCTTTTCCACTTGTACTGTGTCTTTGGTTGCATCAATATCACCCAACTAACATTTCACAGCTTTCATCAGTCCTGCTCTACTCCCAGCATTATACTTCATCTTTTTCCTCAATATTTGCTGCTAACGATGATTACCTGAGTCCTGGTCTGTGTGGGAGTTTTCTAACTCTCATTAATGACTTTTCATCTCTGTTGAATCGTGCTGTTACTGTTCAATAAATATAAGCAAAATAGAATTATACAAGGTCTTTTTTTTTCTAACTGCTGCAACAGGGATGTAAATTCAGTTTAAGGGTTTGTTCAGCTAGCTTGGGTTGAATGCTTGCCTATTAAACTGAATGGAAGTTGGCCATTTTCTTCTGAAGAGCTGTGATTTCCTTTGCTGTTCCCTCTACCACTCCCTTTCTTTTCAAATAAATTATCACTGATTCACCCCAGCATGGTCCCTGGAAACTCTCATTTTCCTCTTGCTCCTCTTATATTTTGCTGTTCTCTTCTCCAAAAGCTGTTGTGGGCATTCCTCTTCTGTGTTACTGCTCATATCAGAACATCCTTGGCTTTTCTCTGTCTTATCATTAAAATTAGCAAGACTTGAGTGTCCTTCCATCAGGGTGGTCTCTTAAATTGTGTGTCCTGCAAACAGGGAGTTTGTTTAAGAAATGCTTCTTTTAAAGACAAATATCCTCAACTAAGTATCTCTGAAAGTCACTTGGATCACTGTACAATATTGCTTAGGTTTGTGCAGGGTCCTGTGAAGAGATTAAGGCTTCACATGCAGAGACAAGGTACTTATCTGCACTCACAGTGAAGTTTTGTAGTCTCTCTCTTCAGATTTGCACAGTTTTCTTCTTCAGACTCCTGTCTGCATCACTGCTCAGTGAATATTCTCCTGCTAAGATCAAGATGTGTTGCTTATGTTGGGGAGACAGAAGAAGACACACCAAACCAAAATATATTCCATGACTGGGGAAAAGTAAACAACGAAATAGAAATTCTGCTTCAAGCTGCCATTGCAGCTCAGCATTTCTATTTGGATTAGAGGGAGCTGTACCCTGAACATCTCTTTGAAAGGCTTCAGCAAAACTGCTTCTCATCATGGTAGAAATGCCATGGATGAAAGAGCAAAAAATTGCATCAGTGCAGAATGAAGATGTGCAGCACCTCGGCTGTGAAGTGCTGCACAAACAAGGACTGCTCCTTTTGGGGCTCAGAGTTGGGAGATTGAAAGGAATATACAGTCCAAGGCCCTGTAATTTTCTGGTTTTCTTTAAAAGAACTTTTATGAACTTAATTTCCCTTTTAATACTTTTGCTATAGATATGAAAAAAGAAAAAAGTCTGTTACTAAATTCTTCTCTGTGGAACTGTTGCTATCTCTAGGAGCATTTTTGCAAAGAAATCTTATAAGAGAATCTTCACATTTTTGTTCGGCTATGTAATACACTAAACCCCAGGAGATATTAAATGTGTGTCTGTGGGAGAATGCAGTGTTCCTTGCATAATTTAACCAGCATTATTACTCAGCAGCTGCCTTAAAGGAATAACAATTTCAAAGCTCTTTTGCTTGTTCTGCATTCTGTGATGTGGTGCTTTACTACATCCTTTGCTAGTTAAATTAAAAACCTTTAGAGTCTTGAACCAGCACTACTGCTGCAGCACAAACTAGACAAGGAGAGATGAAAGCAGAGTTCTATCTGGGCCTTCAATTCAAGAAGTTACTGAAGAGAAAAATGTGTAGCGATATCAGAAATTAATTTTTTTCCTGGTAATATTCCTTTATTACTCAATGCAGGTTTGTGGAAATGTATTTCTGTAAATCAAACATGATGGGTAAGAACTTAGCTGTGGTAGATTTCTGTTAATCATTCCTATTTTTCAGTTGATCCTTAGTAAATTAACCTTATGACAGCACTCAGTGCAGTAGAAAGCCTCCCTGAGAATCTGAAAAGCTATTACCAAGTACCTGATGATATTTTCTCCAATGTGTGCAACAGAGTATTCAGGGAACAAAAAATACTGGACTTTTCTTCTTCCCTGTCATTTTTGATCCACTTTTAGTGAACATGGCAGAAGTGTACAGAGTTGTGTGTGCTCGAGCTTATGTGCTCAGTTCTCTGTGTGGATTTGATGCATTTATCTGTATTTGAGGCAGGCTGGAGGTATTATGCTGTGAGATGAATAATCTGCTTAAACAGTAAAGCACCGGTAAGCAGCATTGAAAGCAATGAATGTCTTTCTTTGATGGCCATTTCCTATGTGGCCTGAATAATATTGCTAAGAACTGGCAGCCTGGCATTTCAGGCTCAGAGGAAATTTCTTCTGGTTTTGTAGGGCGAGTTTGTCAGGTATGATGTGACAACACTTTTGTAAGGAATTGAATGATTACTTTGTGCTGACAATTTGGCTGGCTATGCAAGGAGATGGTATTAACTCTAGTTTAGGTCAGTGTTTTAGGTCTCTGTGGGAGCTGCTGTCTGGGTTTTAATTTGGAAGTCTAATTTACAGCAAGGCATGTTCATTCCAAGGTAGCTTTTACACCAAGGCTTACAAGAGGGGAAAAAAAAAATAAGGTAGAGTTGACATGATGGACAAACTGTACCTGAAAAAGATTACATTTGTAGAAACTTGAGTGGGAAATGCAGAGGAAAATTAGAAGAATAAGAATAAACATGGTAGAGTTGCTGAGTGAAGGAGATGGGTCAAGGTTTCTCTGCTGAGACATAGGTAGAGCTTCATGCAGAATAATTGAGCTTCTTGAGACCAGCTGAAAATCTGGTTATAAGGCTTGTTTTCCTACTCTGTGTTGTAAACTAGGCACTAAGGCCATGGGTGAAACACCTGCACAGGTGATAAATGAAACACCATCTACAGAAGAAACCAAAATCATAGGGAAGCTGTGGGTGGCCCACAGCACAGGAGTGAGGATCCTGTGCTTTATTCCTTAAAGAACCTGGTGCATTAAGTCCATAAAACATTAACAAACTTAAGGAGTCTTTCCAGTCTGCTGGATAAATACCTGCAACTTTGACACCTTCCTGTATTTGGTCTGCTAGGTTTTTCTATGATTTCTAGATCTTGGTAAAAGTGTTAAGTACTGAATAGTAGCACTGCTCGGAGGGATGTTAACAGGCTCAAGTGTTTTGTGCAGCTGAATGGCATGCTTTGTTCCTGATTACTCTGCTTTGCTAGTCTTTTGCATGACTCAGTTTGCAATTGTGTGCCTTTGAGGGTGTCTGGATGATTTGAACGGTGATGAAGGTGCTATTGTAAGGAATATGTGGGAGTAGTCATCCACAGGAACATTTAAAAATATGTGTATACACACCATCTGGTGCAATGAGGTGTATTTCAAAGGCAAAATATTTGCTCTTTGGAAGTATCTCAGAGTTAAGAATATTATTCTGTTCTTCAGAAAAGATGGTTTGGCAATTTCTAGAAAGAAATCCTTCGTTTGGGGAAGACACCTAACCAGGAGTTGGACATTTCATAGTTAATTTTCTGCACCATCTCCATACATTTTAAAAACTCTTTCAAAGTACCTATTCAAGAACTGGAGGGTGCTTGAAGAATAGGATCATTAAAATTTCATACAAACATAATACCATTTAGCTATGCCTTCTTGATGTTTGTTTATACAACCAGGATCTATGTGAGCTCTCACAGAAAATGTTGAATTGATTATCCCTTTTGATGGCTTTTTCAGAGCTTTCCAGCACAGAAGACTCCAATCAGGATTCCCCTGTGTGAAGGCTTTTTGTATTCATGGCTCTACAAAATGTAGTATATTAGGCTATATGACCTTATGATTTTCTTGAATTACTGGTAAAAGTACTATGAAATTGTATAGGGCCAAGAACAGATGTTCAAAGACCCATAGTAGCAGCACCTCTAGTGAGCAATGAATATCTCACAATAACTTTCAGAGTTGTCAGCCTAGCATAGTAATGTGCACATTTAGCACATCTAAATGTGCCACTTTAATTCTGTGTAATGCTATTTTTTTATTAGAACATTGTGTGCTTCAACATTAAATGTCTCACAGAGAGATTTTTGTTGTCAACTAAAGCTGAGAGCAATTTTTTTTTTTTTTGAGAAGACTTAAAAACATGTTTTTACATAAACCCAAGGTGAATGGCATGATTTTTTTTTCCCTTCCAATTTCTTTACTCACTTGGCAGCTGGTACCTGTTTTGCTCACGATCAAAGTCAACCCGAAGAGTTGCAGGTACAGATTTCAGTTGCTTTGCACTTCACAATTTTTGCCCAAAGAATTTAATTTCTGAGTCTCCTGGAATATCTGCAGTATGCCAAGATGTATTAGAAAGCAGATAATTCTGGTAGATGATGTGAAACATTTTACCCATTTTTAAAATCTGCCATTATTAGATGAGTGGTTTTCTTTAATTACTGTAGGGATAAACCCCCTCTAAATGAACTGTGTAGCATAACCACATATCTTTTATTTTTCCAGACATAAACAGGAGTACTTAGTGAATAATCATTTTTATGCAGCTTTATTGATATTTTGAAAATCCTAATATAGTAATGGATGTATGCATCACTGATAGATTCAATTTCCTTATTATGTCTCACATTTGGCTACAGGTTTTTTTTTTTTATTAGAGCTTGCCAGCTATCTTTTAAACTGAAGTTTTAATGGATTTTTTTTTTTTTTTGTTTTAGAGGCATACTTTTTGCAGTACAGCATTCCCTTTTCCTTTTATTCAGGGTGGCTTTTTAAGTCAGACAATCTTCTCTTGTAATAATGGAATTACAGTTTGTTGGTTTTCTTCCTCCTGTAAGAATTAACAAGTCCAGTTATCATTTATGTTTATGGATAGGCTTTGTTGGACATGAGCTGTGTCTGCACACAGCAAACGTAACCAGGCTGTGATTATTTATACTTTCTTTGGGGATATTTGAGTAATGGCAGCATAGGATAACTCAGACATGTCCTCCACACTGATGGCATCTTGGATAATGCATTTTCTCCTCTCTTTATCATACGTGTTAAATGCTGCTCTTTGATCTGATGCTGGGCTCTGTACCACACGTTAATGATTGCTGCTGTCAGATAGGACTTTAATCCATTCCAGGATGTCTGATATGTGAATAATTTGGAGCAGTGAGACTTTTTCTCCTCAGCCCTAGAGGGGCTTGCTGTTCTCCTTGACTGGGCGTATTTAGAGACTTACACACTGCAGTCATGAATCCTCCCACCACATTTTGATAATTCTGATTTTTGTCTAATTTCTCCTCAAATGGAAGTTTCCCCTTGTTTTTGGGTGGACATCAGGCTAAGGACAACTGATTACCTTTACATCCCTCAATAATTTGATACATTGTTCAGTGAGTGATTATCAGCAATTCATTTAACCTCTCAATGTCCTTGAGTTTTGGGGAAAAACTAATTCTCTCCCAGCTCGTGCAGCTGGTGAGGCATGTGGGGGATTATGTGTCCTCCTGCTGGGAGGTGGATTAGCAGCAGATAAAGAATTTCCAGTTGCTCCAAGGTGATGTGAAATTTCCAAACATCCAAACCAGCCCCTTGCAGGGTACCTGGGGAGTCTGGAGCTATTCTCCCTCCTCAGGACCCAAAACAGTCCAAAATTTCTGCAGCCTCACTTGAGGAGGGGCCAAGGTGGAGGCTCAGCCACCTCAGCTCCTCTCTCTACTCATATCCTCTTTCCACAGTGGCTTTTGATTGCTTCTTGACTGCAGTTAAGGGATGCCAATAACTATTCCAGATTCTCCTGCTCAAGTTGCTGTTCCTGAGAGAGCTTATTTCAGTGGAGTGTTTTTACAGGTCTCCTGCAGGCCCAGGAATGCTGGTGGGAAAATGAATGTGGTAAAATTATGTGAAACTTCTACTCTGTATCTAGAACAAAAATATGTTTAGCCCAACTGGGTGCATGATTTGGCCCAAGATCCATTACCCACGAGGTTGCAATGGCTACTTCAGTCTATGTCATAAATCTCTTGATTATATTTCTTTGGAAAGGAATTACTGCTTTAGTCAGACATGAATCTCTCATCAGATTTTATGAGCTTTATTTACATTCCTACTTGGATTAAAAAGAGCAGTTAAATAGCATGAATTAGCAGTTTGTCAAATTTAAGTTTTCATGGGCCGATAATTTTCAGGGCAAGCTGTCTTGTGCTCTGCCTTTCACACACCCTAGCAAGAAGTTTAATTCTGACTTGTAAACAGCAGCAACAGAGGGAAAACCAACAGAGACTGGCCCTTTGTGTCATGCTTTTGTCAGGGGTGAGTTTTTCCATGCTGGCTGCAAACCTCTGGAAACAGGGGTTGGTACAGAGGGTCTCCCCAGCCAGACCCTCACCCCTGCCCACGTCACGTCTGGCTGTAGGTGCTGGGCCCTGTGCAGTTGCCAGGGTGATGTTGGTCCCATCAGCCACAAACTTTGCTCATGTTTGTACTTACAGGCTTTGCAAAGTGCCTCCGAGAGATGGCTTTTAATACTAAAAGCAGTAATACAGGCTGCCTGTGCATAAAAAACCCCCAGACCTGCTGTCTGTGATGCTGCAGTGCCCTGCTGGGAGTGCTGCCCCAGGTGTGACAGTCACTGCCACGCAGGAGAGTCTGAGCTGAGGGGACAGGAGGGCTTGTGTGACTTTGCACCTTTCCATGTTGAAGTCTTTCCTCTTGTGAATTGGCAATAGGGAGATGTTAACCTCTGCTTCAAGAGGGGTGTGTCACACTGGTGCATTGGTGTGTGTCTAGTTCAGCAGAACTCTAAACTCTGGGATGACACCTGAGACTTTGTTTGGGGAAAATCAGGAATGGAGGAATGTGGTTTTACTGAAGAGTTAGCTTGAGCTGGCAAAGTATCCAGGTCAACGCAATTCTGGGATCAGCAGATCCTGTGGGCACTTTTTGCCCCCCACCTTTGTTTACAAACAAAGAACAACTTCTGAGATGGCTTTCAGCCCCCAGGAGAACAAATTAACTGCTCAAACAAATGTGTTTTCCCTTCAGTTGCTAAATTGCAACCTGTCTGGTGACAAGGAAGATCTCTTTACCCCTGGCAGTGGTAAAGATTTTTAAATGCTGAATGTTAAATTCTTATTAGTTTACCTGAACTCGAGCTACCTGTACACTTGGGAACCCTTGGAAGGAAACATTTCACCTGAGCATTATGGCTGCAGAGACGTGCTGAGCTCCCAACAGGCCCTTGACTGTGTTTGACCCCCTCCTTGCCTCACCTCCCACTGCCTGAGGTTTTTGCTGTGGAGAAGTTCCTTGTCCCTGCTTGACAGCTTTGTTGGAGGCTATTTCTGTTCCTGCCCTGGCAGCACCCCGTGGTGTGGGATCGGCATCTTCCCAGTGCTGGGGGTGAGCCTGAACATAATGCACAGTGCCTGCAGGGCTGCTTTACAGGAATGGAAAATACTGTGCAGTCAGAATCCATTGTTGCACTTGGTGCCAGCCTTTGTCTGCTGCTCTTTGAGTGCCACCAGCATTGCACACAGCTATACAACAAAGACATGGAATTAATGATTATTTTCCATAAAAAAGAGGGATGACAGTACTTATTTATTTCTGTGAATGTGAGTGAAGAGATCTCCCTTTTCTGGTAGCAGTATTCTCAGTGAGTAATGAAGCAGATTTGCTGTGCAGCAAGTTGAAAAACTGGCTTTGGGGAATATTGTGTAAAAACAAATCCTGACTCCTTCAACCTACACACGCTATGAAAGTGTGATTATGAAAGGTGTGGGGCAGCTCTGGAAGCAGATCTGAGCTGGTTCATGAGGCTTTGGAGCAGATCTCTCTTGCAATATTATCCAGGACCTTTCAACCACAGGTTGTGCTGGTGACCTCCAGCAACCAGAAGCTGGTATTGCACAATTGCATTTATGTTCAGGTTTCTCTGTTCCTGCTTCAGCGTTGCCTGTCAAAAAGCCCAGCTCCCATGCTGGGAAAATGACTGGATGGATTTGTCCTAAAGCAGGCACCAAAGCTTTTGTTCATGGGCTGGCTGTCAACAAAATGCTGAGATAAGCTGGTTGACACTGGAGTTTCTGTCCTGCAGATCAATTGCAATAAGGGTGCAGTGGCAGAATGAGAGCTTTGTACTCCCATCTGCCCCATAAATTGCTGTCTTTACATTTTCTGTTTGTCTATTTTACTGTCTTATAAAATTTGCTGTAATCGCCATCAATTGCTCTTATTGCTTCTGGAATGTGCTCTACAACATCCAGAGTTAGGGGTTTTTAGCACTGAGCATTTCTGAGGGGACTGTCTAAAGTGTGCAAGGGTTTGTCCTGGTGAATTCAGTCACAGAAGGGGGGTGCAACTCTCATGATGAGGACAAAATGCCCAAATTGAAGATGAGGACTGCATAGGGAAGTATATAACAAAGTAATGTTCTTACTGCTGTTGTCATCTGTGATGCTGCTCAGCCAAAAGATTGCTGTTTTCAGTAGCTGGAGGGTTTATTGTAGATGAAGCACAAATGGAAATAAACAGGTATGCATTTAATATCTAGATATTAGCATTGTGTTGCCTGTGTCTTTTATGTGATAGCAATCTCAATAGCTGGTAATCTCAATCTCTTTTTTTTTTAATGAAACATCCACTTCTTTTTTTATGTATTGCTCTCACATCTCAGTCTGTGTAGTTTTGCTACAGGGACGTGCTGAAAAATGTGGACATTCCATAAACGTGCTCAGGTTATTAATTCCTTGTATTTTTACTTCTCAGAGTAAAACAGAATGAGAAAGCCTAACAAAGTAAGAACATTTAGTTCCTATTTAGTGATACAGAAAGAGAGTACATACACCTCCCTAGCTGGGTGATGATATCTCAGTAGCAAAGGGAGAACAACTGCCAGCTACAAATGAAGAGGCAGAAATTAGAGCAACTGCTGAAAAATCACTGAAATTAAGGACCTGCTCGTTTAGTGTGATTGGAGCATGTAAATATTAACTCTAATGATGACAACACATAAATTGGAGTGCTCAATAAAATTTGAGCACATGAAACTGAAGTGCCACAACCTGCTTTATTGATAATTTTTAGTCATCTGCATTTAATTTGCCACACAATTTACATGTGCTTCCTGTTTGTTTCAATAGAATTTCCATAAGGAAACCATCAGTCTTTCAAAATTCACACTTACAGGTACATGTAAACAAAAAAAATTATATCTGCAAGATATCCTAAACTTGGAAGATAATTAGGATTATGAAATTCTTGTATTTAACTTGTTCTGGCTTTGCAAAAAGATTGAAAAAGCAAGATAGTTACAAGGTGAAAGATTTCTGACATAGTCAGTTTTTATTTATTAATCAATAAAGATACTAAAGAGAGTCAAATACCTCTCAACTAGCCATATGTAGTTCATACAAGTAGATCCTAAACCTTACAGGGTCTCATCTGGAGTGAATTTAGGGTTGTAAATGAAAACTGATTGAGATGCAAGTATATTTTTTTCATGACCAAATAGGATTTGGAGTCTTTCTATGGGCCTTAATTTTTCAGATCTGAGCTTTATACATACGATATTATAATGCTAGCTTTTGGTCCCTGACATTCTCCCAAGTGCAAAGGCAATAATTGAGGTGACATTTTCACTGTGAGGATTCAGCAAACAAAGAGCAAAAATATCACAAAAGTGAATCAACAATGAGAACGCTTCTTAGATCATTCAAGCAGCATCTTTAAAGACATTGTGCACTTTGTTTGGGCAGAAGCCTTTGTGTTTTTGTAAGGCTTCTGGATCACAGACATTGGTATTGAAGAAAATTTTCAATCTTAAAATTGAAAGAGTTAACTTTCCAGGTTATTTCCCTCATTAACATGCCATTCCTTTTATGAATGATGAGCAGATGTAAGTGTGAGATAGTCTGGCATGATTAGAGACTTCTGGGTAATCTTTGTAATACAAAAATCTTTAATCTGCCTTTTAAGATTTAAAAATACCTACAAACAGGAACATCAGTGTCAAAATTGCATTTTAGGATTCCAAAAGGACACAAAGGCTGCGTGCCCAGGTCAGTGACAGTTTTCTGTCAGGAGGGAGAGGCCTGGGTGCTGCATCTTGGCAGGGTTTCCAGCAGTGGCAGTGTAACAGAGCAGCTCATCCTGACAGATGACGAGGTTTGCTTCTATTAGCTCATGATTTAACAAAAGACAGGGAAAATCATGGGCACCTTCTGTCCTCTTGTACAAAAGGGACTTGTTACACTGAAGGAGAGGTTTCTTGGGAATTCATAATTAAGTGGCAGACTGAATTGGGCAGAGCTATACGAATTAAAACTGAAAATTCTTTGTATAGAGAAACTAAGAAAGGATTGTTATAAATCATCAAAACAGTCACTTGTTGACAAAATATGAGCACAGTCTATCCTTTTCCAAACATTCACTCATCCTATTAAATGATGTTATAATGTTTTGTGTACAGCAATCTCATTAATGATTGCTTTTTTAAATTAATTCAGGTTTCTCACCTATAGAGATGTAATTTTTGCTCATCCTCAAGCTGTAAAGTGTTAAAAATCTTTCAGCATCATGGCAAACAATGAGAATTTCTTGCTTTCTCCCATTTCAATATTGCAGCCTTTGGAAGTGCTCAGAGGTTTGCTGTGAGGTGGTGTTCTGTTCTGCAGTACCGAGGAACGTTGTTATTGCAAAATAAAGCTGCTGTCTCTTAAAAACCTAATGGAAGTGTAGATAAATAAGACAAATCACTGACCTGCTTGATCTTTAAAGAGCTGGGAAGAGCACTGTACAATTCAGGATGAGATTGATTGGATTTTATGCTCTCAAACACTAGGTGAAATATGTGGAAAATAATGTGACACAGGGGACTTTGGGGTTATCTCTGTTTTCCTTCAGGCTATGCTTGAACAAAGGCAGTGGTTGCTAAACTATGTGTGTCTCTACTATTGAAAAAAAACCAACAAAACCTTCACAAGACTAAAACCAAAAGCAAAGAACATGTCAAACCTTTCAGATAGTACAAACGAGTCTGAAGTCTTGTGCAATCAGACTTGTAATGCCAGTCCTTGTCTCTGAGTGCAGATGTTGAACACGCCTCGAGTTTGTTGCCTGCTCAGTGCAGCACTCTGTCAGCAGTGAGAACACTGGGGCTTGCCTTAAAACTGAGCAAATAAAAGGATGGGAGGGCCAGGATGGAGGAAATTAGTTATTCTGGAAAGTGAGAAAGCTGAAGGAGAAAGGAAAGGAGTTAAAGGAGGAAGCAAATGGGAAGGTGAGAACTGCAGGAAATGCAAAGGTAATGCATTCCCAAAGGATGGAAAAGAAGGGATTGAGTGGGGATGGAAAATATGAAAGGATGCAGACAGGTACTGGGGAGACAGTTGGAAAGATAAGGACAATAGAAAAGGAAGTCTACAACACATAAAATAAGGAATTAAATTTTTAAAGAGCTGGGCAACAAAGGAACATTAAAGAGGAATTAAGGAGTATGGAATGTAAAGGATCCCTCCAGAGTCCAACATGTTTCACATGTTCTTGGAAAAGTTCTTGATTTTATAATGAAATATTAATGTAGCCATATATCCTTCAATAATTTGAAAACTAAACCCACTGTAGTGGGCTCTGGATAACTTATTACCCAGTGGAAAGTAAAAAGATGGGTTTCCTCTTCAGCATTTCGTTTCTGTTGCTGAGACCAGAATGCTGAATGGCCTGAAACTTGCAATTTCCCTTAAAGAGTGTAATAAAACCTGTGATATACAATATTTATATTGGGAAAGCTTCCTGGTTTTCATGGGGGGCAAGAACCTGAAGAATCCTTTCCTTAAAATGCAGGAAAATTGTTCAGGATGTGAAATATGTTGAAATACTTAGGCCAGATTTAGAGAAGTCCTTACCAAAATATCCACTTGTTCTCATCAGGGAGGCAGAGTTCAGGGCTGATTACAGAATTGGGATGTGCCCTTTGGCACTACAGGTATTCCAAGGTAATTGGCAGGGTTGGAAGAAATAATTCTGGTTTTGGTGCATTTTGTGTGTACTTTATGCACAGCTTTGGGAAGGGACATGTTAGCAAGTAATAAGCTCTACTTTAGTACTAGAATGTTGAAAATTGCTTTTGGGTGTCTAAAATTTATTTTTCTCATTTAATTTTTATGTTGATATTAATATTTAAACTGTATCAGCTAGCAAGAATGGTTTGAATGAACAGAATAGAAAGTCTTGTCTAAGCATGGAAGACAAATGCTTTAATTTTTCCCATTTTAAGCCTTTTCTGATAAACCATATTATTTTGTCATGTTGTTATACTTAGTCATTTTAATATAAAATACAGTATAGTTTTGGCATCTAGATTTCAGTTAAAATTAAATTTATTTAACATTTCACTGTATTCAATTTTTTCAATAGCTAATTCAATGTATGTTTGAGAATAATAAGAAATGTATTTATAATGTATTTATTGTATTTGGGCTCATATTTTTCTTCTTCTTCTATGAATTGGCTAAGATTAATCTATTATATTTAATCAGATAACTATCCAGTGCTCATAACATCTACCACAGTAAAAGCAGTCAAATTTACTTATTTTTGTTGCATATAGCGGGAAAAAAGTTCATGTTATAGATCCTTTCATAAGTAAAAACACAATGGCCAAAGCTTGCACCAAACTGGGGAGTTTTTTCAGATCTTCCATCTCTGTTCTGTCAGTCTATCTAAAAAAACTGATCTAAAGGTTACTGAAGTCAATGAAAAGACTCCTATTGACTTCAGCGGGTTTGGTTCACTCCCTAAATGCCAGTGAATAAATGTGGTCTTTGCAAGATGCCTAGAGAATTAAAACAAAAACAAAAAAAAATCCTGGGAAAGATGAAAATGTGTTGCAAAGTCTTTCTCAGCAGCTGAGTCCCATGAGTTCAATTCCCATTTATATCAAAGGAGCTCCAACTCTGCTTCCTCAGTTAACCCTGCGTAGTTTTTCTCATTTCAGCTGGAAAAATGATTGACAGAAACAATCAAGAAGTGTTTGTCATCTACCTTCATTTTGGTTTAGCTGTGAACTAAAAGCAATGGGGGATTTCCACTCGTGACCTTCAATTATTGCATCCTGGAATATAAACCCCCGGCCAACAGTCGTGGGCCAGAGCTCCAGTGGAAGGAAAGAGTTGTGAAGTTTGTTTTACCTTATTCTCACTTAATACTTCTTTATATATATATATGTGGGGTTTTTTGACACCATAAGCTGAGTTTGCTAGCATTGACTTTTATGTCTGGCTATTCATTTTTTAATTTTTTTTTTTTTTGTGAGAATCAGTCCTTGCATTTACAAGACTCTTCTTTGTATATGCTTCTCAAAAAGTGGAGATTACCAGCAATTCCCAAGTACCTTTCCATTTTAAAGTGCTTTTACTTTATCTTTCAAGCCTCTTATATGCTAAAAAGTCTTCTGTTCAAGTGTGGTTTCAGAGGCACTTTTTGTGAGCACTGAATTTTTGGGAAAAATTGTCTCCACTATCACTTTTTCATAGAATAAACATTCACCTCAACATAAAAATACAACACTGTGGGCATGCCAGTTGTAGAGTCACCAAATCATTAACTCACCCACTGCCAAGCCACCACTAAACCAGGTCCCCAGTCTACATCTAAACACCTGCAGGAACAGTGACTTCACAGCTTCCCTGTCCCAAAGCTTGACAACTCTTTTGGTGAAGAAATTTTTCCAAAGCTGTGCTTTTCAGAATGCTCAGCGTTAATCACATGATACTTTCTTTAAAGCAAATTAAGCTTACATAAATATTTACCAGCTCTTTTGGAGATGTTGTTAATTCCTTTAACAAAGAATTCCTGTTAATTCCTGCTTGGGGGGGCTGAGAGATTTGTTAAAGCAGGCCTGCAGTGAGGTGAGTGGAGGCTGTTGGGGTGCCCCTGCAGGATTTGTGGTGTGCAAGAAAACCTCCTTTTGCTGTTTGTTGGCTGAGGCTGGGCAGGCTGCAATGCTCAGATAATCCACTAAGCTAACACTGGAGAGACAAAGCTCAGCTCTGAGCCCTGCTTTTCTTGCCTGGTTGTGAAAGCACTGACAGGTCAGAATTCATGTGAGGTTTGGAGGGACACCACAGCTTCATCCTGCGGTTTAACGAACTCCCCAAACACCAAATCCTCACCAACGTGCAGTGGATGAATTTGTTCCCTCTTGCTGTTTGCCATCATCTTGGGGACCCATCAGCCTTTAACTGAGCTCTCTCTGTTCCAGAATACCCACCCATATGTTCAGAAATTGCCTCTGTGGTTTTTGGGCTGCTCAGGAGGGTTTGTGTAACACATCTGTGAGATTCAGATGCTCCCGAAGGCTGCTGGGTTGGGCCAGTTTGAGGTCAGGAGCTTTGCCAGAGTCACAGTAATAATATTGGTAAAAAATGATGCAGGTTTTGGATCACTTCTCACTTGTAGCCACTAAACACTTGCTCAAAGCTCGTATTTTGTGTTCCAGGCTACACTGTTTATAGGGATTACTCTACCAACCTAAAAATATTTCCTTCTAAAAGAGCATTTAGTGATATGAATAACGTCCCTCACATCTGGCTAATAGTCTCCTGTTGCTTATCTGACAAAGCAGAATTTCACTTTTCTTTTAGTGGGGCTCTTTATTTTGTTTTAAAACATACTTTTAATCTTTTGTATATCTAAAGAGATCTATGGGTTTAGGCATTGAGGTTTTTGAATCTTATGATGGTGATTAGATCATCTCCAAGTTTCTGTCCTTGCTTTCACTGCTGTCACAAATGAAATTTGGTACCAGTAATATATTTAAGTAGATACTTTATTTTTGCTGTGTGAACTATATGGTGTGGAGGTACATGAAATCACAGATGTTTTTCATTGAGTACGTCATCTCAATTTACCATTCGTGAGTGACTCATAAAATCAGAAATACACAATTGCCTTTTAATTTTGTACCTTAGCAGTAAATTTGGTAGTGGACTCCAGCTACTCTGTAGTGAAGGAGGTGGGTTGGGAATTATTGCTTGGCATTCAGGGAACTAGATTAGCATCAGTGAGGTACAATGCTAAAAAACAGAAATTAGATTTTTTATGTTTCCCTAGGTAAAGGAGGAAATTTAGACTGACATCTTCCTACGTACAAAAGTATAGGTAGCAGCAGAAGGCTGTATTTCTATATATTTTGTAATTTTTATGTATTGTGTTTTTATGAGGTCTAAAAGATTGGAATTATATGCACACGGGATGAGTATGCAACAGTGGAAAAACATTTTCATATAATGGGTTGAAAAACACTTGTTTTCATCAATTTTATTTAACTGCTGAAAAACTGACCTTTTGAAGATAAAATGCAGTTATATTCTGTATTCTATGACAGGTTTTCAAACAAACCTTTGTGTAGGATAAATGTAAGAATAGGTAAACAGGTTAAACCAATGTGTTTTTCTGCTGTTTTGGTTTTTAAAGTGAGTCTGGGTTGTTGTTAGGACAATTGAAAAATAGAGTGGATAAACTTAACACTATCAGTGCAAGAGCCATAATAATAATAATTTAAGATCTGCTACTCAGAATTCAGTTGGAGAATACTCGATTATTTCCTACCATATTAGCTGCATTTCATAAAGTACTGCCTATGGAACAGAATAGTATATGTGGAATATAGTTTTATGCAATATCGAAGCAATCCAGCCCAGCTGCTTCTGTCATTCTGTGGTGGGTAAACAGCAACAGGTTTAAGGGAGAACACCAAAAAAAATTAATTAAAGGATCAAAACATGAAAAGGTTAAAAGTAGGAGCAGACTCTATGGCTTTGCTGTGGCATGAGCTTTTTATGATCAAAATGACATTTTGTTCTCATATTAATTCAAATGGTGAGGGGGACATTTTGCCTTAGATTCACATACAACCTGCCACGCAGTGTGTTGGCTTAGATTCATATGGAAAACACTGGAAGCATCAGTTCACTTACTGATTATTTTCAAATGTATTTAGACTATGTATATACAGCACTTAAATTCATTGACTCCTGTCAGCACAAACATAATATATAAGAAAATTGCTTCACTAGCATTCAATTATTACAATTATAACCTTATTACATTGAATCAGCTTTTTGCTCACTGCAGTAAATAAATAGCATTCAAGGTTTGCTTATTTTTATCCTATGGCAGTGGAAGCATTGCCTTGTGTAAGAAGAAAAGAAAGAAGCAGAGAGCATATAAAATATGCAGGGAAAAGGCCATTGAGAAATTTTAGTGATGTGGTAAAATGAAATGAGGGCTCATTTACTTCTGCATAGCTTTTCAAAGCTTGACTCTGTATTTGAGGATTTGTGACTGCTATCAATTTACCATAACTTCTCCTGGCATAGTCTTAAGGGGAAAAAAAAAGGTGAAATGCATGACTGGTAGAATATTTTAGGAAATGCAAGCTTCTACTCTTAGTCCATTGCTTTATTTCTGTACTCTTTCCTCCTTTACCTTGAAAGTTCATGAAGTGATAAATAGTTACTAAATTACAAGGTTACTTTGGCAATGATAGCCCACGAATTTTGCCTTCTGCTCATGTAGTAGGGAAAAGAAGATGGGGTTCTATGCAGGTGTCCTTTTTTCTCTGCTCAAAGTAGCATCTAAATCCATGCTAAGTTAAATCTGGAAAGAAAAACTTATGGTTCAACTCTGTGATATTAAACAGTTGTACCAAATCGCAATTTTTTTTATTTAGCTCCTACATTATTTTTCCAACAAGCCTGCTAGGCCTATTAGAAGATACAACCATCTTTATAAACCTTGCTTTTCTAATATCTGGTTGTTAGAGTGATACAGCGTTTGTCTTAAGTGAGTATCCAAAAGTGTAGCTATCTATCTGAAATATTGATGAAATTCCAATTCTCCCACATGTAAATGTCATCTGTGGTTCCAGGGATTATACAACAGCTCACATCAACCTTGGTAGCAATGATAACAGTTCCAACAGTTTTCGGATCCTGACTCATCTTGGGTTTGGTTCTAATGCTGCATAGCACAGTCTGGAGAAAAAAAATAAATCCAAAGTGCACCTAAATTTAATGTGAAATTATTCATCTTTGATCAAAGCTGAAGGGAGAAACTTAAAAGAATCACCATGATATTTAAAAGTAAAATAGCAGTGAGTTAGCTCAAATAATATTGCCAAATTAATCCAAGCCAGGTATTTCATACCAAAAAAGAAGAAGAAGAAAAAAAAGAGAACAATTAATTTCCTTCCCTAATTATTTTCAGGTCTTGATCTATCTGAGCTGAAGTTTAACTTTTTTATCATAAATGTTCCAACCAGTTCCATCACAGATGGTTCAAATCTGACCCCTTAGAAGCTGAAGGAATACCTCTTAAGGAAAGACAAAATAGCCTGGTGGTTCCAGATGGCATGTCATGATCACATTACCTGCTGGTTTTATAGGAGGAGCTGGATTTCTGGCAGGAACACATCACACATGTCTCTGTGCAGGCTTTGGCTGAGGCACAGCCTCGGGTTAGATGTTCTGTCAGTCAGGTGGCAGAGGTAAAACAAGTGGCTGGCACAGAGAGGCACAGACACTGGGAAGAAGTGGCTTGTGCATATATATACATATATATGTATATATATATATATATATGACACATAGAGACTCACATGTACACACACAGTGCTACTTTTAACAAGTTTGGCTCCTTTCTCCTACAGCTGAAAGTAATCTGAGTATGTTCATGATATGAAACATTTCCACATGGCTTTATAGAAATAAGATAGAATAGGCCAGTAATGAGCTTATATATTTATCCTATATGAATAAAGGGATGAGTGTCACCATTGATTGGTCATTTTGCCTGGTTTCAGTGAAGAGGTTAGCAGCATCAGGTAACAATTCTGGCTGTACCTGTGGTCCTGGTGGGTGTTTTCCTGGGTGGATTCTGCACAATTTTGGCCATGTCAGGTAACAGAGTGGATCCACTGCACAGGGCCAGGGGGAGGCTGCAAAGCTCTTGCCTGACCCTGGTGAATCCAGTGTGCAGCTCTGCAGTGGAGCTGCAGGGAGGAAGTGGGAGAAAGCAAATAGATATAACTTGACAATTGAGAAGTTTCCACATGCTTTTGGTATAGCAACATTCCCAAGAAAATACAAGCTTTGAATTATGTGCTGAAGTCCTAACTCCTGGAACACTTGACTTTGCAGCTTTGCCTGGAGCACGGCTTTGTGTGATTGTATCAGCAAGAACTCTGAGGCAAAATAGACAATTAATTTTAGACAGAAGCCTTTGGTGGGTATTAATTTGAAATAGGTAACAAGTTTTTTTGAAAGAAACAATTTATTTGTGTCTTTGTGCATTTTCAGTATAAAGGAGTGAAGATGGTTTTTCAGTCTACTTTGAACAAACGTGGGTCCAGTTTTATATCCTGTCAATAGCTCAGCCATGTGTCTTCTCCTTTTGTGGGTTTTGGTAGTGCTGTTGATGTGAATATAAGGGCCACAAGAAAAGTCTTTGGCACTTTCTTTGAATAAAAGTCTCATGTTGAGTAACATCTATTGTAAAAGTCTCAGTGCACATTATCATTATAACAAGCCACAAGAATCAATGCTACTGATTAATGAAATATTGCATGTTAATGAGCCACGCTCCTGTATCATGTAGAAGGTTGTATCCTTGACACATATTTAAATAAATAACATTAAGAAGAAAGAAGCCTTCAAATAAGTAAATGGTTTTAACTTAAGTCCATAAAATCAATGAAAATGGAAGCTAAAGCTCTTGCTTATCTATTAATTCAGCACTATGCCTTCTCCAGGTCAGTGTTACAGCACACATGGGACAAAATACCCTTGAATGATTTTGTACAAGATTACTGCAATAGCCAGACACAGGGAGATAAGGTAAAGATAGACTGATAGGCTTAACTCTGAAATGGCCTGGTTTCATGGCTTTATTTCAAGCCCCTCACAACCAGCAGTTCCTGTTGTGTGTTGGATCACTGCTATATAAACCTTTGCTTATTTGGCCATTTAATTTGTAAAGAAGGCAACCTTTAGGCTGACAAGCAGCTTTAGAGCCTTTCTGGTCCCAGTACCGGGGGAAAAATATGGGCCAAAGTGTGGCCCATAGTGTAAATGGGATGTGTCTTAATTACTATGTTAGTAAAAATCAGCAAGTGTTTTCTAAAAAATTCTGTTTAATAGAGGCATAAGTTTTCCTTACATAAACACTTGTTATTTTTAGTCTGCTTCTATCTGTATTTGTGGCTCTTCATGTTTCTGCACTGCAAAACAGTTTTCCAAGGAATAACAGAAACTCCAATACTGACCTGTGTTGCATCCCACTTAATATTTGGGGCTATGCAGCTTTTTTATTTCATTTTTCTGTGCTTTCCTTCTGCTAATGATATTCCTCAGCTAATAATGCCCCTTCTTTATCCTTATGTCTGTTCCACCTATAAGAACACCAAACTACAGAAATGAATTTCCCTTTGTTGTTATATTTATTACTGTAAATTCCTCTGGTGTAGACCCAAACTGAAGTCCTCTGTGGAAACAGCCCTGTCTCCCATAATCATCAGTGTCATCTTTGAGGATGGCAGCTTCAGAGTTTCTGGGGAACATTGTTCTTGTGAGATGTTAGTGTGGTGAAGGGGAGAGCTCCCAGGGGTATTTTAAATCATTTCCTTAGAGACTTTTGAAGTGCAACAGCAAGACCTTGAATTTGACTGAATATTCTGTGGGGAATTGGTGTAGAGAAAGAAAGAGAGCTGTGATGTTGTTAGCTGTTGATATGACTAAGGAATTAAATGGCTACATCTTAAATTCAGTGAAAGCTTTCATTCGTATATATGTATAAATATATACATTAAAAGAAGTCATGGTTTAGCCAAGGGAGCACAGGCATCAAGAAGTTTTTTAATGCAGGACCATGCCCACCATGGTATATTTACTTTCACTGCAAAGATAATAATTTTAGAATGGAGCTTACTACGAGCTTTCATTGGTGGGTGCTCTCAGACAGCTCTTGGTATGGCAGCCTTTTGGTACTGAACTTTCACTTCTTGTCACCTTGACAGTTTTTTAGCTTTTGGTGTTGTTAGAGCTCATAATTCAATATTGGTTTAGTTTACTCTTTCCTCCCTTCCCCCAGTTAATTGTAATTTCTAGTTAGTTTATTGTGGGGTTGATATTCACTGCCTCTGATCTTTATGTGAAAAGTCTGCTAGAAGGAAATGTGACTTTGTAGATAGAGTTATATATTTCTCATTTATTTTGTAGAAAATCCATGCTATTGAACTAACAGTAAAGTTCTTGAAATAAAGAGCAAATTGAATAAAAATGAGTGTGACAGGTAATTTAATACAAGAAGGAAAGACAAAACCATTTCTTTAGTAAAATCTGTGTCATGAACCTGAATCTCCAGCCACAGTAATTGCAAGTGAAGCATTTCTATTCTGGACAACCAGCTGATGGAATGGGTACAAAAGTTGCATTGTTTCTCTGATAGTCTCAAATATCTGCCTTGGACACATCTCTGTGCAGTTGCAAAGTGTTACATGGCATCACATTGTGATTTTAGCAGTTGAAAAGGGAGCTTTGAGGTCTCTAATCTCACAAGCCAGCTGGCATTTAGACACTCTTTGTTTCAGCAGGGAAACAGCATCCATTTGTTTCCCCTGAAAATCTGATCTACCTTGGAAGAAGAGTCTTTTGAACAGGCGATGGTTTCAGTGATCAACCATTAAACAAATTTCTGCTCTGGCAGCTGCATTGAGAAGCCACCCGTGGGCAAGTTCTGCTTCTCTGCCCTGGTGCTGGTGCTGGCAGAACCTGAGTCCACAGGATGTCAGGTGTCACCTCCCCTGTCCATGGTGACCCTCTGGGCTGAGATGGTCCACTCTGCTTTGTCAGAGAAGCACAGGGAAATTTGTCTTTTGGGGACCATGGAGAAATGCCGAATAGCTGTGAGAGGAGTATTTTTAACCTGAGAGGTTTAGCATGTCTCAGTGCAAACCACATGGATTACTGCTCTACAGTAAACAGCAGTGTGGTGTTGGACTGTCCCTAAAAGGATCAACAGCAATGCTGTCCTTACCCCACACCTGAGTGAGGACTTTTGCTGTCGAGATGGGAAATGGGTTACAGAGAACAACCAGGCAAGATTCTTTAACACAGCAGCCAAGAAAAATCCCTTAATCATGATGGACTGGATAAATATAGAGCCAGGTTTGATTTTTGCTGGTTTAGGAACAGCTACATTGTAATTGACTTTTATAAGCTCGATAGAGTGACAGGGGAATAAATGAGAGGAGCAGGAATTTACAGTTACTCTGTTTTCTTTTTTTTTTGGGTGACCAGTATTAGTGACCCATTAACATTTTGTATTCTATGAGAACTTCAGCCCTCCCTTTCTGGCAAAGAGATTAAAAATCTATTGTAACCATGCTATGAAATCACCAGGAGTCACAAGAAAATAGAAGTAGATTTGATGGAGTTAAAAGAATAAACATTTATTCCTTAAAATAAATATACTTTACAGTGACATATAAAAGCACTCATAAGATGCAAGGCATAGATATAACTTTCCTAGAACCTTGGAAAGGACTTTGAAAATCAGCTTAAAGGATAAGATTAAAAAAAGAAAAGGAAATGACCATACAACTTTGGGATCCCCACAGGGAACTTTTGTTTGAAGATGATTTACCAGCCATAATGATGAATTGAAAGTTAATCGTCAATTGCCAGGATAAAGTGTTCTGAACTGTAATGATAAAGACCTGGATTTAATTCCCAATATCTTGATTCCTTTCCTTATCTGTCTGTGCTTACCCTTTCAGGGAACTGAGCAAACAATACTCTCATATACTCTGGCAAGGGTAGTGTAACACTGCTTAGGATGGGACTTCAAAAGAGGCCGCAGCACACAGAGATTAGCCACTGAGATTTCCCAAAGGGGGCAGGAAATTACAAAATACAGAACCAGAATCGTAAGTGTGGTGAAGTTTGGATTGATGTGGGACAGAGGCATGAAAATACAGGTAAAACAATATTCTATTGACATAGTAAAATGTATTGGAAGCAAATAGAGAAGTATTAAAATGCTTTAAAATTTAAAATGGTTGTAAAGACATTGACAGACATTTAGAAAGATTCAAATGGAAAGAGATGGAGAAAGGAGTAGGAAGAATGTAGTATTCAAAATTATTATCTCAGTTCATTATCTTCAGACCCTGTAGCGGAGGTTTGTCTTGCCTTTATAAGATATGGGAAATAAAGGGGATATATTAATTGATTTTTTTGATGTATCCCTTTTAACACACAGTTGTCAGAAAAGCTGGAGGTTTTGCTTTATTTTTCTTCCCACTGTAGTGACGTGTAGAGAATCAAAAACATTACAACAGCTTTTTCTCAGCAAGCCTTGTGAAATATATTTCAACCAGTTAGCAGGAAAAGAAACCCCAAAAGCTCTTTTATCCTAGGTGTTACCAAAAGTGTAGAAGTGCTAACAGAGGGAGTTTTCCAGGACCAAGGTGTGGGGGACTGAGGCCAAGTCTGAATGAGAGGAAGTCTCCCCTTTTGCAGTACCACATGTATCACCTGTACCACCTTTGCATTTAGATACAGGTGCAGGTCTAGGTTTGCTCAGGCAGTTCTGTTTTCTACAGAGATTTTTTTTTGTCAGTTTAGCAGATATATTAAGCTTAAGATATGCTTTCTAGATGTTCCATGGGTATCTCAAAATTGAATCCTATGTAAGACTACAGATAAAAGAGCAACACACGTGCCTGAGCATGATACTGTCCCCAGGGGAAGGCACATCCCTGGCAGAGCCATCCTGTGCTCTCTCCTGGCCAAAGAACCTGCAGCTCCAAGCAGGGTGTGGCTGTATTTAGTCACAGAATATTAAAATGTTTTGCGCTGGAAGGGACCTTGAAGGTGACCTTCCACCAGACCGGGTTGCTCAGGGAGGAGCAGCACTCTGCTGTTTGCCCAATGCACAGCAGCAGATGTTACCTGTGCAGGGCTGTGCAATGACTGCTTCTATTAACTCAGAGTAAGGTGAGTCTGTGCTGATGTCTGTGACTAAAACCAAGTGGGAAGGCACTATGATGTTGTCTGAAGGGAGGTGGAGCAGGACAAGTCGCAGTTGGATGTTTACCTTTTCATAATTTTCCATTTGGGAAGCAGAAAAAGTAATACTTAGAATAACTTAGAATACTTCTATTGTCAAAAGAATCATAGAATTTAAGCCACACAGATGAAGAAAGCAATTAACAGCAGAGAAAAAAAAGATAAAGGGCATCCACTTCCAGTGAATGTGAAAAAACTTAGTTTGCACTGAGATTTTTTATAATAAAGAGGCTTAATTATGAGGCTTTGTGAGAAAGCATTTCGACTATTGTTTCTTCCTGAGGTCTGTCTTGTATTTCTTGGTTAATCATGAAGTTACTTTTCCCAAGGTCACCAAAAAATGCAGAAAATGTCAAAGCTTGCCATAAATGGCTGAAAAGAAATGTATTCACTGGTGTTTCTTAGAAGAAAAGACTTAACAAAAACAAGAATAAGGAAAAATATACTGCATAATAACACTGCTGTAATATTTTGATGCAGGAAGATAGAGAAAAGGATGCTGAACACTTTTCCCAGAAACAAAACTATTTAAAACTGATCACTGGTAACCTGAACACTTTTATTTTAATTTTTTGGGGTTTTTTTGGCAAAATGATGCACAAATAAACAGCATATCATTAACCTTTTTAAGGTTTGGGGTTTTTTTTGCAAATCAGACAGATGGTGGGTATAATGATCTCACTTTTCAGTGCTCAGAATGTGTGCAGGCTTGGTGAAGAGGAATGCACAGTGACGTGAGGAATTTTTAAACCACTTCTGCCACACTTTTATGTGGCCTCAAGCAAACCATTTCATCACTCACCTATTTTCCATTCTCCAGATGGAAATGCAAAAACATTGGTACCTCAGAGGTGAGTTGTGTTGTAAAGTCATTCATTTCTAAGATATACTCACACACACAGGAGTGCTGTAAGAACAGTAATAAATACAAGAAATGTTGAAGCCAGAAAAGAATTGAGGCTCGAAAGGCAGGGAAAACAAGAGTGCTCAACTCACTTCTGGGCCTCTGAAAATTCCTCCAATGGTTCTAGCTCAGATCTCAGAAGTCCCTGGGTCTATATAACCCTATACATTGCATTTAGTATTAAATTTGCACAGTACTTGAATCTTTGACTTTATTTCCCCCTGATCAGCCTTTAAATGCTGCCCAAAGCTTCTGTTTCTGACCACGCAGGGAGAATTATGCTTAAGTCACCTTGTGTTAAGCCCAGGTTCAGTACTTAGATATATTTCCCTCCTGCTATTCCACTTACATCACGTGATGCCAGTATGTTCTGGGTAATCTCAAGCAGTTTATTGGCATACATGTTTATTTTCTCATTTCTGTTACATATCTGTTCAGTTTCCTGTTTTCTGAACTCTGGAAAATAATTTTAGCATAGTTGTATCACGTCTTGCATTCACAGAACCTGACTCATTTCTGGTGCCATCTGTTACACACTTGGAATCTTTGCATTGTGCTGCCTAAAATCTGATAGTCAGAAACAGCCACATTACACCCAGTACTGCTTCACATGTACTTATCAGGCCCAGGGGCCTGCCAGGTAGTGTTAAATTTCCTATTCTCGTACAAAATGCATGATACCACACTGTTTTTTGAAATGCATATAGAGGTTTTTTTCTCTAACTTTGATATTGTGCATAGATTTAATGACAAAGCATTAATTACAGCAACATTTTTGACTACTTTGTAATTCAAAATTCAAAATAATGGCTTGCAAAGAGCATAGCTCAATATTTTTAGGAGAAGGCTTTCAATCCCAAATGGAGTTAAATGCAGAATTTAAAAAGTAACTTGTTTATTGCAATGCCGTGTTCAATGTGTTGACAGAGTCTACCACATATTCATGGGGTAATGGGTTCTCTTCTTTCAAATGTGGAATTTTCTCTTTTGCTTTGCTACAGAAGAGCAGTGCAACTTGCATGACTTCCTGCCATTATTTGTACAAAGATGTGTGGTAGCAGTGGAGGGTTTTCCAGTCCAATGGGGCTGGTATGGGTGGTTGGAACATTGGAACAGGATTCTTGTTTGTCTTTTCAAGTTACCATTACACCTGGCAGAGTTGGGATTTCTGAAGATGGCTGAACACCTGCCTGCCATGGCAAGTGGGCAGTGAATTCCTTGTTTTGCTTTGATTGTTGTTTTTTTTCACTTGTTGTAGAATCATGGAACCACTTTGTCTATAATAACTTGAACTGTTGTAAATCCAGGTCAGTTTTAAGTGCAGAAATCTCCAGAAATACTGGCAATCTTCTTTTTAATATAAGTTCCCTCCAAAGAAAGAGCACAAAGCTGCCTGATGTACATTTCTGAGCTTTATTCCAAATCCCCTAATGAAACAAGGAGCACAAGTCCTACCCAGCTGCTCCAGGAACTCTTAGCCTTAAGGGAGCTGGGAGTTTTACACTAAACAAAATTCTGTATAAAGGATATTCAGCCTTAGTCTTACTCTTAACAAAGAGACCAGGAAAATCCCATTTTCACCATGCTCCTGATCCTGCTGCTGGAAGAACTGTTGGGAACAGGCAGCAAGTGGTCAATCCCTCTTGCAGACACCTCTAACCACTGCCTAGGGAAAGGATAAGCTACATCCAGTAGTACTCTTAGTTCCATTTCTTCTTCCATCCTCCTCTTGTGACCTCTGTTAATCCCTTTCATCCTCCAAAGCCAAAGGAAACCTACATCTAACGTTGCTCTTATCCTTTAACTCTTCCAAAAATAAAATGCTGCAACAGCTTCTGAGAAATGCTTTTAATATATGCTTAAGTGCCTGTGATATTTCTGCAATGATCTCAGACATTTGAGTGCTGTGTGAACTCTTATTTTAACAGCAAAATATTGACCTAGGACTGTGGGGTGTGTTTCAGAAAACACAGCAAAACAGAAATTCATCCTTTTACAAAAGGCTACCAAAGGCTTATGAGCCACGTGGTTTCCACTTAGCCTTGTAAAGTAGGGCATAACTGCAACTTGCTTTTGTAGTGTGGCCTTGTACTGGCTTTCTGCCTTTCTCATTTTTAGAAAAGACTGTATTTATATTTGTTTGGGGGCATTTTACATAATCAGGGAGTCATGGATTACTAAAACGGATCTGGAGCTGTAAATGCAACTCCAGGGTTTCAGGGCAAGGGCTGAGTGTCAGATTTAACACTAGACACAAAATTTCTGTGATTTTTCATTATGTCAATCACTGTTGGTAACAAGTAAATAATCTTGTAGCATATTCCTAATATTCATCCAAGTGTGTTTTTCATGTTTTTTTTTTTTTTTTTAATTTTTATAAAAGGATCATATTTCAAAAGTTGCCAGAGTAACTGCATTTTTCCTTTCACAGATGCTAATTAACCTTTGACTAACTTAAGTAGCAGTAGGTGTGGGAATTTTTCATACATTAAAAGTAATGGTGATTTTATTCTCATGCATTTGCCCACTTGAAGAGCGTACTATGCTATCAGACCACAGAAAGAAGAAAGGGGAAATGATTTTATATAGCTTAAAATATTAACTGGCTTTTGATAGCATGTCCTAAAGTTTAATTAGCTCTTTAGGAATTTTTTTTTCTAGGTTGCCTAGCATTCTGCTGCTATGCAGTGGCTTAATCTCTGCCTCTGCAAAGTATTTAAGAAAAAAATGTGGTTAAGGTATAATTTTACAACTTTACATTTATTTTTTAGAGAGGTCTACACAGAGCTTTAGGCACCATAATGTATAATTATTAACCTAAGTGAAAAGCACCAGCATTGATAAAATGATTAAAAGGAATCAGCTGGCAACTCTCTACAGACTATATCCTTTCTCTCCTTTTCCTCAAAGTACGTTTTAAGGCTTCTCTGAATTGTCTTCTCTGAAGTGTTTTCAGAAGATCCTGTTCATGTAAGCAGGATGAAGTCAATGATGCTCACAGGAGTTACTTGTGTATTTAAAGCTGCTCAAATGCTTATGTCGTAAATGTTTTGCCACACTATTACTGTAGCCTTGATTTCCCATCTGTACAACCTGCCTTAGGTACATGAGGTGATTTTCATTTTCTTATTCTACTTTCTATGAGAAGCTACTCAAAGAAATGCCTCCTTTGAGCCCGAGTTGTACTGTTTTGAAAAGTTTGTTTTCTTTATAAATTGAAGACAAAAAAAATCAACAGTTTTAAAACAGCTTGATGGCTTATGATGGTAATAAAACATACTTTCTCTTAATTTTCAACAGTTCAGACTTCTATATTAGCAAATAAGCAAGTATGTGATCATTATGGCATAATGTTCTTCTGCCTAGTACCATTTTAGGAGCTGAGATTTGCCTCTGATTACAATCTCAACTTCTTTTTCTATTCATTAGCGCTATTAGTCACCCAATTAGTCACCTGATTATCTTAAATTAATGCTATCAATAGATATGTTTTCAGATTTGAGTTTGAAACGTTGTATTTCTGGCGACGCGCTGCGATAATTATTCAAATGTCTTTGTTAGATGGAGGATGACTTGATGCAAAGTGCCCTCATTTTCCTTCCTTGCACTGAAAGCAAGGAAATCCAAAGGTTTTTGATTCTACCAGAATTGTTCTACACTATTTTACTCACAACAATTTGAGAAGGAAATCTCATGGACTTGTCCTACCAGGCAGCGATTTAAGCAATCTGTGTTCACTGCCTAATCAGGATGGACATTGGAGGAATTTCCCCAGAGAAAGGAAGGGGCTGCCCAGGGAGGTGGTGGAGCCACTGTCCCTGGAGGTGTTTAAGGAAAGATTGGGCATGGATTCAGTGCCAGGGTCTGACAGGATTGTGTTTAGTCAAAGGTTGGACTCGACCACCTCAGAGGTGTTTTCCACCCTAATTATTTCTGTGATTCTGTCATGAGCAGATGCAGTCACATCCAAGCGCTTTCCCCCTCATTTTGCCCACCCTGCCTGCCCCTCACATTTCCTCATGGCACAAAACCAGGCAAACACAGGTTTACAGAACCCAGAGGGGATAGAGCAGACATGAGCTGCAGGATGCCTGAGCCATTCCCATCGCTCAGAGCCTGAGGAGCCTGGTTTAATGGAGCTGCTGTTTTGTCTGCAGCAGGGCCTGCCTAGTGCCATGCCATGGTTTTTATGTTTTAAAAAACGTTAAATTGGGAAAATCTGTTACATTCAATATCTGCCCCCTTGGAGAATATCTTATTTCTGTGCTTCATCAACCAAAATCATGAAAGCAGTGAGGAATATGGAGCTGTTAATGTTGGCGTCCACTCTTATGGGAAGATATTTGTGTTTTAAGAGTGATTTCTATGTTATACAGCTTACTAGTCTAGTAAGAAACTTGGATACATATTTACAGACATTCATTGTGACTCATCAAGTAAATCACACTCATTTTCCAAATTAGTACTGTATGCCTATCAAATATGTACTTTCCAGACAGCTGTGGTCCATTAAATATATCATTTTCTTCTTAAGAAAATTAAAATTTGAAGTTTAAATGAAACTTTGGGGGAAATTTTTAGCAAAATGAAATTGGAGCATTTTTTCAAGCAAGAAATTTTATTAGGGGGATATAAAAGGACAGGGTATCTCAGCCTGAACAAGTAGGTGTAACAAGAGAGATGTAAATGTAACCTCTTGCTGCCAAAATGATATAGGTTTCTAGATATTTTGTTTTCCCTTCACAGGTAATGTTATTTTTACTTTGAAGGATAATGGGAGAGGAGGATCTTTATTTCAGGCTTGAAACCCAAAATAGACTGCAGTTTAATATTTGACATAATAGATATGACAGATGCAACTAGTTGGAAGACTTTAAATGTTCTGTGAATTTTGCATATGACACACACTGATTTGAATCACCCATCTGCGCTTCCAATGACGTGCACTAATTGCTCAAAACAATAGAATATCAGACTGTTATATAGGTGTGATGCTACACAATGCACTCATTTTAATGAGAGCTTATATTCAGTCCTTCCTGTCTGCGTGAAATGAACTCCACATGAAAAAATTAACAATGAATTAACTAATTTTATGGAACTGTAGAATTGATTGTGGCAAGAAATTAAATTGGAGGGATCTGCAGTGATGTGGGCTGTATTTTCTATATGGTCTGTGCTTGCTAAATCTCTTATTAACATGGTGATTTAGCTCATGTGGGGAGCTACATTTAGTGTTTATAGTTTGGGTGTGTCGCAGTAGAACTAATGAAGTGCCAGTTCGTTCTGCTCACAGTGTGAGATAAATTTCATTGCTCATCAGTGGTTCCAGTGGAAGGCCCAGTGGAGAGCACCTTAGAAAACAAAGGATGCACTGGCACTGCTGAGAATGATGTATTTCATTGCAGCATTTATTATGGTCTTTGAGTAGTTGTAAGCCAGTTCTTGTAGTGTTTGTCTCAGCTCTTAAGTTACAACCATCAGTGGAATTTAGAGCTCTGTGTGTGCTGTTCAGAGTAGAGGAGGGCCAGCTCAGGTGGGATTTGCACTGGTGTTAATCACACATCTGGTTTTTGGGAAGCTGCCTCTTGCAAGGAAGGTTTACAGCTGGCTGGAATCCAGAGCCAGCTGGAAATCTGCCAAAGCTGCTCTGATCCTGATGTCATGTGTGGGTTGGGATGAAGTGAACGGGGAAGGAGAGTGGCCAAGGAAGGGTCCTGAAGCTCCAGTGAGAGCAGCTCCAAGCTGAGGCCATGTCCCAGCTCAGCAGACAAGCACTGGAACCTCATCCAAACCCACAGTGAATCATGACTTTATAGAAAAATGCTTTCAATTTACAAACAGTACTAATTGCAAAGTTAGTTTATTGCTTTACATTGAAATATAAAGCAACTCTAATTTTTCAAGCTTTCTGACAATACAGAACTATTACATTTCTTCTGTTAAATTGATCATTTCATTTGTGTATGTCCATTTCTACAAACCATGTGGAAGTGGACAAAACTCTGTCTATTTTACAAACCTTTCAACACAAAGAGACTTACTGAATATTACTGATCAATAATACTGGCTGATGTGTTTTCCAGGAAACCAGGTTTCACCAATAAAAGACAAGTAAACACAGTTTATTATTATTTTCGGGGAACTGATATCAGTAAAAGGTTCTGTTGCTTTTGATTTCAAATATTCTGTCTTCATCTATTCTTCCTCCAGCAGATATACATAAACTCTGCACAGAAAATCCCAGGAGAAAGAGAATTATTTTTTGAAGTCTCACTTTACCAAAAATATGTAGAAGCCATCTATGCCCACATACATTTCTAAAACTTTCTCCTACATTTAAATCACAGTGTTAATAAACTCTCAGTGCATGTATATCTCTGAAGGCATGAGTTAAAAGCTCTCAGAAACAATTGAAGTTAATTGGATTGTTCCCATTTGTCTACATTAAATACCCTGCATTTACAGTTCAGTTAATAATCCCTTAGCTAAAGAGCTGGAATGAATCTGTCTAACACTGCCAAACATTATTGAATCCACAATGCTAACAAACTAACTAATTGTACAGGAAAACTGTACATTTTAAATTCTGCCTCCTACTATGGAAACTACTCATTACTGCTGTGGAAGTGAAAATGAGAATCAAGATTGCTTTTGCTTGTGGACCCAACAGCACAGACAATTTTTGCTGCCCCTTAGGGACAGGCCAGCACTGTCTGTTACAGGAATAATCTGCACTGCCCTCAGTGGTTCTGGTGGTTTGATAGTCTAAAGTATAGTCCTAGTGCCAGGAGTTGGCTGTGCTTGCTGTAGGCATTCATTGTGCCCAGCAGGATGGAGTTTGGATACTGTGACAGGTTATTCACTAACTTTGGTTGACTTGGGAAAGGATCATAAAGATTATTTGCTCAAATAGTCTCAAAAATATTCCTCAGAGATTTTTTTTTTTTTTTTTTTACATTCTATACAGAAGATGCTACTGGCCACTCTAAACAAACCAACCTTAACTATTTTCACTAAAGAGTTCAAGTGGTTATAAAGTAACTGCTGTGTGTGTAGTCCTTGTAAAATGCCCTGTTTAATTTGGCTAGTGATTTTGTTACCAAAAGGACCCATGCATGAAACCTTGGATCATCACTGTCATTTAGTAGCACATATTCTTCCTTTAATTTATCAATATTTATTAGGCAAAAGAAAGTACATTTTACCCCACTAATCAGTGTGAAACCCATGGTAACTGTGCCCTTACTGTGATCCGAAGCAAGCTGACTTCCAGAAGGAAAATAAACAAAAACAGAAGTGAGAGCACCTTTTGTCCAACGCTTAGAAATGTTATGCCTTTATCTGCTCTGCATTTTGTTGCTTTCCACCAGAGAGCAGGGTTATTGTCAGCAGATAAAGAATTAGAAATGTCATATTGTCCCAAACCTGTCAACTCTCACCTAAGTGGCTGTTGTGAAAATGGAAGCAAGGGCTACTCTGACATTTTGCTTTTAAATTTGCTATGCTTTTTGTAAATAATATATTGTAGTTCTAGACTTGACATTTTTTAGATCTGTTTCATTTTGATGATCATTTTCTATTCACCAGCTTCTGTGTTAAGATACTCAATTATTAAACAGGAAGCATGAAGGCAAAGTTTCTGCCAGAAGGGTTTGGAGCCTTCTGTCCATACAGGAGTTGACTGTAACTGTGTAAATAAAAACCAGTAAAACTGGTCCCAAGTATCACTGCCTGTCTGGGAGTTCTGATTTCCTTTCATGCTCCATTCAGTACAAGGACTTTTTTTTCTATTCTTTTGGGAATCCTTAATATAACATGCAGAGCAAGTCAACTGCACCTTCAAAACAGGTACTGTGCTAACACTGAAAACATGTCAAAATGAAAATGATTTTTCTTATGACAAGTATTTGATCCCACTAATCTTCAAGTGCTGGCTGTGCTGTTCTGGTTTTGTGACTGCTTCATTGCTGAGATGTTTTGAGATTTCCTGCCTAAAATTATGCTCTTCTAAAAATACAGAATGTAAATATGAGAAGATAAGTGGGGCCAGACACTTTCCTTCTGACAGCCTTTTACATAAATGCTGTCCCCTCAGCTCTCCCATCGCCATTTCTCAGAGCTACGCACTTTGATTCTGTCAAAAGGTGTGGTAATGAGAGCAGATATAATTATGTTTCTAAAAGCTGGTGACCACAGTCCAAATAAATGGCCTTAAAGGATGCTTTGAAAGCATCAAATAGCAGAGAAAAATTTGACTTAAAGTATCTTTATTCTTTCTAAGATCCAAGTTAATGGAAAGACTGTAGTTCTGAACAACAGGTTATTAGTATCAGTATTAATTTCTTTAATGTGTTTCTGTTCTGGTGTTGCTCAGACTTTCAGAAGTGTAGGAAGAAATCCCTGTGATAAAAAGGCACATAGGAGAGCCTGCTTGTCTATATGTGTACACATATATTTATGTGGCCATATGGAAATAAAAGGAAAACCTCCACTTCCACCTTTCAGGAAGAAACTGGATTGGGTGAACATTTTTCAAAGCCTTTGGACATGACTGTGTATGCAAATATAGGAAATATATCAGTAGTGCAATTTCTGCCCTTGAGATCACAATGAGCAGCCCTGTGACTTAGGACCAGCATCATTAGGTTGGGAAGTTCTGGCCCCTGCTGGAGACAAGCCTTGACATTTGATAGCAGAGGGTGCAGCTCTGCCCAGTGTAACCTGCTGGGAATGACTCAGAATACACGACCTCCTTGGTTTCTCACTATAGAATCAGATTTTCTTTATGTTCCTCAAAATGTGGCAAGAAATGCAGTGATTCAGAGTTAGCACAAGGACATTGGAAGGGTGATCAATAAGAGCTTTACCTCTAAACTCCCTGCTCCTCTGTCTGCTGAGCATATTTGAGGGCAGGGTTGGATTACAGTCAGCTGTACAAGACAAGATTCTACTTCCCTTTGCCACTTTTCTGAAGAAATTCAGCTCTGTGAGGTAGCTGGATTCATTTTACTGGTAGTGGCTCAATCAGAAAATGGAGAAAACAAGACTTGCATACCATCCCTGAGGTCTGTGGTTGCAGGAGTGTGTTTCTAGATTGTAAAACACTGCACAGGTTGCAGTGAGTTACACAGAGCTCCAGGCATGTGCCTTGAAACCAGATGACATGAAGTGCATTGGGAAGAGGGGTGGGAGAACTTATTTCACTCCAAACTCTATATGAAAATATTATGCACAATTAACTTCATTTTCTCTGCAGTGTTCAATTACATGGTTACATGAAGACCAATTTTGCTCTGCTATTTGGGTATTTGAAACTGGGCCTTAAGAGAGCTGGACTGTATGCTCAGCTGTGCCATAAACAAACCCATAGAGCTGCTGTAGCACCAGCCCTGGCAGTTAGCAGAATTAGTCAGGAAAAAGGTTTTTCCAGTAGCCAGGACTGTCCCTAGCAAAGGAAATTACTTGTGCAGGAATCTCAAAGTGATCTCACCTCTCGAGACTGTTGTTCTGGGATCTTTTCTTTGCAGAAAGAGAGAGATTTGGGGACAAGATTAGAAAATTTATTTATCCAGTTGTTGTTTTGGGCTGAAGAAAGAAGGCAGCAATGCAATAAAAGTGAAATAATATTTTTTCATATTATTTTTGCATATAAGTCCATAGACAGCAGAGAATGCTTTTTCATAGTGCAGCTTATTGCTGTAGAGGACCCACCCTACCTGTCTGAATCATGATAACACAAATTACCCCCAAAAGCAGAAAAAAAATAGAACAAACCTTACCAGTTCACCTAAATTGATGGTATTTTTTTCAGCTGTGTCTTTGTATGACATTATATAAAGGATGCACTCACTGCATCCTGTCTTGCACTTATTACAGCAATGCTAGAGAGATCTTCAAGGGAAAGTGAAGATTAATGTTGATACGTTAATGGCAGTTGTAAGTCTTCCTTTGGGAATTGAAAATTTGGATCAAAAAAAAATCTTTAGTTCTATCACATGAGCTAAATATGACCAATTTTTATGAGCTTGTAGTCTAAAACAGGTTCATATCTTCTTTAAAATTAGGAAGCAATTTGATTATGAGGGCTGTGGAAAATAAATGCAGAATTTTATTTGTATGTACACAGACTAAGAAACAATGCATTTATAAAAAGACAATTTAATTTCATTGCAGAGCTTTGGTAGTGTGTTCAAGAGATTGAAATTCTATTTGTTGATTAGATTTATTCACAGAACAACTGAGGGAAGTTAGAAATTTGGGATGCTCCTGTCTGTTTATCTTTTACTCCTGAGCTGACCTCCTGGCCCAGATGCAAATGTGCAGTTCTGTTAATGGTAGTGAATCTATCTTAATATTATTGGATTTAGCCTGTTGACTTCAGAGAACTTACTCAGAAGCTTAAAGTTAAGCATGTCCATAAGTCTTCATTAGGGTCTGGATTGTAGTCATTACCTGTAGAGAGAACTGATTCATGATCTCAAAGCTCAGGTGGTGGCACAGCCATGCAATGCTGCATTCAATTCCTTACAGCAGTGTGTGGCCCTGAGTATGAGTGTCTGTAAAACAACATGAATTATTAATGCAAACAGAATGGTGAAATCTGCATGAACTTGTGACATAAGCACGTGAGGTTGCACTGGAGTCGTAAATGCTGATGTTAATGCCAATATAACAGCTTACAATTTCCATTTTCCATGTCTCTCACCCACCCATCCCTCAGCTCTGGAGCTCTCCAGCTGCAGTGTTCCTGGCCAAAGGCATGGGCTCTGCTTTGTGCCAACCTTGACCAGCAGAGTCTTGGTCCCTTTGAAACATTCCTTTCCTCATGTCTACTTCTGGTGGGTGGGACATCCACTCCTTTATCCTGTCTGCTCCATTCCTCACTTCCACTCGGATAAAAAAGTGAATAAATGTCCCTCCTCTTTCCCCTCTGTAGCATTTTTTTTTCCACTGGCTAGAGCCAAAGTTGGAGTGCCTCAGAAATTAGGATGTGTAGAATAACTTTCAGGTTTTTGGCTCTTCCACAGCTTCTCCCCTGTGCTAGATGACCCTGTACATGAGCTGTGTGTTCACCCCAAGCCTGTCAGGATTACCCAGGATATTCCCAGGGCTGACCTTGTCCCTTGTGTGGGTGGGGACACCTCGCCCTCCCACCTGCACTCATCCTGCTTCTCCTGGAGTGCTGCATGGCTCCATGCAAGGCATATCATGGAACCAAAAGATCCCAGAAATGGAATTGGATTTATAGAGTGACCTATTTTGAAGGGAATGGGATTTACCAAGGGCCTGTTCTCAGGGCATGTGAACATAAAGTGCCTGTGCCTCTGAGAATACAGGGAATTTCAGGCTGCATCTAAAATGGGAAGCAGAAGAGTGAAGCTCTCCCTACGTTCCCAGATTCTAATCTTATTTAAATTCACACATATCTAGTATGCAGTAATGAAACTCCTTCAGATTTAAGGAAAATCAAGATCCAGCCAGTGTGATTAATCTTGTGAATAAAAAGGTTTGGGATTAGATATTCTTTCTGTGTGACACTTCAGCAATATGCTGTTATAAAAGGCACAGCAGGAGTTAGTCTTGAAGTGTCAGAATAGCTTCTTTAGTGACAAAGCATTTATACATGTAAATTTTCAAAGAAAGTTGGCAACCCTTTTGTGGGTTCAATTTGTACCTGTCACTCACTTGCAGATGCAAATTTGAGTTACTTGCAGCTCTAATTACAGAGCTTGATTGTCATCACAAATCAGGTAGTGAGATGTGAAACTACTGAGGTTTGTGCCATCATTTGTTGTTAAAACATGAATGCAAATGTTGCCATCAAAAAGCAAAGTCGGCCAGGGCTTTGCCCTGCTGATAAGTATGAATATTACAAATAAGTGCAATATGGAAATAAAAGGAATTTAATGAGTGGGTGTGTGTCTGAATCAAAAGCAAAGGAGTGAGTGTGTGGTAAAATCAGGATGGTAAAAAGGGAAATAAAAAAGAAATAAAAAGATTGTTTTGTCTGTTGCAGCAAAGTACAACAAAAGAAGGAGTTTGGTTTTTTTCATTTAAGTGTTTCTTAGACCCAGCTGCCTTTTGTATCTTCTCTAAGGAATCCTAGTTCTTTTATTTTTGCTGAGAGCTTTCTAATTTTCAAGTGAGAGAAGATGACTTTATAAAATTATTAATCAGATAACTATTGTGCTGTAACTTTCTCTTCTGTCATTACATATATGCATACATAGAGGGAGTTATATTTCAATCTCGACATATACAAATTTGATTTTTCTTCACAGAAAATGTTGAGGTGTGAAGATTGTTAATTATAACCCATGATTAATTTCTTTTAAATTAAAAACTGGAAATAGGTGCTACAAGTTATTGTGCCTCAGCCAACATCTGCTAGACAGTGATAATTCAACAAAGTTTGTGTTTTGTTTTTTTTTAGTTGGAGAATCTGTTGCACAAAAATGATGGTAGAAATAACAAAAAATTGATTATTTTATATTTGGAACCAAAACTGGTGTCTAAAAAGATGAGGTAATTTCACTTCACAGATTTTCAATGCTTAATTAAGAAATGGGCTAATGAAGAAGAAATAGCAGTAGCTGGCTAGGGGCACTTAGAAAAGTTTGAAGATAAATGTGTAATATCAAATTTAACAGTGTTGCAACCCACCTGGTGAATTTTTCTACAGGTACAAATTCAGCAGTCAGCCTCAGTCTTGTCTCTCCCCCATTCCATCCAGCAGACACCTTATCTCAAAGAATAATTATTGCTATGGTGATTTCTAAATTACTGGATCCATGGAGCCTACTTAACCTGATGTAAAAGGTCCTTTTTTCTTCCCCACTTTCCTCATTACCAAAGGAGAACATTTTGGCCCGAACAATGGCTGTATACATCAGCCCTGATTTATTAAGTTTAGAGGATTTGCACTGTTGTTTTACAAAATGGTGTCAACTTGCAGCATGACTCTATTTGATGATGAATAGCTTTCCCAGGCCAAAGAGCTAATGACATCCAGAGCTTCCGCGCCTCCCGCACTCCTGTGGCCCGAAAGGCCAGGGATAATTTCAGCCGAATCAAGCCCATAAAGAGAGAATTTATAATCAGCTTTAATGTATTTGGGAGCTAAAGTACCTTAGTCCTTCATCAAAGGGAATGATAAAAACCAGAATTAATATGGCTGGATTTAATTATTTCTGAGAGCGTAATTACTCTTTAGCTAACTGGACAGGAGGTGTGTTATTTCTCTTACTTTGAGCAGAGGAAAGGCTTCTACAAGTCACCATCAGGATCTAAAAATGCATCATGTTAGTGCCTTAGCATTGATTGCAATACAAACAGAATAAATATTTGAATAATAATTTAAATAATGCAAGAACTATTTTTAAATTAAACGAGTATAGGCTTCGTTAGGAGTGCCTCCTGCTCACAGTTTCTTCAGCTTTTGTAGCGAGACTGTTCCTTGCCTTTAGGAAACATAAAATACAGTAATCACTTTACCCCCTTTTTAAAGTGACTTAGGGGTCTAATTTTCCATTAGCATTAATGAGAGTTATGGGTATGCACCAACATGAGACTAAATGAGACTAAACCTTAGAGAGCCTTTTGATAAGTAAATCATCTTTGCATCAGCATTTTAGAGGCTTTAGTATCCTCTTTCCCCCCATTAGTTATGGTACCTGATTACTTTGTTGATAATTAATATTTATTACATAAACTTGAGCTAAAATTTAGGCTGGCATAGTAAAGCAGCATTATCTGTTTGAAGGCTTGTGAATTAAACATATTAAAATCCTTTTTTTTTTTTATAATGGATGCCTATTTTGGAAAGTGAAATGCTCAAAAAGTAAAACTAATTGGGCCTTCACAAAAGGTGAAGAGAAGGCTAGAGTAGAACAACAGTGAAAAGTAACTGAGGACAAAAGACTTCTGGCAATCATAGTTTTGTAAAATATTCTTTTTTGTTTCATTGGCTCCTAGTCCATTATGTCTTAGTATCACTATTCTTAAAATTAGTTTCTGTTACCTGAAAAGAATATTAAAATTCTAGAAGAACCATAAAATATCATATACTGAATGAACAGTCAGTGCTAAAGAAATAAACCTAGTTGGGGGATACATTTAATTTACAAAATCATAAGTTATCTCTAGAATATTAATTGAAAGCTGCAGGAAATATCTAAAAATTATACACCTACTAAGCAATTTTAGTTCTGATTTATTTTTACTTAAAAAGGCTATTGCTGCTACATTTTGTAGGTTCTTGCTGTAAGATTTTATTCTGTTTATCTGCTTGTGATTTCAGAGTGTTTTCCTGTGTGAGGACCCAAAGCATCAATCTTTCTTTATGATCATCCAGACACAGCGAGGCTGTTAGTCAGAGTAATCAGTTATCTGGAGAATCAGAAGCAAAAGCCATTTCTTACTGATTTTAGAATGAGAGTTATTGCTGAAAGGGGTGGAATTCTAATCCAGAGCTTTTCTTAATACCACTTTCACGACTTCAGAAAGTGTCTTCAGCATCTGAACGTGGAGCAGGCAGCACAGATCATAACAAAGCTCTGCCTCCTCCCAGAGTACTCCAGGCTGAACCTCTTGATTTTGCCCTTTCAGACAGCCCTGTGCACAGTGGGTCTTGAGCTGATGCTTCTTTTAGGGATTGCCCAGCAATTAAAAAAATATAAATTAATCTTCACAGCACCTCTTTGTGTTTAGATAAAATATGAGGAGGTTCATACCCGCTCCATGAGAGCCAAACTCTGCTTTGGGTCTTTAGACATTATAGTTCCAGGAAGCAGAAAACCTCTGTGAAGATACAATAGATTATATTTGCAGACCAGAGTGAAATTGTGGGAGAAATAATCTCTCATCTGTTTCCCAGGCACTGTGAGTGGTGCCTGGTGGCTCTGCCACGTGTCTCCACAGGGATGAGTCCCTCTGCTTGGGGGATGTGGGGAGCAGAGCCCTTGGATTGTGAAACAGATCTATGCCTATATTAAAAAACATGTTTAATTTATGACAACTTGAAAATAGGTCAGCCCCTTTGCAAAAAGGAATTGTCAAGCACTGGAACAGGCTGCCCAGGGAAGTGGTTGAGTCACCATCCCTGGAGGTATTTAAAAGATGTGTGAGTGTGGCTCCTGGGGACGTGGCTTGGCGGCTGCCTGGGCAGTGCTGGGTTAATGCCTGAGCTGAATCTTTGGGGTCTTTTCCAACCTTAACAAGTCTATGATTTTAAGGAAGATGGTCTAATTTTTTTAAAAAAAATGTTTTTCAGAGAACCTCAGAACTACATAACCATGAAAATTATCCAGGTCATTTTTAAAGCTAGCCCCAGTCATGTTTTACCATATTATAAAATCAGAAATTGTATGAGAGCAGACATTCACACTGAGATGGTTGATGCAATTTGTAATTGAAGTTGAGATCTGAACCATGATATACACAAAATACCTGCCAAAGGCCAGGTCTTAAAAAAAAAAAGTAACATACACTGTCTTGGTTTTGTCTAGAAAATAAATTGCCCATCTCTCTGCAAGTTATTTGGAGAAATGTGTGTTGGTTGCCTTTTCAGATGTCACTTTGTCCCTTTCTGGTGACTTTTAAAATTCAAAATATAAGAAGCTACTAAGAACATGTGTGTGTGTATATATATAAATATATATCCTTGCCTGTGTCTGCATCTCCATTCTTAAGTGCACAGCTCTTACCATTCTTAAATTTACCCTTCCTGCTCTCTATGCTGAAAACCAATAATGAAATTATTGTCATTCTTTGCATAGAGTTTTTATTTTTCTGATTTTACTCTTTTAGAAGTAAAGTTGTTATGGTATGAAAATGGTAGGCAGAGAGATATTTGAATGTGTGTGTTTGGATCAGGGCACATTATCCAGATACCAAATATTGCAAAGATTATATCCAGGGCTTGTAGTAAGAAAAACCTGCATCACCAAGGCTTTCAACTGAAGGGAGTGATTGTTACAGGTGTGATTATAAAAATGCTTGTGTTTTATTTATGATGTGTAATTCTAGTGTTCTGTATTTAGAATGAGTTAAAAACTATACTCCTGGCTGATGCAGGAATTAAGGTATTGAGCTTTGGCTTTCAATAATACAGTCCAGTTTCTACATTCACAGTTAAAGTCTCATGGTACTTCATGGTTTTTTTTCTGTTTCTTAAACCCATGCACCTGGTAAAAACATTTTATGATTTTTTTTAAAAAATGCATCACTCAAATACATGGTATTTTGCCTATAAAAGACAAGTTTAATGCTGAATGACTAATATCCTGTAAAATAACAGAGAGCTTTTTAAATACAAATGTTTTAATACTCCACAGTGCTTAGATTTAATGCATGTCTCTTGCCTACATCAACTGCAAATATCAACACATACTGTTCATCTCTTTTTTTGTTGTTGTTTTTGTCTATTGCTATTTTATGCATGAGGAATTTCTTGTTTTCTACTCTGTGCTTGGCTGGCTTTTTCTTTTTTTGTTACTTAGCCCTGTGTTTCTACTGATTGCTTTTTCGCATGCAAATTACAGAATGTCATGGAAATGAGAGAGCTCTGAAAAAAAAGGAAAGATAATGCTGAGTTCCAACTGTCTTTTGTTTGTGCGTAAGTGTGTAAAATATATGACTTGGAAATATTTTCAGAATGGCCTTTGACTTTCCTTCTGGTGTATATTTTTATTTCTCAGTAAAGAAGTGGGCATTTTTCCCATTGGAAAACATGATAAATCTATAAATACTTGTTAATAATACAGGTGTTGGGCATAAAGGAATTTTGTCTCGTCATCCTTTTATGGAGATAAGGAATTATGAACTTGGATACTTTGTCCAAGCTAAAATTTCAATTCAATACAACTTTTTGCATGAAACTCTGGCCCCATTGAAATCAATGGCAAAAGTCATTGTCTTCAGTTGGTCTGGGATTTCATTCTTGATTCTGGTTTATATGGATTTTCATGTTTCTTTACAAATATCTCAGCGGGTAGTCAAAGGTTCAAGGATATCTACAGTTCTATTTAAAAGAGAATGTGATTAATGTGTCAAAAACCCCAAAATTAAACCTGTGCTTATCTTTATATAAAGCATGAGCTTAAATGGTTGAATTTAGATAAATGAATTAGTATTTGACAGAAAATATTGTTTTAACCAACTGTCAAGACTTTTATTAACCACCTTATTGCATCAAGTGCAAGATGTAATTTGGCAGTTCTTGTCTCCACTATTCCTAATAACAGCAACAGGAAAAAACAATTAAATGAAGTGGATAACTACGGTCTATGGCGGGGTATGCTTTTAGTAAACAAACTTTGATTCTTCATTTAAAAACAATAAAGCACTGGGCACTTTCTGCTTCTTGTGCTAGATGTTTCTAATAGCTATACCCCTGAGGGAAGGTTTTGCTGTAATGTTTGAAAAACTTAATGAAAAATGGGCTGTTATAAACTAAGATTTCCCTCCCTGAAAATGTTTTTCTTGAGACGTCCGTGGGAATTTAATATTCACTGTTTTTTTTCCTCAGTCTTGTATATTCTTGAATTGTCTTTTTTCCTCCATTTTCTCCGTTCTTAATCCTAGGTCCCCTTACAAAGAAACAGACAGATGATTTAGGTGATAATGACGGTGCTGAAGATGAAGGTATTTTTTGCCGCCAAACTGATTTGCATGACAAGGATCCCTGAAAATCTTTTTTCTCCCCTCTTTTTTTGACTTCTTGTCTTCTTTTGAAGAGTTTTTTTGTTTTTTTAATTCCCATTTTTGATGTGTTTTGTCTTCTTGCTTGTTGTTATACATATATATTTTTAATTTTTTAAAAGAAAGAATGTTGTTAAGTTCTACGTTTTGATACAAAACAGTAACAATATTTAAAAAGGAGGGTTTTTGTTTTCTTGAAATGGACTTTTGATATGTTGCATCCCACCTTTTGACTGAATTTTGTCCATACTATTTAAACTAACACTCTTTTAAAGTTTCTCTGTACACCTTTTTGCATGTTTTCTAACCCTATGTATTTCACCAAGTACAAAGATGTTTCTTTTTTTTTTCACTGACTGATCTCAGTTTGATAAACATAGAAAATACTGTGTTTATAAAAGGAAAAAATCAGAAAATTCTTTAAAAGTGTCTCTTAAGCAACAGAACTTCCCCAAATGCCAACCCATCTGCATTTAGGCTGCAATGAAAAAAATATTAATATTAAAGGCTACTCCACCTCCCTCCAGAAGGGAGGCAGCATTGCCTACTGGTGAAGCTCTGTGGAGCTAAACTAAAACTAAAAATTCCTGGTCTCTTCTGTTATCTGCAAGCATATAAAGATGCTGATCTACTTGAGCTTGACCCTTAGAAAACTCTATTACCAAGTAAAATCAAAAGTTTGAAATGTCAAGCATATTATTCTGTTCATAAATTATGTCTGTTGATCATGAAGATATGCAGATTTGGTATTTTTTCAGGGCTATGAAAATGGTAACAAGGGGCTCTTTTCCTGAGCAGTTTCATCCCTTCAAGTAGATGTGCTTCAGAGTTCTGAATCTCAAACACACGCTTTGATGGTTTATGGTCAATGAGTAAAACAAATTATCATGTAGGACTGGTAGAGTTGCTGCTTGCTTCTCTGTTAATATTTGGGGTGGTAGGGAGAGGTTGGCCAGATACAAATATGAAACTTCACTTGTAGACTGAAAGGCTCTTTACTAAGAAATTTTTCAGCACAGATAACATCAACTACTTAAACAGAAGCATAGAGTCTTTCCAGAAAAGATTAAGGAAGGCAAATTTGAGCATTTAGCTTCTTACCCAATAATTGAACACAATTTTGTCACAATTTTATGACTGATTTATGATCTTCTTCTGGATCTGTATGTTCAGCATATGAATGGAAGCCCACCAGCTGGGCCAAAATTTGCAAGATTTGATGGTTTTGATAAATTGGAAATCTCCTTTGAAAGCTCTCCTGTGGTGGTTTAAGCCAGCAGGCAGCTAAACAGCACAGAGCCAGCCACTTACTCCTCCCTGGGGGAGAGAACTGGGGAAGGAAATATAAAAGTAAAATTATTAATTGAGATAAAGACAGTTTAATATTACAGAAATGAAATTAAATAATAGCAATAATCATGAAAAAACAATGAGGATGTGCCTAACATGAGGTGCACAGAGCAATTGCTCATGGCCCCTGGATAAGATGTTCAGCAGCTCCTGAGCAGTGACCCCCAGCCAGCTTCCCCCAGGTTACATGCTGAGCATGAGGCCACAGCATGTGGAATATCTGGAATTTCCCTTTGGCCTGTTGGGCTCAGCTGTCCTGGCTCTGTCCCCTCCTAACCTCTCATGCCCCCCCACCTTACTTGCTGGGGGGGTGAGGAGCTGAAAAGTCCTTGCCTTGGTGTGAGCACTGCTCAGCAACCACTGAATATTAACATTATTCTCACCCTGAGTGCACAAATTAACTCTATCCCAGCTGAAATCAGGCCACACACTATTCAGAGCTAATTATGACAATTCAGATCCTCCTAGCTGTATGAAGTCAGGACATTTATATGTGTGTCCGTGACAGAATATTGCAAGGGACATTCTTATGAAGTCTCAAAAATCTGTGATAGTGAATTAGCCATTACAAAAATGACTCTGTCTTGTTTTAACAGTATGTTTTAAGAAATAATTTGAAATTTGGGCTGTTCACCCAGTGGGCCTTTACAGCTCTCCTAAATTGCTGTATAATTGCCAAGACAGATGCTAATAACATCAGGTTTGTCGAGTCCTTCTCTGCTTAGAAGAGACTCCTCAGTTTACTGAAATTCAGCAGAGAGTGGTTGCTGTCAGAAAGTGCTTTAGTAGGTAGGCTCAGATGAGAGGAGGGATCTCAGTCTGCTGAGAACAAGTGTCCATGTCAGGGAAAACCTGTCTCCTGCTCTGACAATTGCAGGAGAGAGAAGGAGGGCTGTAAGAACACAGCAGTCCAACTAGAGGGGAAGAAGCACATTTACAACACTAATAAATCTCTGTAATTTATAGGACTGGGATTAATTTTCTCTGGCGTACAAGTGACAGTTTTGTTCTCCTTTCTGTGCCAATAGAAGAGTGCAGGCAGTAATTAGACTTTTACTGCTTCCGAGAGGCACAGAGAGACAGGGAAAATTTAAATTTTTATGATCACTAGACACTCAAGACTACTGGGATGTCTGCTGGGTTGATAGAAACTCTCTGCTGAGACCATGCATTTCCCAGTGGAGGAGCAAGGAGCAGGATCAGATGTCCTGTATTTTTGTGAACTCCTGCATTTTTGTGAACCTGGTCTTTTGTGAAACTCTAGCACCAGTCTCACGTGCAGAACTGAAGAGTTTACAAACTTAGTCATATGTGCTTGGGTATGAGTAGCAGGAAAGAGAAAGACCAAGCAAAAAGTCACGTTAGCTGGCTAGTTTTCTGCTAACCTGTCCTTCAAAGTCTTCAATTTTGTAGTTTGGTAAATTTTAGGCAGTGTAAAATCCTTCAAACAAATAGCTGTGGAGAAAATAAAATAAATGCCAAACTGAATGAATGATGAAATTTGAGCATTAGGGAGAGTGGGCTGTACATGGTGCAAAACAGCTGCTATCAGATAGCCATAGAGTCCAAGTTATATAAACAACGCCCAGTGATTTCTAAAATGCCCAGGATGGTCAAAAAATCAGTCAAAAAATCCATAGATCTCATGTTATTTATTGTATTATATCTTTCTGAAGATTTTCCATAGCAGCTTCTTGTAGCAAACATCTGGAGAGCATTTTGTATTGTGTTACTCAAATATCTGAGTTTGATTAGAAGATTTCCCTTTAAAACACTGTTCAATAGTCCTACTCCCATCAGCTGCTGCATACCACTACCACAGTGTTGTGGTCCAAACCTTGCCAGGACAAGCACTGGATTCAGCAATCAAACTTGGATCTCTGGTATGTGCTGCAACCAGTAGACCAGGCTTAATTAGATCATTTTTCATTTTTGTTTTCAAAAGACCCAAAGGCAGTAGTGCACATTACCAGCTAATGATCTGCAAATTTGCTGTTTAAAAAATGAAGGTGTTTTCAAATTCTATGAGTGTGAACAGTCAGAAATCATATAAATGCCTTTTTTCCCCAGTCTGGATTCATTATTCTTTCTGTTTAACCCTTTCATTCCTACACTTCTATTGCTCACCTGTTTTCAGTAAACATTGAACAACTTGAGCAGGTACCAAAACCAAGAGTGGCAAAAGCATTTTCAACCAGTGAGCACTGGGGCTTTCCCTCTTTATAGCAGTGGTGCATTTGCCCATTTGCTGATCTTCAGATATGCAATATCTAGTGTAGATGCAGGATTTACCTTCAAATTGCTGAGCAGTTACACAAAATGTACTTTCCCCAGTCTGGAAAAAAAAACAGTTTTAAAAAGTAAAGTATTCTAATGTTATTGTCTTGTCTTAGTCTTAATTCTGGTCAGGCAATAATTTAATTTCACAAAAATTTAATAAATAACAAAAATAAATAAATAACAAAAATCAGCACCCTTAGTTCCTGCCCACTAAAATCCTAAGCATGACCTAAAATATGGCAACACAAACTATTAACCAGCCAGTGTACTCTGGGATCAGAACTGGACTTCTAAGTAGAGAGTGTTGTATGAAATATCCATGAAGGATTGCTCAGAAATGAATTCTCATCCACTGCTCTATCGTACACACCTTGCCTGGCACATCAATCTGTAAATCTTAAATCCTTATTTAGTCCCCAGAGCTGTTTGAGCATCTCTGTTTTTAATGCATTCAGCCTCACAGCATCCCCCTGCAACACAGGAGTGCTGCTATTCCATTTTTAGAAAGGAGGAGTACAGATGCTGAGTCTGAGGAAGGCAGACACCATGTCTGTTGCTGAGAGCACATGCCTCAGAAGTGGGGTCTGCACTGCAGTTGATAGATGCTTCTGCTCTTCCCTCCTGCCTTTCAATTTCTCCTGTGGAAAAGGAGACAGATTAGGAACAGATGCTGCTGTTTGCTCACAGGCTGTAACTGTGATGATTCTGATAATTTAGTCTGGTGCTCTGTCTTGTATGGGCTATTGGACTTCGTTGGCAGAAGGAAGTTCTTAGTCCAGAGCATGTTTTAAATCAAAAAATTAAAAAAGCAACTCAAATTTTAAGTTGCTAATGATGCAGAATTCATCTACAAATCCCCTCTTATGCTGAACAGACTGCAGTGCCATTGGTGTGAAGGAGCACCTTGCAGAGTTGAGTCTCTCCAAACCCCCTATCACCCCATTGGGACTAAAACACTCTGGGATGCCAAGTTTGGCATTCAATCTGCCTTCAGCTGTCATGGTAAGGAAGAGGGGCAGCAGCACTCTCTGTCTGGCAGTGGTTGCACGTTTTTGGACTTGAGGGATCAGCAAACTGCAGAACACATTTGTCTGCCCTGCAAAGCAACCACATGCTCCAGCCTTGATTACAGCCTTCAGTGGGAGCCAGCCAGGCTGGGGGAACAGATCTGATCACTTTGGGTGAGCTTGTTGACTGATGCCCATAGCCAAATCCATGATTCCTGTTCCTCCTGTCACCCATCCATGTTAGCTCCCTGATTTCCTCTCCAAAGTACAGCTTCCAATGCCACTTGCACATTAAATTGTGCTGATTATATTTTCCCTTTACACACAGACACTCTGTTCAAATTGTGTCAAATTTTTGTGGTGATGTTATTAATACTTGAAAACACGCATGATAAAATTCTGACAGACCTTTAATTTAAGTACCTCTTTAGGGCTTCATTTGACTTTCAGCACTGCCAAGCATTGCTTGTACAGTGAAGAGTCTGTCAGCTTTTGCCGTTCTAACCATCATCCTTCAATAATTTAAAATGACTGCTTACCTGGCTATTGAGGTCCTACTCTAATGGGAATCTGCTCCAGATGTTTACCTGTAAAAGCTTTGGCCTTTTTCATGCTAGGATAACATTCATATAGTCCTCCATCAGGATCTCAAGTAATTTTCAGGTGAAGGTAGTTAAGGGTTTGAGAGTGCACTAAATGATCCCCTGGTTTGACAGGTAGGAAAACAAACAAAGGGAGGGAATTCCATTTGTCTGAAGCCTGATGGATGCAGGCTGTATTTTAAAATAGAAAAGATATCTAAAACTCCTGACAGAAGCTCTATAGTTACTTTAATAGTCTCAGAATATCTAGTTTTATATCTAATTTTAAAAATGTGGCATTAATAGATGTTTACATATTAGGATTAAGTGCACTAGTTCATTAAGTGGTAGTGCATCTATAAGGCATCTGATGGATTCAGACTGGAAGGTCAAATGCTGTTAAAAGTCTTTAAAATTATTACTAGTAGTACTGATTGGTACCATGCTCTACTTAAATATTTTCTAAAAAAGCTCATGGAAGAGTTACACACATATCCACATAGCATCCTATGGAGGGCACACACAGGTTTTGCACTAACCAATCTGAAAGTTTGCCACTGTTCTAGTCTTGTTTCCTGTTCAAAATCCAAGATTTACTTAACAATCTGCATCAAGCTGTCACAATTTTTTATGCCATCTAGAAAAGCAATGCTTGTGACATCGGTGCTAAACTAATTATCTTTTTGTGTGAAGTTGTCTCAAGGTAGGCTTTTTTTTCCTTTCCCATTTTGGTTGTTCCCTGCAAATTATGCTTGTTAAGTCACGTGGCCAATTCACAGCAGTTTTGAATGACTGAAGCTATAATTATGTTTTGTTATATATGACAATTGTGACTGATATTCACAGTCAGACCTGGTTCCCTGTTGTGTAATGTAACAAACAGAGAATAAAAGTCAGCCCCATTCCTAAATTGTCTGTAACACAATTAAGATGAGACACAAAAAGTAGATGCAACAAACATTAGAAAGGTAGAGAAGAGAATGAATAATAGAAATAATTACAAGAAAGTTAATGTATATGTAATATAAATAAGGTTATTCTCTGCTGTACAGTAAGATCTACTTAGATGTTTTATGAACTAGCAATTTAAAACCAAACAAATCACAGCACTCAAAAATGATATGTGTGACTGAAACCAGAACTTAGTTGAATTTGAGAAGGATTTTTAACAGTGCTATCCTTGCATATGTCTTTGAAAAGATTAATGTATCTCTTTTTAATTAAAGCAACACTTAATAAAAAGCAACAAAAATGCAGAACACAACTAAATTAAATCAGTCTATAAATCTACCCTTGGCAGAAATGCCACATTTACACCTAAAGTCTTCAGGTTCAGAATGAGGTACAAACACAATAGCTATTAATCTGCATCCATGAATAACTATTAATCTGCATATGAAAGTGTAACTACAGTGTCCTGAGATCACTCCAGCACATGCATAAAAAAGACTGACACCAGCCTGAAGGAAAAAAAGAAGGATGTATCATTTATGGTCAGGTTTTGAAAAGTACCTGAGTACCAGAAATATCAATTATTTACTTCATTGAGTTGGACACTTAACTTCAATAATCACTTTTGAAAACTGCATCTTTCTTCTACTTTCATACCAATATATAAAAGTGTTCTCCTCACAGAGTATTATCTTAATTCTTCCTCCATTTTAGTTTTAAAGAATGAGACTTTTCATGGAGGAACATTTTAAGGTAGGAATCAATTCTTGATTGCAGTCTGAATTTTTTGCTCTCTTCCTTCGATCTTATAGTTTAATAACCTGAGTTGCTAATAACACATGTACTTAAACAACACTTTTCCAGCTGAATATTTGCACCTTTCAAACATTCCTGTCTGTAGACTGCAATTGATATGAAACCTCTGACCAAATGCAGTGATCTTTCTTTTTCCCATGAAGAGCTCCACAGCTTTGTATAATCCATAGCCCAAAGTGCCACCACCTCAGCTGAATGCTGCATACCCTGGCTGATGTCTCCAGCAGAGTTCTAGATTCTCCCTCAGAGGGAGAGTTTCCCTTTTGTGGGAGGGATTCCTCTTATGACTGATGGCTTTGGCAAAGCAGCATGAGGAAAATTCATTCTGCATGTCAATTGCTCTGACATGGCACAGAGGCAGAGCTGGAAACTGGCCTTCCCTTATCTATCTGATCTGTAATCTTTACAAGGATATTAGTTGTATAAAATAACAGTACTGTAGAGACAGAAATTACTCAAAGAATAACTTCCTTATATATGAGATTTTTATTCATGAATGTGTGCTTCCTTTCTCAGATAAAGGACACTCATTCTTTTCTAAATATTCCAATATTATTTTCCAGATATACAGGCCAGTGATACCAACATTTCATTGCTGTTCACAGTTGGTGCTCTGTAATTCTATGTAATTTTAATTAAAGGAGAATTCTGAGACAGATTCCCCCTGTGTTACCATCAAGCATACAATTAACTGTGTACAATTTCTGCTGGGAACAGTCACACAGTGATTTCAGATTAATAATTTATTATTGCTTCCATATTTGTATCAAAAAAAAAAAAAGGCAGAATAGACTAAGAACAAGCATCTACTAGAAACAGTATATGAATTTGGAAAGATTTTTTTCTTCAGTGTAGATTTTAAACCTGAGAAGCTCATAACTCCATCCTATGGACAGTGAAGATAAATAATCTCTGCAGCTTTACACTCTGAAAGTTGTATGTTGGAAAGCCCTCACTAAAAGCACAATCAAGCAGAGCAATACAAGCAATTTCATGCACAACCTTTCATCATCTTTTTGGTCTTGAATAAGTGATTTTTCTAGCACTTCCAATATTGAAGGCCCAATTTCTGATCTCGCCTGTTCTGGCATTTTGTTCAAATCAGAATCAATATCAAAGTAATAGTAGCAGTTGGCTTTTTATAAACAGAAACATCTGTGCTGCTGTTTTTCAACTAATTCCAAAAGCAGGGTTTTAGTGTAGCTGCCCCCACCTACTCCTTACAGTGCTTCAGAAACAATTCCAGCAGTTCTGCAGAGAGCTCCCTTGAAAGCTTCTAAACTAAGATCCTTCCAAATCAAAGGAATAAACAATACATCTGAGGTTTCTTCAAAAGCTGAAGGAAGCAATCAGAGGAGTTACTTGAATACTGTCATAATGACCAAAAAAAGTGGTTTTGAATCAGAATGTTCAAAACAGTTCATCACTGGGAAATTTTCCTATGCTCACTCGCTATTAGCTTTTTTTAAATTTTGAGTGACTATTATGCCATATTATGGTTTGGGTGGTGGAAGAGACTCAGGCACCCAGTAATTCAGAACAAAATGCAATTTAATCAGATGTAAGAGTTTAAATTTACGCCTAAGCTGATTTATTTCCTGTCCAACAGAAAACCCCTAAGTTTTAAAAACATATCAGCCCATACTAGCTGTTTTGAATTGGTACTCAGGAACAATTCTCCTCAAGAGGAGTAACACTGTTCATATATTCAAAATTTTATTCTGAGTAGATGCATCTGTTTGCAAATAAGACTGTTTGGAGGTGGAGGGATACCTAAATCCAAACTCAAAACACTGTGACAATATCTAATTTTTTTGTCAGAGAGAATGGCAGAGCTTCTAACATTTTAAAACTATTCCCTGCCTTTGATGCCACTTTTGATAGTCTTACAATTTTTGTTTTTGAATACAGGGTGGGGATTTTTCGGTACTGTTTCAGGCAGTTATTTTTCAAACTATTCAGACCTTTTAATGATTTAGGAAACTAAGAAGTATCCATGTACCTTAAACTTCAGGATCCCCTGAAATTATCAATAATCTCAATTCAAGGTCTAAGTGCTAAACAACTTTCAAGTACTTTTTGACCTCAAACTGTAGACCCATCCAAAGACAGCTGTTTTTTCTTCCCTTTTACAAATTAGTGGACAGGAAAAATCAGCACCTTTATGTACAAGCAGAAATCTTGTTTATCTTAATATGTTGTATTTCCCTTAGGTAAGAGAACAGCAAGTTGCACTGAGTTTTCAGAAGTGTTCAGCCAAAATGAGCTCACTCTTGTGTTAGTAGGCATTAGATAGAAGGCAACTAATTCAGCAGGGTCAGAGTCAGAGCAATGCCTCATTGCATTTGAGCAAATGTGTTACCATTTTCAGTTCCTTTCTGCTTTTCAGAGTGTTTAAAAAATAAGAGTTTTAGTTAATGAGCAAGCCACAAACAAGCACTTGTGCCCACCTGCCCATTTCCTTATGTAAAAGACGTTGCTTGAGAAACACTTAGAGAAAAAAATAACCTCACTAAGAAAATTAAAAAAAAAAATTAAAATATTGCATGTATCTTCTTTGGTGCTTTCTTGAGATAAAATGTGTCTTAATATTTTTTCCAGACATTCGGGACAGTGGGGGACCTAAGCCTGTGATGGTGTATATTCACGGAGGGTCCTACATGGAAGGCACTGGAAATTTATATGATGGCAGTGTTCTAGCAAGTTATGGGAATGTGATAGTCATCACAGTCAACTATCGCCTTGGGGTACTTGGTAAGAAGCTTTCAGCTTTCCACTAATCCCTGCTATCTGCAATGCAATTCATATTATATGTGAGAATGTACTTTAAAAAAGGCAGGAGAGAGACGAGAAGTATTTTTAAATTTTCTTTGTCAATATAAGGTTTGTATGCTGGGGATGAGATATAAAGACATTGCAGGTATTTTCTGGAAGAGCCTGCTGTCATGCTGCATGAAACAGGTATTCCCGTTGCTGAGCTGTCCAGGCTGAAGAGTTTCTCTCTTTTTATTTTTCCTTTATTTTTTTTTTTTTTTTTGTTTGTTTCTGTGAATAACACTGATGCTTTAATTCATAGATGGGTAAATTAATTTCTTAAAAGCTTTTAAGCCATAGAGGGTAGGGTTTTCTATTGGAATGAAAGAGACTAACATTGAATTAACATGATTTTGTCATGCTTTGAAAAAATGAAGAATGTTATGAAAGCATCTTTTTGCCTGTTTTGAACTTCATTGGGGTTTTGAGTAATGGCATGTGTGTCATTCAAGTACGTCCAGTATTTCTTTCCAGATCATGAATTAGAGAATGAAAGAGTTACTTTTGATTGTTTCAAATACATTCAAAGAATGTACTCGTGCTGTTGGTGTGTGGTCTTCCTCTGGTACCTTGTATTTACGGAAAAAAAATTACTCTGCTATTTTCTCAGAATAGTCACATGCATGATACAGTCCACCAGCTCTTGAGAAAATATAATTGGTAGGGGGTTCTTCTGCATACTCTACCAAAATATTGCATGCTAAGACTCCTGAAAGCAGGGTTTGGGTCCTGGGATATAATGGAGATCAGAACAGTAACTAGAACACTTCCATAGGTGTGAGGGTGTTCCCTGTAACATCTGAGAGGGCGTTACAGACCAAGTGTCATTCACAGCAGGGAATTTATTCTGAAGACCAGTCAATTTTATTTTCAAGTGTCTGCTACTCTGCTTTACTTTTGGGTTGTTGGTTTTGGTTTTTGTCATTGTCCTGTTCTTGGTGTTTAGAATTTGGTTAACTCAGTCCCCAAGTGCGTTGCTTCTGCTTTGCTCATCTGGGTAATTATCTTCCAACAGTTTAATTGTTGTTAAAAATCTGACGCCCTAATTTCAGGGGGACGGAATGGATTTTAACTTTAGATTTTGAATTTAGTCTACTGTGATTGTGTTTTACAAGGGACTGAATAATTTCCAGAGAGATCATAACTATTATTGTCTGGATTTATTTCCTTGGTAGTGGAGATTTCATTTGTGATGTAACACTTTAAGTGAGTTCTGGTATTTTGTATGGTTTTCTTCCTTCTGTTTTCTTCCACTTGTTTTCTAATTATGTGATGACTTAAAGTCCTGGACTCATATTAGTACAGAAGTTAATAATCTGATACCTTTGCCTCTAATCAACATTTCAGTTTTGCACCTGTGCCTGTCTTTGATGTCTCAAACAATATTTCTCTGTATTATATGCCAGTATAAAAGAAAGTATCTATTATCTGAAAGGGCTGTTTATTTTTGTATATTATTTAGTCTGATTCCTAAGTCATTAGTAATTGCCGTGTTTAAAAGGGGTAGTTGCTTGAAAGATGAAAATTAACATACCTTTGTTGATGATAATGATTTTTGCACTTGTAAATTAACACGGATCACTGGGGTAACCCATAGCTAACATCTCATCAGCTTAGGAGGATTTCATTTTTGTTCATTGTGATTCTTTGTGTTTCATGATCTTTACTGAGCCTCAAGGGTCAAAGAGCTGATTTTATTTTAAGTGGGACCTGTTACAGTAAAACCTCTAAAATTCACAGCAGAATCCAGTGATTAGTATGAATACTTGATACAACGTTCTGCAAACCCTGCAAAAGGTGGGCAGGGTTTTCTTAGCAAAACCAATGATGTTTATGTAGAAGTCATGCACATCTATTGTATTTGCTGCAATGCCCATCATGTATTAAATAAATAATGATGATGTATGATTCAACAGGTAGTGGAGAAACAGAGCAACAATCAGAAAAGAAAATTTGAGCAGTTTAAATTTTTCCTGCTCTTCCTTGTTTTCTAATCTACAGATACCGTCAGAGTAGGACTGTGCAGAATCATAGTAGATATCAACTTTTAACTTTTTGACATTTTGAAATTCCTGCTCCTCCTTATTCCAGCAGAATTCTTCCCTTTGCAGTCACATTAAGATATGGATTTACAAAAGCATAGGGAATAAATTCTCAGCTTCCCTTTCCTGATCCTATCCCACAAGGGGAGAGGTCCAGCTCCACTGACTGGTGCCTGTGGGGTACCTGGATATCCCTTCACCATTGTGTGAAATACCTGGCTTTACAGGCAGAAGGAAAATTCAAGGAATGATTAACCACATGAGAAGATGTAGGGATGAAATAAGGTCTGTCCTCTCCCTTTCACATGCCCTTTATTGATCTGGTTTCTTGTATCAGAATTTTGTAGATAAATGTCTTTATATAGATGATCTCTGTGAGTCATCTGCCACCATTTCACCAAGATGTTGACTTTTCTTAAACAACTACCATTGCTGTTTTTTGTGTTCTTTCTTATGAAAGGTTTATTTAGAGAAGGAGAATGCTTTCGGTCACCACTGGCTACTAGTGCTTTCAATTTCACTAGTGGAGAGAAAGAGCTGGTTTATGCTAACTGGGAATGTGTTTCTTCATTTTATTAATTTATAATCTTTGTTCTTGGTTATCTTTAAGCCACAGGACTTTAATAGAACTTTAATAGAAAAAAAGAATTTGTATTGAAACTCACAAACTGAACAGGGGGAAGGAATAATGGCTTAGAGAAATCTCTAGTTTGAGCACTGCTTTAAATTTCTCATTTTTTCCTCTTTAAGAAGCAGTGGTTGTCCCTGCAGAAACAGTAAATTGTCATTCCAAGGGTCTGGATCAAAGGTGGTAATAAATAAAAAGGAAAAATTGTCTATATTTTGTATTTTCTGCTAGGCATTCACAATGTCTGCCCTGGGAAGGCAAACATCCTAAACTTTTAGACCAAAATTCATGTTCATATGGTAGCACACCCATGAGTGAGATTGTCCTCATTATACCTTCTTTAATTATATGAAATGTTCCCTTTTGAGGGGGGTATAGGGACCATTACTGTCATTTAGCCTTGCATTTGTACTGTCACCCACTAGTGTGAGAGTATTGTCTGGGATTACTGAATAGAAAACACTTATCCAGGTGTTCCACTACTTCTTTTTTTTTTTTTTTTCAGTTGGTACTTTTAGTAAAGTCACTGCAGCAGACTGAAAGCTCTGATAGCATTACTCAGTACATTATTTCCCAAATAACTGCACTGAAAGCAATGGGGCTCTTCAGTGCAGGGCATCCCCTTGTGACAGGGCCTGGCTGCCCATAATTTGAAGTGATGTGGTGAACGAGGGTACTGGAAAGGTATTTGCTCCTCCTGCACAGAGCTGCTTCTGAGAAGAGCTGTTCTTAGAATTCTGTTGTGTTGTCCAGCCCAAAATTCTACTTTTCAGTATTGTGTTTTGTGAGCCAGCTGTGCTGGGCTGCAGCATTCATACCAAATAAAACACACATTAGTGACAGAAAACAGAACAAAGAGAAAAACACTGTCACAAAAGCCCTTTCTTAACTTTTTTAGTGACTGTTGGAACTTTATGGATAAATTAGTGGCAGAGGATGGGTCTTATTATGCCATAAAATGTTTTGTTGCTGCATGTCTGCATACATGAGGAAAATACTTCAGGTTTGAACACCCATTTGCTGCTGTGCAGAGTGATGCCAACCTGCAACCTCTTATTGGCCAAAGAGGTGCATGAAATACAAGGACACAGCCCTGCAGTAAGTGCTGGGCAACCTCTGCCAAGCCCAGAATCTCTGCCCTCATCCATCCTGCTCTCAGCAAAGAGCTGCACATTCCCAACAGGCCAGAAAAATAAGGCACAACCTTTCCTTTATGAGCAAGTTTATGTGCATCAGTACTCTGGCAATTCCAGGATGCAGCCTGCTGAACCTTTCATGGCATGAAGAATTATCAGCTGACCATTTGCAGGTCACAGAGATGAGAATGTATGATAATGAAAGGTACTTCAGTGCAACTTGGAAATACCTGCCTATTTCAGCAGTCTAATTCCACTGGGATTGACTAGAAGGTACTGTCCTGTTTTGTTTTAAAACTCTTATCTTCTTAAATAGAATAACATACCATCATTTTTTCCCATTGCTTTCAAACCAGATCTGCTTTTTTCACCGTTACTCTGATTTTTTCAAATTTATTAGTTTGATTTACCCTAATTTTGGTAATGATTTATTTTGTATTGTCTCCATCACATAGTTTGGATGGTTTTTTTTACTGCCTTGCTGTTTATTTTGACAACATGGTAACACTACTGAAAATATTAAAAAGAGGATTAAAATTATGATTCAAAATAATGTACAACACTTAGATATAACACTTTCAAGAGTTGCTTCAGATGAGATTAAAAGGCTTTGGTCAACTTTATAAAGATTTTGTGATGAACTGATGTTTCATTTCACTTAATTTTTTTCCAAATATAGCCTATTATGTTCTTTTTCTGCAATGTGGAGAGCTGTCTCTCCAGAAAAGAAGCCTTTTCAACTTCAGTAAAAGTAAGCATCTCATGGCATAGTGGCTATTCAATGAAAGTAACAGTGCAATAAGAAGGTTTATGTTAGTTAGATATCAAAGGAGATAAAAAATGTACGAAGACTCTTTTCCCTACATTGCTTAGACTGTGGGGTTTTCTTTTATAGTTCACTATTTAATATCCAGTAAAAGTGGGAAAATGTTTGATCATTAGCTTTGGTGACAAGCACATCCATTATCTTTTTATGAAACCTTAAAGGTACTGTCAGGAGATGGCATTTTATTCCAGCTTTGCTGCACCTCTAAAGGGTCTCTGATGAGCCTCTTCTCTATTATCCATTTCCTAAGATGTTTGAGTAAAAGTGATAGATGAGCAAAAGATTATATATTATTGCCTAATTAAAAGTACATTACATTGAAAGTAAAGATGGAAAATTAATAGCAAAACACATCAAAATGTGCAGTCAAAAATCATTCAAGTTTTCTGAAGTGCAAGAACATGCAGGGAATGTTAATCTACAAATAATTTTAGGGATCCCTGGCAGCTTCATAACAGTTTTCCTTTAGATACAAATGAAATTTTAATATTTTAGGATTGCAAAGTAGAGAAGGTGTCCAGAAGGCCTGATCTGATCCTACCTTAGCCTGGGGCATCACAGAGTCTTGGTATGAAGCCCTCCAAATGAATTTGATTCTAGATAAATAGAAGGAGTTAAGATAGAGATAGTACTGCAGTTATCTATTCCCCCTGGTGCTGTACTTCACAGGGGCTGATTTACACATCCTTAGAATTCTAAAAATGTATTAGACAATTCTTATTTAATATAGCAGGTAACCTCAGGGCAGCCCAGTTTGCAGGAGGCCCAAGCACGGCTCAGCTGGATTTGCAGTGTCCTAATTTCACAGGTCCATTAATAGAATTAGCATTCAAATCTCAGACCTGCTGTCATTAATGACTTTTTAGTGGGTTTTTTTTTGGTGAGTTAGTGCCAGCCAAAGGGAGGTGGGGTATGCAGTGGAGAAGAGAAAGGGAGATTTCCACACTTGGGTCTGTACCACCCAAATGACAAAATGGATGTGAGATAAACAATGGGTTACTGGCTAGAGATCTTTAAAGGGTCAAAGCACAGCAGGCAAGATATTTATGAAATGGGAACCCTGAATAAATAGTGCCCTCTTGAAATGAACCATTTCTTTTCTATTTGTGCTTTTTCTAGCACAGCCAATTGACATTATCCACCTGCTTGGATAGATAAATACACACAACATTTTCTCTATTTTTTAGGGCACAAAGACATAATTTTATTTACCATTGAATAGGTTTCTATCTTGGTACAGGTACATTTTAAATAACATGTTTATTCTGATGTTCAAGACATCTTTTTTGGTAAACAGAAAAATAGCAAATAACAAACTTTAAAACTATTCATTTTGGCATAAGAACAGTTTGTGTCATTTCTGTCAAGAAAAATTATTTTTTGGTAAGATAAACTTCCTTCATCAATATTTAATCATATAATAAAAGTATCCCAGTTTTTCTAAATAGCACATTTATCTTTGAGAACAGAATAAACTTGAGCATGATAATATTTGCAAAATAGGAAGGAAAAACCACTCCCTGAATAAAAGTTATAAATACCTTACAGCCTCAGAAAAAAAAAGTAAAAATCTTTGACCCTATTATTCTACATGATGCTATTTGTAATTTTTATCATCTAGCTACATGTAACTACCTTCACTTTGCTCCAAGTCATGTCTGACCAAATTACTTTTGCACCATCACTGATCCCCACAAAACCTTAAATCTACTGTATTCTTAATATTTGAGCTGTGAAACAGTACCTGTATTTTTCACTATACAGTATCCTAAGCCTTTGGATTTCTTGTGATGGGATGGGAGATTTCTTGGGGAGCCAGATTTGGCCCCATCCTTAGAACCAAACAGAATTTAGGCTGCTCTGCCTTTGCCAAGATGCCAAACTTCCCAGGAAAGGATCTGTCTGACTGTAGGCTAAGAGGTGGGGATAAATTGGGATTTTTATGTCATTTGTATCTCACTGCACAGCATTCCCAAACAGAAGGAATCCTCTGAGTTCCCAATATTCAGTTTTTCAACCCAAGCAGGAAGACATTAAGGAATACTCTGCAGCTCAGCAGCCAAGTCAGGTCTGTGTCCAGCCTTGGTGGGTGGGGACCTCTGCACCCCTGAGTTTTATGCACCTGTAATTCATGCCCAGAAAAAAAGGTGAATGAAAATCCTTTCAACATTTATGGTAGAAGTAGCAGGACAAGTAGATAGAATATTTCTAAATTCCCAGTTGACGGCATTTAATTACATATATTAAAATAGTTTTCTGAAGCTTAAATTAAGCACTTCTGTATACTGTGGGGCTTTGGAAGCAAAAGATAACTTGACAGGGATTTCCATTGCAAATATTGCTCTCATTTTTCACACATTTCAGTTGCATAAAATTCCTCATTTTATGGGTTTTTTCGTGTGCAAATTAGTTTACATATATGGGTACTAGATCAAATATTATTCTGATACTTCCTTGATGTAGTACCTCATGATATTTTTGAGTCAGTTGAACAAGATCTGTATTTTAAGGTTGTAGCAGCACTTTTCAATGGTTAAAAAGAGTAATGTGAACAATAGATCTAGAGGTACAAAACTCTCTTGGCAGCAGTACAGGCAAGAGAGAGAGTCCTAAATTTTTTCTTCTATTTAATCTGTGATCCATGTGTAAATGCCTGACTCAGCCAACCTAGAAAATACTACAGTAAAAATGTTGCAATTTGCATTACTTTCTAATGGAGAATATATAGAAGACTGTTGTTTGAGACACTGATTTCTTATTTCCCAAGATATACTGGCAAATAAATATTATTTTGGCAAAAACTGCATTTGAATACATCATAGCATGAAAAACTGCTAGATGAAGATCTCTGAAAGGCCAGAGGAAATGTTGTATATTGGTGAATATCCCTTGTTAAGCAAAGTACAAAAATTGCCTTCCAGCAAATATAAATATTAGATACTAATGCATTTGTAAAAGTATTTTGAATATATCTTGTGTTGTATATGTTGCAAGCTAAAAATATTTTTGAGAAAAGAAAGATCACTTATACACTTTAATTAAGAATTTGAAATATATCCTCCATGTTTCAGGGGGTTTATTGCTTGAGAAATAAATCTTACTGGCATTTTTCATTGTTCTACAGTAATTTCTCACTATTTTTTCAAGATCTTAATGAAATAGAATGAAAGAGAGTTGAGCAACCTTTGTATGGGAGACTCACTATGCATTCAAGAATCCTACTGATTTTAAAAATAATTTTTGCTGTATTTTTTGTCAGATCTTGGATTTTTTTAAATGAAAATATCCCTTAGTCATTATAATTTGTTCATTTTCTCAAGGCTTTCCACGAGGAATTGGTTTGAGAGATCTTAAATTGCCATAGGTATGCTGACAAATTTCTGTACTATTTATTTTCCTACTGAAGAATGAATTGTTCACTACAGAAGCACAAAATATTAAAAGAAAGGAGGCAGAGCACTACATAGCACCAAATAATTTCAAAAAGATTAGGCAAACATATCCCCAAGCTGTTTTGTTTGCTTAGGTTCCAACATCCCTTGAGTTTGGTAGGCACTTATTTGTGACATCTCACTGCTTCCAACAGGAAACACATAGGGAAATTAACTTCTTCCCAAAATGTTTGCTCCCATCTCTACTTGTTGGTGTAGTTTATCACACATTAATTGCTTTGCTTCTGTGACTGAAATTTTCCTTTCAGCTCCAGGAAAATGCTGTGTCTCCCCTGGAGATGGGTTTGCATTTCATCTGCGAGGCTTCACTGAAGCAGTGACACCACGGGGTGTCCTTCACTGGGCCCCCTGTGTGCTGTGGGGCTAAAGGCCATGTGCTTTCAGCTACCCATGAGCCATATTAATGACCCTCTAAAATGCACTCCTGAGCACCCTGGGGATGTTATAATTACTCACTTCATTATGACGTGCCTCTTGAAAAATGTTCTCAAAATATTTTCCTGTTGCCATTATATAGTTCTTAACAAGGATAGCTAAATTATGGTGGACTGAAAGGGAAATGTTCACATTAAGAGGAATATTAACTTTCTTTCCACCTTTTTTTCCTGATGATTTAGCTCTCCTATGGGGAAAGACTGAGAAAATTTGGTTTGCTCAACCTTCAACTCTGAAGCCTTCAGAGTGACCTAATTGTGACCCACCACCTGAAGGAGCTGCAATGGAGAGGGAGTTTTCACAAGGGCCTGGAATGAGAGAACAAGGGGGAATGGCCTCAAACTGAGAGTAGGTTTATATCAGATATCAGGAAAAAAAATTCTCCTCTGTGAGGGTGGTGAGGCCCTGGCACAGGGTGCCCAGAGAAGCTGTGGATGCTCCTGGATCCCTGGGAGTGTCCATGGACAGGTTGGATGGGGCTTGGAGCAACCTGGGCTAGTGGAAGGTGTCCCTGCCCGTGGCAGGGGATGGAACTAAATGATATTTAAGACTCATTCCAATGCAAACCATTCTATGATTTTATTACTTAAAATTTTCTCTTTTGATACTTCATGGGCTTGCACAGCCTGTGTATTCAAATCTTAAAGCTCCTTTCATCACTGAATTTATCCTGTCATTGTACCTGGTAGTTGTTTGGATGCACATTGTTTGGATTTTGATTATCATTAGGTTCTTGAATTGCTATTAAAAATAACTTAAAATGGAAAGGTACTCCTTATTTCATTTATTTTCTTTCTCATGACAAAGAAATCGCTTGACAACTACCTTGCTAGCACAGAGCTTTTCTAATGTGGGTTCCCTCCAGCTAAAGATGTGCTTTAAAAATGTTATTGAAAAATACAAGATATTACCTGCATTTTCCAGCAACAACAAAATTCAACATCTGTGGAAGTGCCTGAATTTCATCTTTGCAGTTTTTCCAGGTAGATGCTGTAGAAGTAATGATCACAATTTCAAATTTAAAGTTCCATTCTTAAATGGCTTTAAAACAATGCACACATTTCTTTTCCTTTCCCCCTCATAAGTGCATAATGTTGCTTTTTTATCCTTTGAAAGTTCTATATAGTTGTTGGCTGGTTTCTTTTTATAAATATTTCATAAGTAGTGTTTTGATCTCTGGTTCAAATTCAGTCATGGCAGCAGATGTTCTTGTTGATGGGTTTCTTTTGAAAGTGCTGTGTACAAACAAATTTACAAACAGGAGTGTATTCAGTAGGTGTTGTGGAACTGATAATATTGAAAAAGTATGATGAAGAATAAATTCTGAGTTTTAACCTTTTTTTTCCTTTTCTTGAGATGTGCAAATTATGAACAAAAAATATTGCTTGGCTATAGTGTATCAAAGATGCAGCTGAAGGTTAGAAAAAAATCTGGATCATCTTAAAGAGATTGAAAAAGCCCTTCTCTTGCAGACAATGTTGCCTTGCAACCAGATCCAGCTCCAGGCTATCACAGAGCAAGTCCTCTTGCAAGGTGGAAATGAGCAGCTGTCATTAGGAATCATCAGCTTTGCTAGAACCTCATCTATTCTTACCAGGACCAAGCACAAACAGGAAATATTGTGTTTGTACAGACAAGGTTTTGCATCTACAGAAGAACTGCCTGGTGCAGTGTCTCTGAAGGAGGTGCAGGTTTTGATTCTGCTGCCTGGAGCACCAAGGAAATCTGGCTCCATGTTTCTTACATTCTCATAAGCAGCTCTGTGGCTCACCACTCCTGAAGTCTGCAGTGCTCCAGAAAGGCTCTGAACAAATCCTGGATATTGCATTCAGGTGTGTGAGCCTTGCTCTGCTTTTATATGGTTCCCTTACAACACTCCTACAAAATAATTTTGAAAAATGAGCCCGAGAGGGTTTATTTCCCATTAATGACTGAATGCTGGCATTTGGATGATGGAAATAGATATGTTCCTTTGTGTGACTGTACAGATGAGAGCTTTTGTCATGAGATTGTGCTTTTCATTTACATGAGCTCTTCGTTTGCTGCTGCTAAAACTTTTTAGTCCTTTAAAAGCTTTTCCCATCACATTCTCTGTAGTTTCTTAGTGTTTTCTCCCAGGAGATCTCTATGATTTAGGTAAAGATAATCAATCTCACTGAAAGAAACAAAATTACTTGTGGTGATCAATGTGTGCCAACAGTTAGTTGTTAAAGTCATCCTGCAAAGTTGCAGAACCCAGCAGAAACATATTCAGAACCTGCTTCTTAACTTCTCCCTGCCAAGAGAGCAAGATGCAAAAAGCCAAAGGAAATTAAAACAAGCAGGTGAAGGGGTGTGGCTTTCACTGGCTTCAATGTGAGTTTATAGAGAATGAGGAAGATTTAAAAAAACAAACTCAGACCCTTGGTGGCATCCAGCAAGAGGACAAGTGGCAGTGGCCACCACGTATAGAGGAAAGTCCAAAAATAAAAACCTTGTTTATTCTGAAGGTCGTCAGATGCTGGATCAGGTTGCCCAGAGAGGCTGGAGAGTCTCCAGTGAATGGAGATACTCAAACCCTGAGTAACCTGGTTGACTTGACCCTGGTCCAGCAGGGGAGGTGGTGAACTGAAGTCCCCACAGCTCCCAGCTACCCTAAGGCTGTGATTCTGTGATGCTAAGGCAGAGCAGTGGGTCCTGAGTACTGCGAGGGAGCAGATCAATCATTCTCTAGACATCTACCTGGTCTTTTAACACCTGATTATCTTTCATATTTCTTTATTTATCCTTTTTTAAAACACCTGAATATCTTATTTTAACACCTGAATATCTTAAACCTTCTCTCTGCATAGTCTGGAATTGCCTGAAAATGCGTTATCCCATTATAATAGTCTTAAATAAAAAAAGAAAAAAATAATTCTGCAAAGCAATAACCACACTACTGCCTATTTTTGATGTATCATCTACTCACATGAGCTAAGGTTTCAGCCTGTGGCTCATGGGCACAGGAGGGATTACTTATTCCACCATCCCAATGGAGAAAACTGGCTCTGTTTTGACAGTCTGGCAGTGAGAGATAATGATCTGTCTCCTGAAAACTTAACCAGGCTTATACCCACAGCAGAGGTGCAGAAACTTTGTCACACCTAAGCATTCCCAGGCCTTTTGGTAAACCCTGCCCTTACTGCAGCATTACCCTGGACTTGAGCAGGGGGGTGGAGGTGAGTAGGAATCAAATGGTCACAGACTAGATCATGCCCAGCCTTATGTTGTAGCTTTCTCTGCTGGAATTTGGGTTTTTGGGTATGGAGCTCCTGATTTTAAGGAATCCTAAATATTTTCTGCCTCCAAAGTTATGATATAAGACAATGGAAGACTACATTTTCTCTCCCTTTGTATTTTTTCCTCTTAGGAAAGGATCCGGTGTAAGCTTGGTTTAGTTTGGTGCCATTTATTTAGGTTCAGCACCCAACCACCTGCATCCTGTGTTTTTCTTTGTTTTCGTCATGCCAGAGTGTTTCTTCTGTGCTGTCACTCGTCTCGCTGTTCCTTTTCCAGACAATTTGGCAATTCCTGAGGACATATTTTTTCACATCTCTTGATGCATATTGAAAAATCACATTTTGATAAAGACCAATTTCTTAACTAAAATTTGCCTGGGCTATGGATGAATACATCGCTTAGGGTACATTAGTGAAATTCTAAAACCTTACTTTTTGGAAGCTGATCATACACTAAAAGCAGCAAAAAGGAAAAAAAAAATTAAATTGCCAATTACAGCTAATAGCTTGCTGCAATTGACATGAATGAAGCAGGTTGAAGGTACTTTTAAAAGCAGCTTCTCAGTAAATCCAAGAAGTGAAATGTTTTGGAATTAAGCAGTTGCAAAAATGAGGTTAAATATCCTGTGCTTAACAACTGGCAGAACCCAAAAATCTGTTTAAGAGACATCTTTGAGGATTTCTCTGTAAGAATACAACTGATAAATGGGTTTGTTTTCCCTTGTGAGTGTTTACATATATCTGGTATTATTTGCTGCATCTCCTTAAAAAAATCCTCCCCGCCAAAATTTTAGTTTTAAAAGACTACAAAAAAATATAACCCAATGCTGGTGACAAACCTTAATATTTCATTAAGTCTTTTCAATATTATCGACTCTTTAAACAACAGTATTTCTGAGGTGAATCAAACAAGTTGAAGCACTTTTTCTGAAAGCTGAAAATGTATTTTGTATATTAAGTCACTCATTTTTCAGAAGGAATATTATAGCACTTTTAAAGATGGAAGAGTTTTAAGAAGAGCAAAGAGCTTGTTATACTATGATAAGTAAAGAAGTAAAGATGAGTCACTGAAACGGGGCTTTCTGAACATTTTTTATATTTATATTTCTCAGCACTGTGTAAAGCACAGATGAAAGGTTAAGAGAGTAATAAACAAAGCTGAAATGTGATTTGGATGGGTAAGCTGCCCTTTGATCTTCAGACTATAAAACACTGCTACCTGGGTCAGAACTAACACCCAGCAGGACAAACAATCACTCGTTTGCTGTGCTATAAAATTCACAATTCCTTTTTCTATCCCATGCTAGCAAACATTGGCACTAAAGGATGGAAAGAGAGAATGTAGGAGTTTTAGCAATTTGTGTAATTTAAAGCAACTTTAAACATGTGATAAAGTTTTTTTTAAAGTTTTCTGATCTTTAACAAATAGCACTATAGGAATGGATTCGCACCAAATACTGAGCAACTTTAAAGATCTTAAAAATACTAAAAATATATGAAATTGTCTAAAACCAGGAGTGAAAACGTAGGTTATGTGAAAAAGAACAAAATCAGTGCTGCTGCTGTTTCAGTTAGACAAGATTGCATTTCCTACTGCACCAAACTGTTCTGCCTTATGATTCCACAGAAACATTGAACATCCTGAGTTGGAAGGGACCCACAAGGACCCAAAGTGCGAGTCCTGGTCCTGCTCAGGACAGTCCCAGCTTCCATTTTCTCCTCTCCATTCATTCCTTGAGAAAGATGTCTATTTCTGTTTAAGTTTCTTGGTTTCTCTGGTATTTTCCAAGCACAACTAACTGTGCTCTCAGATGTGAAGCTGTGCCGTTCCTGTCCTGGGACTGTTCAAAAGGAGGTGGAGCTGTGGCACTGGGGATTTGGTCAAGTGAGCACAGCAGGGCTGGGTTAATGGTTGGATCTGATGATCCCGGAAGTCTTTTCCAACCTTAAATATTCTGTGCTTTGCACGTTGCCCCATCAGCCTGAAGGAGAGGAGAGTCTGAGATAAAATAAAGGCTGTCTCAGGAGCAGGATAGAGAGAAAGAGTACAGGAGGAAACCTAGCCCCTTTAAAAAACATGGGTTTGATATTTTCTTTCTTTTGATGTGCCTGGCCTTTGTTGCTAAAATAGTTTTTGTGGGTTTATAGCCTCTGTGATTTTTGTTGGTCCTGATTAACTACAAATATGAGTAGTTCTGCTGATTGCAGTTAGGTGGCTTACCTGGGTAAAAATAGCATGAGATAGATTTTTAATCAGTCTGACTCTTGGAGAATACAACATAGAAAATAATGAAGGTTTATTCTGAAGGAAACTGGAGTAACAAATATTTTCCCCTAGGAATCTCAGTGCAGGAAAAATTGTGATTTCCACTTGACCAATACTTGGCTGACATATCACAATATTTCGCTGACATATCAATTGTGCAATAAATATTAGTAATTGTAAGGTAATTGTAAGGACATTTATTCTTGATTATCTTATGCCATTTTAGCATTTTACTGGATCACTATAGTATAAACTTTTTTAGGTAAACAAAACCCAAATATTGAAAGCAACTTTTTTTTCCAACGAAAACTACCTCATTCTGACCTCTTTATGTGCAATATAGTTACACTATCACATACTGTGAATAGGGTTATCACAAATGCATAGATTGTGTTTAAAAGTGAGACCATATCTTTTAATTATGTCCTTGATTCTAGCAAATTTCAGGCAATAAAAACTCATTAATTTTAATAGTGTTGGATCAAGCCTCATATTTATAATGTGATGTAATTGTCCACTGCATTCCTGAAATCTGGCAATAAAATTCTTGATCATAAAGCACTAGATTATATTTATTGGTGAAGGATTAGCCATCAGGCAATGGTTAGTCAGGAACAAAAAAGCTATTCAGATAATTCCTTCATCAATGATTAGGAAAAAAAGTCAGAATATATATTTATTTATATTTATTTAAAAGTTACATTCCTCCTGTCACAATGATAACAACGTAAAGCAGATACAAGCTGTTGTTCTTGACAGAACAATTCCATTTCAATCTGTTAGAGGTTGAAGGATATGCATATTTATCCTTTTTTTTTTCTCTTTAGAGATTTCCACCACTGAAAATTTGACAAGCAGGAAAGAATTGATCTGCCATAAGTTTGAGCTGGCATGTTGTATCAAAATGCTGGGATACCAAGCCTTTCTGGCTTGATTTATCTAGTAAAAAAAAAAATAAATTTTTTTTAGTGTCCTTTATAATTATTTCCAAGCAGAAGAGACAATACTGGAACCACCCAGATTGCTAAAACTACTCTGGATTACAGAAATGTCACTGCATGCTATTTATCTGTTTGTTAATTATACCTGACTAATTAATTAATGACTTTCTCTTTGATTCATTACGGAGAGATTGATGGAGCTTACGACTCTGAGACTTCCAATACTGTATCTATGTACAGTCCAAATATTTGTTTCCTGGGATGAAACAGGGAGATTAAGATAATTTATCTCATCCCACACTTTTCATCTCGATGGCATTTGCTTTGTGCCTCAGCCAGGGAGCACTGGCCTGGCTGCTGCCTGTGCACAGCTGAGTGGAACCCAGGAGGGGAACCATTATTGCCCACTTCTCTCTGGTTTTACACCAAAGAGCAGGTGGCGGTGGCATTTTCTCTTCCCTTGATCCTCCAGCCAGTCCAAGGCACTTTACACCAGTGAGTGCACAGCACTCAAAGCTCTTGTAGTAGCACACACCCTCAGAGACTCCGTTCCAGGGCTTCTTGTCAAGGAGCTGGAGTGCTCTGAGAATTGTGTGACACACAGGGAAGTCAATAAAGGACCTGTGTCAATCTGAAAGCCAGAATTTACTGTACCCTTACATCCAGTATAAGAAGAGAGATCAAAGATCTGGCATCACGATCCATTTGGTTTTCAGGAAGATTAACCTCTTGTTCTTCACATAAAACCCCCCCTAAATCAAAAATCAAATATCACAGCAAGTCATGTATTCTCCCCACTCTGCTGAATAGCTCATCAAAGTCTTTAAAAAGTAAATAATGATAGTTTAAAAAAGTGACTTGATAACTCATTTAAGCAGTTTAAACTGTTGTAAGTTTTTATGGGTCTGACCTTTTCTTGCTACATTTTTTCAGACTCTAGATTTGCATCTGATTTGTATTAACAGGAAATGGAAAAAGCAAATTTGCAATTGAGTAGTTTTTCCAGGGAGTCCTGTTGCTGTACAGCTTTTGGTAATATTTTCAGAAACTGACTAAGCCAGTATTTCTATTTTTGTTTTAGACAATAATTAAATGGCAATGCATAAGGCTATCTGAAATTTTATCAGTAAAGTAAGTGGCCAAAGTGATGTGTGTCATTGCATGAGTGATGGAGCAGAGGAAATAGAACACTAATAACGGAATTATTCTTTATTTTAGCTTAGATTCATTGTTGTTTCTGAGCTATTTTGTTCCTAGAGACAAACAGGGGGAGGTGAATGTAACAGGGCTGTGTATACATGACACCCAATGGCAGATGTGGCTTTGATGTCACTGATTTTGGTTTGAAAGTGTGGTGTTTCTTTCAATGCCTCCTTTTCTTCCTCTCATCTCAACCATTTTTAGCTCTCCTTTTTGATTATAGAAGAAGATCTGTACCTGAGAAGAAAGGTTCTTCCACCCCCATCAGCATCAGTTCAGTAAATCTAGGTGTCATCTGCCTAACAGCATAATGAGCAGTAATAACTCATAATGACCATAATGAGCACTAACAGCTGAACATGTCAAATATACTGGAAAAAAGAATAGTTCCCTATGGGACTCCAGCCTCCTCAGAGTGGAGGTACAAAGTGCTCCTGCAGATGGCTGTGAACTACTGAACTGCAGTGCAACCACAAGTTGTTCCAAAAGATCCTTTCTAGAGGGAGACAGCTTTTGTTGACATTTTTTGACATTATATTCATGCTAAAGTTAGATTTCTCAGAGGATTTTGAAACAAAGCAGCTGTTTAAGTTTCTAACCAAGCCTGAAGGACAAGTTCTTTTCATCAGGGCAAAGCCACACTGTGAATCTCACACTGGGCACAGGGCAGGACACTGGTTTGGCTTCTGGTTGAGGTGGGACCAAGTTTTGTGGGAGCAGTTGGGTAAATCTGTATGTATAGCACAACCAGGTTTTGGGAGTAACTGCAATCAGGTAGGCTGTCTGCTATTCCCACTAGTGTTTGCAGCTACAGATGTCCCAAATTATTTTACTTGTTTTATCTTACACAAAAGTTTGTTGATTTTGCAATTCTCATATTTTAGGCCTCTGGCAATATTCTGACATTCTGTATGAAGGGTTTTTTTTTTTTTTGTTGGGCTTTTGGGGTGTTTTTTTGCTTGATTTTGCTGTTGCACCACAGGAAAATATTTGTATATTTACTTGGAAAATTAAACTGTTACAGAATATCATCGTTCTTCCCTTGATACTGGCTGATGCCAGTGTATCAGTAGCACTGTATTCTTGTAAAATCAGCTTTTAAACCTCTGTAAAAAATCAGCTATATTTTGATCTATTCTAATCTTTATGTGTGAAAATTTATATATGAGACTATGAAAATAAAATGAAGCACACAGCTTTCAATCCCATGCTAAACAGTGAGAGAAACTGTAGGAAACAATGGGATGTGTTATCAAGTGTATCTTCAAGCAGATTTTGGGCATCAAAGATGTTGCTGAAATAAGGCTGTTGCCTAAAATTGATGCAATGTTCTTTAGCTGAAGTACTCATCAAGTTTTTAAGTGCATGCATATTTTTCTCAGTGAGTGGTCCAGTTTGTTTCACCTCAGTTAATTGCAGTCGTGGGGATACCTTTGCCACATCAGAGCCTGAGAGTCTAAGAGTATCAATATTTATCAAACAACAGGGAAAAATGAGGAAATATAAGGAAATATGAAAAATTGTTGCTTTACTAATCAGCAAGAAAAGTGAGCCCAAATGTCATAATCTCCTAAACAGTCAGTGTGATGTGATGCTAAATATAGTCAGCTAAATACACCCTGAGACACTGACTGCACTGGGTTTGGAAAACATCTTTCATAAAACCTGTGTAGGTGGAGATTTTTTCAAGGAATGCCAGTCTGTTGTTTCTCTAATGGGAAAAATTATGGCTGATCTCAAAACCTATTTTTTTGTTGTTGTTTAGCTCATATGTAAAAGAAGAAATCAGAAACTTCTCCAGATGTTAAGAAAGAAAGATCTCTAAATACTGGGAATTATTTTCTGTAGAGGAATCACTGGATGTGAAATGTTCTACTTGATTAAACCAGTCACAGAAAGAGTCCTGTAAGGAAAACAGTGACCCCTCTGTGCTGACCACAGAAAATGTCTCTGTACTTGAATATGGTGTTTTATATGTTCCTATATGTGCATATATGCAGGCACACACATATGTTACAATTATTATGTAGCAACCCTTGGTATGTACTTGATGTGTCACACCAGTTTTTGATACACATTTGATCTTCACTGTTTCCTTGTAAAGTCCATATGGGGCTCAGCCAACAAGAAGATAAAACTTAATTTTCAGGAGATGGGGATTATTAAAGAAAAAGTATTTTTCAGTCAGTCAGAGAGGGATGTCTTTTAGAATTGTATTTAATTTATAATTAAGCTTATTATTTTTAAAAGAAGTATAGGTTCGTCCATAACATAAATAAGGTACTTTAGGTGAAATAATCTATATTTAGAGGATCGAAATATTTTATATGATTTTTTAACTCCTTCACAAGTAGCCATCTGCTTCAAAGTAGTTTTTCACAGACTCTTGATTCTGACCAGGAAAGGATTTCTTATAATAGTGTCCTATTTCTGAAGCATACGTGGACTAGGAATGCATAAAAGTGAAAAGGATTTTAAGGGATCAGTAAAAATGGGTGAAGTGGATTCCTAGCTACAATCATGTTCTTCTTTGTGCCTTTAAATGATTACTTGAAATGTAAAAAATATATCCTACAGTAGCTAGTGACCAGTCTCTGAAATATCAGTTCTTTACATGTCATTGCCAATGGACAAGGGTCAGTAGGAAAGAAATCCCCAGCAGTCTGAGTTTTTTGATTTTTGCCTAGAATTCTTAGATTAGTAACGCCCAGCTCAGACTTCTCTTCATCTCCAGGTCAGAATTAGAATATATAGATCTGAAATATAAAAATTTTTTTCACCTTCTGCCTGCTGTAAACCAGATATAAATCATGTAAATTTATCTCCACTTTTCCCCCAGGAACTTAGGGGAGAAACAAGACTTCCAATTGTTATTAAATTTTCCTGGCAACACCAAATCTAATGGTATCACTTGGCCTATGAAGCACCATGGAAAAGTCTTGGTGAATCATCTAGAAAATCCTTTCTTACTTACCTGAATGGAAAACTTCCAATTCTGGGCAAGATTTTGCTTTTAAGTATAAAGGAAATAAAATAATACAGAACAAAATGCTGCATTGAGTCAGCTGCAAAGCAGAGTTCTGTAATCCAGGTGATGCAGAAATCCAACGGAAACCAGGATGAGTCAGGCCTTAAAAATAAGTGTGAGCAGCAGCCTATTAGGAAATATTAAGATATTATCCTTGGTCCTATTAACTTTTGCAGATACTATTTGACTTCCTCTCCTTTTATTTGTATTCACCTTTCTGAGGCAAAAGAAAGGGTAAATTAGGGATTCTAATCTGTTAAAGACAGATTGTACAGGAAAAACAAATCTGCTGACCCTGTTCATTGTGAGGCAAAACCCATAAATTTTGTTTGTAAGTTGTTTTTATAAACTGGGAGGATTTGGGGCAAAAGAGTGTTGGTTTTGGGTTTGTGTTTGTTTTGTGTTTGTTTTGCCTCTGGCTTTTCTTGTGTTCCATGACAGTGTTCAGATATGCAGGCTAAAAGGATAACTTTCCTTCTGACTCATAAAAATGCTTGAGTAAATTACTCTTTTTAGGTTTTATGATGGTACAGAATATACCAAGTGGCTGTAATTTTTTCCATGGGATTTTTTTTTTGGTTTTACTTGTTTCTTTGTTTGCTTGCAGTGTTTTTGATTTTGCTTTTCATTTTTTTTTTGTGGGATTTTTTTTCTGCTTTCCTTTATTGTTATTGGTTGTTTTTTTCTTCAGGGGAAATTCCTAATAGATGTTTTTTTCACTTCCCTTCTTCATTTGTTCCTCTTTGATGTTAGTTTTCAGTAATTTGTATAAAAACAGCATATGAAGAATGGTAGGAAGAATTCTAATGCCATTCCTTAGTTATAATTAAGAAAAACATGGGAATATATTTCCTTGTGTATGCCATTTATAACAGCTTGGGCAATTTTCTGGTGTGCTGCTGACTGATTACCTTTGGGCATATGAACTCTGCACATGCCCTAGTCAGACTCCAAACTTCTTTTTTTGAGTTTTTGACTCTGTCTCACTACTTACCTTCTCTCTTGAGCCACATTAAGGGTCTCCAGCAGTGAAACCTTGACTGCAGTGTTATTACCACTGAAATATAATTGTGCATGACAGTGGGTTGCTACCACCTACTGCTGCTCACATGGCTGAGCTGACAGGAATGAAGATTTCTGGCAACAGGCATCTGCCAATTTGTGTCATGACACTGTGAGTGCTGGTCACTGAAAAAGTCACCTGAAAAAGCCTGGCAGCTGATAGGAGGGCAGACCTTGGGCTCCCTGACATTATTGAGAGTTCAAAAAGAAATAAATCTGCCTGAGTCATGGCCTTGATGAGAAGGGTTCCCCTTTTTGTACAGCAGAGTCTTCAAGAGAGCCTGAGCTGCACAGAAGAGTGTTGTGTTTGGGAGAGCTGTTGTATTCCAGCACCCTTGGCATACATCTAAACTCTAAAGAATTGTATCTCCTATTTTATGCTGGAGTAGCCACATTTGTGCTTTCCATTTCCCTCCCAGATTTGCTTTCTGAGTGAGGAAACTCATTTTTCTGGCAGGAAATCTGGGCAGATAGCAGTTATCTGGGCAGTTATTGTCAGAGGCAGAGTGGCAGAGCCTGTCCCAGCCCTTCCCTGCCCTGTCCCTGCTGCTGGATGTGCCTGGCTGACTGCTCAGGAACCATGGCAACCCTCACTCACAGCTCCCTCACAGCCTGCTTTTTGCACATTTGTGTTTGTAGGTATCTGCTTAGACCTGGGAAAGTGCTCCAGCCCACCCCACTGACGGCTGCTCCCTGGGCTGGCTCCTTGTGGGATTTCTGTGGCTTTCACAGAGACCAGGCAATCCTTAGATAACCACGGAGGGAATGAATTCTGATCCTGCTTTCCATCACAATGAAATGGAATTTATTACCTTACCCCATTGTTGTTTCTCTGAAAATCACTGTAATAGCAGTGAATAATTCTCTGGTTTGAAGTCTCCCAAGAGAAAAAGAAACCTTTTTTAACAGTCCTTTTTGGTTTTGAAAGGAGAGCCTTCGTAAGCACTTGTGGGCACCTATCTTGGAACTTTGCCCTACCAAGAGTGAGCTGGTACAAATGCTTCACACCCCCTGCTTCTTGTATGTTCTCTCCCCATCTTTCCTCCAAAAAAAAAAAAGAAAATAAAATTTTTCATATCCAGACCTGTCAAACTAAATGACCTGATCATAACTTCACTTTCTTGACCTGCAGGACCATCTAATTGTACATTCATCCCCCTCCCTTAGCCTGACAATATGTTCCCATACCCAGTTTTTATTATTTTGAAAGTTCTATCTCTGCTTTACCTGAAGGAGATACAAAAATTTTCTCACAGCAGACTGGACTTCTTCAAGATTTCGCAAAGTTCTTCATCCCTTTTCTGATCAGGAAATTTTACTGCACTTAGAATCTCAAATTACTGCCTGAAAGGCCTAAAGCAAAAATGGACTTTCATAGTTAGATATATGTATAGCTAGGAAATATCAGAGAAATTGTGCTAAAAATCAAGAAGTTATTATTCACTTCCTTAAAGCATATTAAGATCATGGACACTTATTTTTGCCCCTATAGATTAGTACTGCTCCCTCACAAACTCCTGAAATCAATCCCTAGATGCTCAATCATGGCTTTTGAATAGCTCAATCTAAGCTTCATGGTCTTTTTTTCAATAGAATATACTGTCCCAAAATTACATCTAAAAGGCATAATTTCTGAAAGAAATGTGAGGTAACTAGCACTTCAGAAACTGGTAAAAATGAAATATAAATTTGCATGAAGATGAGTTGTAAACAAGGTGATTTCATTATTTTCTGTGCATATTTCTTTAATATAAAAATGTTGATTATAAGAACATATTAATTTTTATGAACTTTTTGAGTAGCCAAGGCCACCTTCCTTTTTTTCCATTTACTCATTGTGAAACATCTCCAGCAGGGAGTCTTGAATACAAGACATAGAATACAGTTTATAAAAAAAGATCCCTGTAATTTTTTTTTTCACTTCCTTCAGAATTATTTCTAAGAATGATACAGGCACAGCATCCTCACTATGGAGGCAATAAATGGTTCCATATCAAACACAAAAGGAAGAACTTTCTTTGTAATGCAGGAGAAAGAATAGGAGTTGGTTTCATTTTGCTTCCTATCCACTTCTTGTTTAAAAAAGATTGTAGTATAATTTATTCTTCTGTAGAATAGAAAATTGTTACTTATAATAAATTTTTATAAAGCTGTCATCATTTATTACTATTTATAAAGCGGTTTGAGATCCCCAGAGAACTGTATCCTGAAAGTGAATTTTCACTCCCTCTACAAAAAAAAAAAAATTAGCAATTTTTAATACTATTTAAAAATTTCCTTGATCACCTGACTTGGAATAATATGTATTATTTTTCATTTTAAAAAGAAACAAACCAGTTTTCACCCTTGCATTCTAAAGTCTGGCTAAAGCAACAGTGCTTGTAATTTCATTTTTCAGGGTATATCCACAAATTCAAAAAGTGAAAGAAATATTTAATTCTCCTTCTAGGATCCTTATCATGCTAGATAATGATACTCTTGGATTTAACCACTACAGCTGTTACAAAAACTTAGCCTTTGTTATACAGAGATTTGTTTTTTCAAATACTGCCATTTAGACAGGAATTCAGGCTATTCCACTTTCCTTTTTTCCTCTAGCTGTTTGTTAAAATAGGCTGTGGTTTTTATCAGGGGTTATCCTACTGTAAACACACAACTTTAATTTCCAAGGGCATCTTCCTTCCTGACTCCTATGGTAATCCTCAACCTGCACACTATTGGTTTTCATTTCCTTTCAAATGTCAGTTTTAAACCCTTAAGTATTAAGTCCAAATTAATATTTTATATGGGCTCCTTATTCATCATATGGAGTAAATTCTCTAGAATAGATCATTTATGTAATTCTGGACATTTCTCTACAACAATAGCTCTGGAAAAAAAATATTCTTTCATATTCTCATCTCATGTCAGAGATTAGAAGCTGCTAACCTGAGTGCAGTATTTAGCTGTGCAGTGGGCTGGAATTTGGAGATGAAAGGATGGGTACTTGGAGTCAGTTGTCTCCTGTGTCTGGCTGTGAGTAGTTTCAATCAATATTTTATAATTTAATGAACAAATCTGTCTAGCAAAACAAAATGTTTTGAACTCTTCCCAGTTATGTTCCATGGAGCTGGTATTGAAGGGGACTATGGAAAACTTGCCCCAGTACTGGTTTTATTTGTTGCTGTGGTCACTTGTGGGAGGCTTTCCTTCTGGAATTTTTGTTTGTTTGATACCAGCATGCCTGGTTGTGGTGTTTTAAACAACCACCTTAGCTCTGCCTTTGTCTGTGGACGCCACATCTCAGCCTCAATCAAAGAGAAGCTCTGGTGGACAAGAGCCAAAAGGAAGAATAGATGGAGAAAATAACAGAAGGTGAGTATCATAATAACTGTAATATCTTTAACACACTACAATTATCATAAATTACTATACATAGAATTTAAAACAGAAGAAGTTAGAACATAAAGTATAGGTCAATCTGACCTATAGAAGGAAAGCAGACTGCCAAACTTAATTTTTAAATGCACAAAAAGCATTTGAGTATTGGTCAAGAATTCCCATAACCGCCCACTTTTAATTATGAATTCACATGAAGAAGAAGATCTTTGTCCCTTGGTTGTGAAAGTCAAGCATTAGTTACTAAATTAATGCCTGGAAGAGGCACTTGGTGCTATTGTTTGCTTGACATGGTGGTATTTGGTCGATAGTTGGACTTGATAGTATTTGAGGTCTTTTCCAACTTAATTGATTCTGTGAAATTTGTCTGACAGCTAATAGATGCACACACTGGCAATTTGCTTAGTAGATTATAATTTAATGTAATTTTTAAAATTTAGAATGTGATCTTCCATTGTATTTAATCTGCTTGCTCATGAATGACAAATTTCTTTCCTCAAGGGAAGTCCCTTATTATAATAAAATGATTTTACTGAAATTGTGACATGAAGAGAACATCCAAAACTGTAAGAACTTTAAATTCTAGAAATTGGTTATTTATTTATTATCACTCTTAGAAAAATGCACTTTTTAAACTCATCACATTTCACTCCAAATACAGAATGGATTCTCTGACTGCTTGGACGCTTCAGGTCTCTCTTTACATGATACATAACATAGGAAGTTATTTATTTTACTACTCAGAATAATATTACGGGGAAATACAGTGCAGCTTTTTTCTTTTAAGCGTTGGTAAAGTGCTCTGGCAGGGAAGAGTTTACAACATTGACATCACACAAGAGTGTTCGCTGATTTTGCGTGGTGAGCTTGAGAAAACCAAGTGGAGATTCTTGGAGAAGTTGTCTTGTTATTCCTTCAGCTGAAGTCAAGAGTGGCAAGTGGCTGAATGTCACCTTTGTTGCCTCAGTTAATGTGGTTTTGGAACACATGCCTGGGGGTTTTTCTGCTGTAAAAAAAAAGAGTTAAAAATTGAAAACAGAGTCTTCCTAGCTGAAAACTGAAAACCTAAGAAAGTTCTGCAAGCTCTTACAAATGCAGCAGTGAGGAGGTGGTTTGCATGGAAAACCAGGGTTCTTGCATGCACAGCGTGGTGCCCAGGCAGCCCACCTTGCCTGGGCCTGCTGGCATAGCAGGTACCCACTGGGAAGCAAAAAACCCTCATTTCATGGCAGTGGTTTGCCATAAACTACCTGGCTCTCTCAAGATGAACAGCCAGTTTTCCCTTGTTAGACCAGATGACACCACCAGCTCTAAAATGGCACGAAGCAGAGTGTGTTTTACTTCCAGCAGGGTGCTCTAAGCTACAGAAAGAAATATTCAATTTCTTCACAAAGAAAGCACTTAGAAAACAAATGGAAAAAAGTGATGTTCTCACTTTGTGTTTCACTTCGGTCTAGCTTGAATAGGCTGGAAGGGATGTGCTTTGTGAAAACAGTGTGTTAGGGAAGATAAAATCATCTGAAGAAATGTCATCTGGGACTTCAGTGAAGAAGAAAAAGCTATGGCACAATCCTCTCTTTCCTTCCTAGAGATGTTTTCTATGACGTGAAAGGGGAAGCAGAGCTGTCCCCAAAGGTCATGGAAAGCAAAAGCAAATATTTTCTTAATGGAAAGGGCAGTGCTTTTCTTAAATTTTCCTTCACTGCCCTGATTTTATGTGAACCAACTCCGAGTACCAGATAGTAAAAGTAGCATCTCAGGAAGATTTTGTTTGATGTGAAATATTTGCCTCTTCTTTAACAACAAAGTCCTACAAATGTTAAATCTTTTGGCAAAATCGTACCTAATTCAACATTATATAACACAGTAAAATAATTCTAAAAGTGGAAAGTATGAAATATACAAACTTCCCTTGGCTAAAACAAGAAAAGCAGCTCCTTGTCCCTCAACAGAGAGTATGTGGTGTCTCAGAGAATTTGTTTCTAGTAACTGTGGACATATTGCAGAATCAGAGAACAGGAACAAAAAATGATTTATTCTGTACTCTGACCTCATTTTTTACATTCATATATATATTAACACTAAAACTTTCAGCTTTTAACACACATAATGATGAATTTCAACAATGTAACTCTTAATTCAATATATATATAATATATATAATTTAATATTGGTGCATCTGTTGAAGCTTAGTCTAAATGTTATTTTTTATGTGTAGCACTAAATTCGGTGTCTCAAAATCTATAAGAACTAGACTCATTAATATCCAACGGGAAACCATAAGAAGCAGATGCAAACTGATATTTTAGTTTCTTCTAAGAACATGAGCTGAGCTTTATCAGCATGTTTAAACAAGCCAAAGCCTTGTTTTGATAAGCATTATTATATTTTCATAAACGTGTCTAATTTAATTATGCTAACATCAGGAAATCATGTAACCATTGTAACTAAATCAGTGCTGGAAATCAGCTGTTACTGTGCTAGGACTTTAGACAGAAGAAACACAAAAATCTGAACTTGACAAGAGTTTAAATTCTGACTTCTAGTCCACTATGACTGAGGTTGCTTTTACTTGGAAAATTCTCAGAATCAAAGAGCACTTTGGGTCTAAACACCTTATTGCTCTCACACTAACGTGTCATCACAGCACTTTGAGAGGCAGGACATTCTACAAAAGCTGTATGCAGTTTGTTCTTGACTACACAACAATTTGGCAGAGGGTGCAACCAAATCCACACCTCACAACCTCTTTGAGCAGATACATCTTGCCACTGACACCTCCAGAAATTCTCAGGTCACCTTCAGATGCACTTTATTGAGGCTGTGCAAACTCGTTTATCTAAAATGTTGTGAAGATCATTTATCTAAATGAAGGAGTTTCTTTAAGCATGACAGTGGGAGAGGAGGGATGGCTTGTAGTCTTTGTTTGCTTTATTTTATTCTCATCCCTCCTATTATCTCGTCTTGTAACCTTGGTTAAGTCCATTAACCTCTTTATGGCTCTGTGTCATTTCCCATGTGTTGTCCTTTTAGTCTGAGTCACTTAGAGCAGGTCTGTACACACAACAGGGGCTCACCAGGGCCCTTAATGCCTCTGCAGGAGAAATTGCAAATAATTGAGGTAACCTATCAACACCCAATAAGCCAACGCAGAGCTACCCAACCATCCATGCCATTTAATTTTCAATCTAGTTAATGTTTTAATTATCTTACTCCCCCTCTTCTGCTTACTGTTGTCACTGTGGATGTGGGAATTTTCAGCTTTGTTTCTACACCAAGCCACTGACTGCTCTGGTGAGGTTTGAACACAGGGCAGAAGTGGGGTGGGAATTGATGGCAACAAGGTGACATTGCCAGGGTGAAGAATATTCCCTAGAGAAAGGCTTCACATTTCTGACAATTGAACTGTGGGAGTTTCTCTGTGTTGGGTATTTGGCACCATGTCTTTCAAAGAGGTCAAAAATCATCAGGGCTCTATTGGGTCCCCAGATTCTATTATGGAGCATGTGGCCATTTGAACCAGAAATTCTAATCTTTCATACAAATTTCTCTGCTCCATTATGTCCTAAGTGGTTGTTTCCATCTCCTCTAACAATCCATCAGAGTAATTTGTTGTACTTCACAATTTTTATCAGATTTTTTATGGATAAAGGAGTTCTTTTCATGCTTTTTAGAATTAAGACATGCATTTTAATTAAGATTGAGAATTAGTGTTTTCTGTGTCTTTTTAGGTGTAATTTTCCATTTTTAACCTTTTATGCTACTATTTCTTGATATTAATATTCATAACACAATGTTCTGTTTTAATTACTTTCTCCTTTCACTATCTCACCTCTGTATGCATGGCTTTAAACATATGAATAAAAATTCATTATAGGAAATCCAAAGCAAACAAATTAAGAAAAGAATTGTCAGATTTGTTTTTATTTCTTTATGTTCTTTAGTAGGTTGTTTGTTGTTCTAATATTTCCTGAGGGTTTGCCCTCCTTTGGCTTGGATATGTGCAATTTCCTTTAAATAGTTCATCTTATTATTAAGTCAGTGAGGACACTGCCCATATCTTACAGCAATGGATAAGGATAAACTACCCTGTTCAAACTATGAGATTTGTCTCACTTTGTCTCAGTATCATAACATGATCTTTCTGATTTTATTAATAGTTCATAAAGCCCAAATTTATTTGCAGAGGAAGGCCCAGCTATCTTTTTGGGGTCATTTCATAGACAGAGGTCCAGGGTATGCCTTTAAATTCAGTCTTATAATCTCTTTTTTTGAGGTTTTTATTTCTACAAAACTTTGTAAATCACTGCTTGAGATTTCCAGTGTTTATGTGCATGTTTGCACTTTTCAGTGTAAATTGGTACCTCCCCAGTCAAAGCAATCTCTTGCAATGATGAATTACAGGAGCACTTTGAGACTACAGCTTCAAAGGGTTTATGTGTTTTCTCTGTTGAATGAGAACACGTTCCTGTCTGCATCTCCCTGCCTAGAAACACTTAGGTAAATTGTAGTTAATTAATTTAATGTAGGCTAATATCATACCCAGATTAATTGATTTGTTATATCTGAAATTGATTATTTCTCCCCTTTTACAGCGTGGAAGATTTGGTGGAAAAGATCTAGCAACTTTTGAACAGTTAAGAGTATTTCAGTTTTCAAATCCCTGTCTCTCATACCCAGACATTTATATTTTGAAGGGCAGGTTCACTCGTACAGTCCATTTAGCCACAGTTAGGTAGTGACTGAGGCCACAGAGTAAGTACAGAAGATTGGAGTTCATTTCTGTCTCATTTACTCTGCTCTTGTCACAAATATATCTCATGTAATGGCCTTACCCAGAAGCAAGAGTTTTAAAACTTTTTTAGAATTTCTGACCTCCAGGCTTTTTTTTCTCCTAAGATAGTATAAAATATTTATGGCAACTGCCAATATGAAAAAAGAAAAAGTGTGGGTCATTCCTAGTTCTGTTCACACAAAGTTGAGAACCACTCTTCCAAACAGAAACACAACTGTTCATCTTTATATCATACTACAAATAAGTCAGGGATATTGCTTTGGTAGCTTCATTCTTTATTCCAGCTCAGATCCTTTCCTAAAGACAAAAAGGACTTTCCATCTTATTTTTGTTCTTCTCTAAAATGCACTCAGAGCCCTTGAGTTCCTTGAGGCTTGGTGGCAGTGGCCCTTGGTGCAGAGCTCGCAAATACTTGGGGTGAGCTCTTGGGGTGGCAGGGCAGTGCCAGGACAGCTCCCTGTCCCCCTGACAGCCCTGCAGCTTGCTTCCAGGATTTTGGTCTTTTGCTGCAGCATGTGTTAAATTCTACCAAACAAATAGAAGGTCTTCAAGCTGCTTACTGTTTAAATATTTCATCATTTTTTCCCCTTCATAAATATAGATGTAGTCTAAGTGTGGAGAAAATAGAAAAATCAGCAGGTGTAATATTCTGCCCAAGTCAGTGGAACTGCTTTATGACACCTGGGCTTCCTTTGTAACCTTTATTACATTATGGTGCTCTACAGCACACTATTAAAGTAAATCTGGTCTCTGGTTGCAGGTTCATCCTGCTTTTTCACAGAGATTTTTTTTTGTACTTTCTTGACTAAATTGAAATATAACAAAGAGCTTTTAGGAAACCACAGTACTAATAAAGTACGTGGTAGTTCATGAAAAAATGATCTACTCTCCTGCCAGCAGATTATGGTTTGAATGGAAAAACAGGAGCAAGCCTGAAGGAGAGCCCTGACTGGGCTTTTAAGACCTTCCACTTCACAACTGAAGGATGTGTGCTAATGTCCCAGTGTGGGCAGTGCTCACCTGGTACTGGCATGCCAGCATTTTAACCCTGATCTCCATGGATTGCCAATACCCAGTGCAATTGGAGTGTTAACAATGTTTGGTTGTTCCTTTTTTAATTCCAGTTTCAAGAAGGCAACCAGCTTGCAACTAATGTAAAATATTTATTGCACTGAGTTTTGAATCATTACACTTTATTAACAAGAATCTCTTGTGGTACTCTAGCTGTATAATATGTCGATAGTTTAGAAGCCAAACTTAATTTCTCTAAAGGTTGTCAAGAGAAGTTAAATACAAATGCTTCTCTGTATCTCTCTCTACACTAGCATTAGCACAATTTTAACTTTGTAATGGTTGTCTTGAATTTTCTCAATATCCAAAATGTATTTATATTTTGATAATATATTTAACATATACGACCCACTGAGGTTCTGGGTCATGGTATGTATGAAAGCTGTCCCACTGAAGTGCTGCTTGTTTTTGCTGGAATAAATATTTTTCCATCATGCTCCTGTATGGCAATAACAAGTTGGTTCAAAATGTGGGAAAAAAACCACTTGAGTTGTTCTGCATTTTCAACTTTATTATGGTAACTGCTCAAATATTTAGATCAACATAAAGAATCTTTTCCTCCCTCACATACTTCATAGCTTTCTCCCATCTTAAATCTGCCAGCCCTTGACTTTATATTCTCTAGTTTCCTTGAGGCCCTACTTATATTTTAAATCTATTGCTATTTATCCCTTTTCCCCACATTTGCTGTAACAATATCCTTTAACATTGCCTAAATAGCTGCATTCACTTTTGCTTTGAAACACATTGTTTTGGGTTTGTTTTTAGAAAGTTTTTAGCAAGTTGAGTTTTGCCATTCTTGGTGTCTTATTTTGAGCATAGAGGAAAATGCTCTTAAGCAGTTGACAATTATAATTCATTATTTTCCAGTTGAATTGAGCATTTACTAAGTCTCTTTATTTTTTTTCCCTGCTTAGCTCTTTCTCCAAAGTGATTTGATTCATAATATTTTAATCTTTATGCAATTAGTGGTTTTAACGAAAAAGGCCAGGTGAATTGCCTTTACCCAAGAGCAGTAATCTTTTCCAAAGAGGTCTGAATGTAGTTCAGGCTGAGAAAGAAAGGAAATGCAGGAAAGAGATGGTGACCTTTCCAATCAAATGCGTTTTCCTCAGGATTTTGACCTGCCACTACAGCCCTAATACATATTTTTGAGGTAGGAGACCTTCTCCCGTAAGTTCCAAAGTTCCACTTTATTTCCAGCAGTGAATTTCCAGACCTTGACCTCTCAGATGTAGTTCTCCCATGACTGTAGAATTGTCTCTGTGCATATCACACTCAGGTGTTGATGTACCCCTCCATCACATCCCCTGGGGCTTTAGGTGCTGTGTAGCAGATGATAACAGGGACCTTACCTTTGCTCAGCTGTAGTGTGTACCCACGAGCACTACAGATCTTTGCTCCTCGTATTTAGGGTCCATTAGACAAATAGGACCTTTTCTAAATACAGTTCTCCCATTGAAAAATACAATGGGATCACTGAGTGTTACGGGATCTTCTGACTGTCTCCTTCTTCTCTGGACTCCTTCCAAATAGATTTGGCACTGAAATGGCAGCCTCAAAACAATTGTTTTTCTACAATTTGGGCTCATGTTAGCCAGGAAAACAGTTGCCCAAGAAGGAGTCCAGCAGTGCCTATTTTATGGGATGCCAAAGAATCCCCATCAAGGAGTTTTTTATAAATGGTGACCTGTGAAAAAACTTTCAGCTCAGCTGATGTTATCTTAGATGGCATCAGTCACTCACAGGAAGATCTCTAAGAGCCCAAGCTTCAATCACAGAAATACCTGACAAAGAATATTATTATGCCTCCCTGTTGCCCCACAGCCCTCTCCAAAGACATATTTTAACCTCACTTTTGCAATTATATTCTTCCCACTGAGTTGCAGTGGTGTCAGCCTGGTTTCAGTTGTGTTCATGAACAGCAATTCCAACTCCTTCATTTCTCAGGTGTCTCATGGGGGGATTGTCTTTCCACATTCCAGTGTCCTGGATATATTCTGTTCTCAAGATCTCATTTAGACCAAAATTAACGCTCCTTTTGCTCTTTTTAAAAATTTATTTTTCATTTTGCCATATTTATGTTTCCAGAGAAGCTTCTGGCTGCAGTGAACCCCATCGCTGAGTGCTTGTCCTTGCAGGTCTCACTCACTGCTCTGTTGCTGCCATTTGGGAGTCCGGGTGTTTTTAGGATATGCTGGTGCTGTGCATGTCTCCTATATATTTCCTTCTCTTCCATAGTGAGAATGAGAAAAGTTTATTGGCCCCAACTCCTTCTCAGAAGCCATGGTAACAAAGTAAAATATTTTGACTTTGCTGTTTTGTTTTGTTGGGGCTTTTTTGGGGTTTTGTTTGTTTGGTTGGTTTCTTTTACTGTTACAGATTTTATTTAGGTTGAAATTAGGAGGTTTTTGGAACTTTTGGGGTGCTTTTGGGAAAGCATCATGTAAATTCCTCTAGAGTTAAATTCAGTGAGAGTCATGCTGGGCTGGCACAGAAACCAGGACAAGTAAAACTGTGTTAGTACAGCTCTGTCTGAGTTAAGTAGCTTTGCTGAACAGCAGGGCAGAGGAGGCTGATCAGAGGACTGTGCTAATTCAGTTAAATCCTTTTCCATTTTGGAGATGTCACATTTAGAGCTCGTACATTTCTGTGTAGTGCTGTATTTTCTCATGCAAACATACCCTGATAAATCTTTCAATTCTAAGGTCAGTGACCCATTCATGGATGAAACCACGTATTTTTCCCCAGCTAAGGCATCCATATAGCATTGTACAGAACAAAATGCAGAGTGATGAACCCAGGCCCAAGGGCACCACTTTTAGCTGATGTCTATTATGTATGTATGTGTGTGAAGGTACGTATCATGCAATGGCAGGCTTTTAGAGGCTTCTAATCTACATTTTTCTTAGCCCAGAAATATATGAATAGGAGCCTAACTTCATTTTCTGAATCCAAAAAGCACATATCTTTATCCTATGCTTTTAAGCATCCTTTCATTTGTGCTCATTTGCAGTCTGTTACAATTTTTCAAGAGTTGTATGCATACATTTCAGAGTAGAATGGTGACTTTTATTTTTGCCTGGACTATTTTCTCCCCCACATTCCAGAACAACTGCTCATGTGGCAGGAGGGCACAGATATATCTCCATGGATCTAGATAATCTGTGGTTATGAAAGCTATTCAAAATGTTTCTCAATTATTTTCTTTTTCTATATTGTTTCCTGTACAATCCTTTTTTGTACACCTGGGAAAGTGCTGAAGCCTTTATGTTTCACCCTCAATATGAGAAATCTTCCAATGAACAGTGTGTTCATTTTGAGGGAGGAATGGTTCTTACTGCAGCTTCTGTTCAAATCCCAAATGCAGGTGTATGATCATGGCAAGGATTTGTGTTTGTTTCTCTGCCTGTGTGTTTTTAATGTTTTAACAGCTGAAAATCAGATTGCTTTCAATTTTCACTTTCTGAATCCCACATAAGCAAAGGGATTTATTTTTCTTGATTGCTTAATTAAGTAGGATGTTCACTGTGGAAACTGAAATATTCCAAATTCTTAACAGCTTAGAAAGCTTTTTAGAAAACTTGTGATTTGATGTGAATAGAGTCAAACAGAGGAAACTTTCTTTAACAAAATTCAATTTGGAGGGCCGTTAAGGACTAATTAACTAAATTAATTGATATTGGTTTCACTGAAGCAGATGATGATAACAGTTGTGTGTCTTGCAGTCCTGCCACTCTTATTCCTGTGATGCCAGAAGAGCTTGTGGGATTTTTTAACCAGAGAGATAATAAAACAAAACGAGTCTTCGAAACTATTTACTTACTTTGCAGCATGTCACTGCCAAGCTTGCACAAACCACAGAAAACCTGTCTGCTTTTGTCTCCCCCAGCATCAGAAGCACAGATGTAAATTTCGAAATTATTCTGAGTCTGGTTTGGTAGGGACACATCAGCTATTACTGAGCAGCGCTTCTGCAGGAGTAATTCTTGAAGGTACATTTGGAAGATTAAATGTTAGAAAAATAAATTATACTGCAGCAATTCTGCAGACATGGAGAGATGGATTTACTGATGACTACACAAGATAATGCTTTGAGAGTGTTAAAGGGAGGAAAGTGTTGAATGGTCACTTTGTGAAGATCTGTTCAGTGCATTCCTTGGTGGTGGTGTAGAGATGCACTTCCCTGAGTAAGGTGCTTGAGTTTGAATTAGAACTGGCTGAAGCCACTACTCTTAAATGTATTTACACACACACACACACACACACACACACACACACACACACACACACATTAATATAAAAAAACAGAAAACCTGTTAACAGTCAGAGAACTAAAGCAATACCATTTTCTCCTACATCTCTTCTTTTTATCTCAATTTTATCCATAAGGTTGGTAAAAGTATCTGGTTTTTTTTCTTATGACAACAGTATTTCCTGGATCTTTTGAATTGCTTTTGTTATTAGCTGTCTAGATTCCCTCCATGCTTTCCCTTTTCTTTCATCCTTTCTCCCAATTATTTAGTCAACTCTACATTTTTTATCCATTGTCTCCTCCCTCATACTCTGTTTTTTGAGCTCTTGGCTACAAATACAAGATTCAAAGGGCAAATCTATTAAAAGAAATGGCAGTACCTTTATAGCTCTCTCAGAAAAGAAGGAAGAGATGTTTCCCCTCCTCCCACTCAAGTGATTTACCTGGGAAGCTGACAGTTCATTTGCACAAATTCACCTTCCACCTCCCCTGACTGATGGAGGCAGGGGTGTCAGAAAAACTTGAGGATGAACCCCACTCAATGTGAGAACTGCAGAAGCCCTTAATTCCTTCAAAATAATGTCCATTAAATAAGCAAACAGAAAAATAAACCCCTTTAGTTAGGTGACTGCCTTTTCTGCTTGCTCCTCCTGTAATTTGGCTTCATGTAGTGGACAGGAGCCTGAGTAAATTTCTAGATGAAGAAAGACTTGTCTTTAGTTTTTCCAAGATGCCCCCAGCAAAAGCATCTACCTTGCAGAAATAATTTTCTTCTGCTGTGTTTTTTTCCCTTTATTTACTGGTGGCCAGTGCTAAAGCCTTGGGCAACCTCTAGGTTTTTGGTTTTTTCACTTTTTGAACACCTCCCAGAGCTTCAGTTTTTTCTGTTGTTCCTGTTGGGCCTTTAATGATTTGTGCATTGCCATTGCAGCTGGGAAGTTCCAGGGACTTTGAAGTGATGCCTGTTTTTTCCTGTGGGGTGGTTAAAAATATTGCCAATCAAAAATAACCTCAATCGAAAATATTTTATTTCACACAGCAGTCAAAAAAAAAAAAAAAAAGGCATGATCATAAAGGTGGAGCAGAAAAATAATTTATTATAGGGGCTTTCTCTACTGCAAATTCTGACGTTGTGATATGTTACACCAAACTGACCATGCTAAAAATTACTGATATTATAAACATGATAATCTTTCCAGCACTGAAGTTTCAGTTCCAGCCTGATTTTATGCTCTGCTGGGGTCTCTAAGAAGCCTCAGCACTGTCATTTTTGCATACCTGCTCTGCTATACTTGTGGTCTGCCTATAAATCTGTACAACCATTGCACCATGAATATACTTTGAATTGCTTTTACCAGAGCTGAATCCCAAGGATTTTCCTCGAGCAGAGGCAATATTTACTCTAGGTGCTGTTTCTAGCCTTTTTACTGCAAAAATTGGTTTTAATTTTGAACACAACTCGCTCTATCAGTTCAGTGTAGTAGACTGAATGTTTCATGAGTCCCTGCACTGATAGTGACAACGTATTTTGCAATGAGGTTCTGCACCTCGTTACAAGCCAGTCTGGCTGCTCACTATTTCATAGCAATCACTTTTTAGAATTGGTAAATCTTCATGCAGAAAGAGGAAAATATAGTCAACATTCCAGTAATTGTTGTTTCTCGCTGCATAAGGGGATTTACAAATAGCGCAACAATGTTGAAGGTAAAATTATTTTTAGATGCTCTGCTGTGAGTTCAAGCAAGCTCTGGCCTAAAATCTATCAACTAGAAGGTCAGGCAATGGTTTATGAATGTAATAGAGCTTCAGTTGTAAAAATCTGCTGCAGGAATCAGAGGCAGAGATGGAGGGATTCATCGAAGAGCTGCACTAAAAATGCAATCCAGCCTGCAGCTATTACTCTTAAAGAGGGAGACATAACCCAACCCTGACATCCAGACTATTACACCTAGCAAAACTAGTTTATTTTTGAAGCAGTTTATTAATTAAGTCAGAAATAACTGAGAGGGGAAAAGGAAGATATTTTCTGCAGGAAATTAAAGTAGCAATATAAACAGGTTCTGAACACTCTATTTATTTCCAATTAATGAAATTTAATTTGAAAGATAGAATGAGCTTCCAATCCATGATTCTTATAGTATGTTGTCTGCAAACAGAATTCATTTTAATTAGTCATAAAAATTATTTAAAATATTCCAGTGTCAAACCCCCTATAAATTTGGGAATCTATTCAGAAAACAAGGATGACACTACTTTTTAAAAAGACTTTGCTGAATATTTTTAGTAATGTTAATAATAAAAACATACATGGATCATATAGCCTTAGCTTTTTAAGATCCCCCTTATATCTACAGCTGTTGTGAACCTATTCCCATTATTTTTACACCATGGAAATGTTAAATTTAAATCTTTCCAGCAACCTTTGCAGGTCCCTTCCAGTTTTTCTATCACTTTCTGCTACAGGAAAGTTCTTGGGACTAACACAATAATTTAAGATAATCCTCTAGGGAGAAGCAATATTAATTACCTGGTTGAATCTGCCCATTACACAATTAAGTCTGTGACTAACAGGATCCACTTTCTAAACCCCATGGACTCTGTCAGGCACCAGGGGCCATCAAAGAGTTTCTCAAACATGTGTGTTCGGTCCCTGGAGCTCAGATTCACCTCATTTTTCACATCAGCCTTCACTGACACAAAAATCAAACATCCCAAAAATTGTTTCCAAGCTTTAGCCTTCCCATATGGCACAACATGGCATTACCAAGTGCACCACGGGAGAGCTCTAATGGCTCCTGATGCACAACATCCCAATTAAGTGCCACAATGAAAGCAGCAATTTCAGCTTGTTTAATAACAGACTTTGCCCAAGCAAGTCTTTGCTTCAAAGGATCTTTTAATAAATGTGAAGTAAAGCTTGAAAGGAGGAAAAAGCTAAACAGAACTATAGTTGCTTTGTTACAGATGGTTAAAGTGGAGAATTGTTGGCTTAAAAATGAAGCTTTTAGTAATTGAAGAGTCTCTTCAGAGACACCCCGTGGTGTTGCACACACACATACATGAACCAGCCCTGGGATGTGCACACTTGTCTAATTCACATTCCTTGCTTGTTTTTAAAAAAACATTCTTGAAACAACAACAATAAAATGTTTTTTATTTATAGTTCATTGTCCTGTACTGCATCAAAGAACTCTTCAGATGTGGTGAGATTTTATTACATGGCAGAGGGTAGTGGCAAGCAGGCTGAAAGTAAAAACTTTCTGTGGAAAGTCAAGCACAGTTTTATTCGGAAATTAGAATTCTTGCTGTCATCTCACAACTAAGACCTACTTATTCTTCTGAATAGACAAGTCTACTCTGCACAGTAGTTCCCCTCTTAAAATCTGCATTTGCAATTAACTGCAGAATTGACATAAGGTGGTAGCAGGTCTAATTTTTCTTACTAAAGTACTTTTTGATAGTGATTTTTTGTATGCATATACACGTTTCTAAGAGATAACTCTGCTCCTCTTTCCATGAGATCATTCCTTAATTACTTCACACAGCTGAATAACAGATGCATAGCAACAATAGATCAAGAAAAGACATTAAAGATATTCTCTATAAAATAGTTCCTTTCTAATGGGTGGTGCTGGGGGAGCTCATGGAATGTGGCAGTAATAAGAGCTAATTTACATTTTGCATAATTTAGAGGCCAGAACAGCAGCCAGGAGATCTGTGTGTGGACAATATACAAGATGTGCCCACCTACCTTAGCAGCCCCCTTTCCTCTCTGACCTCAGCTGTGTGTAAATAACATGGTCCACAATATGCATTTATATTTCTGTGGACATTCTGGGAGAGACCCCTAGGATTCTGCCTTCTCTACAGAGAGCTGAGACAGGGCAAACCAGCAGCACAGGAAAGCATTTGAAAGAAAGAAAGAAAGAAATTTGTAATAGCAGCATGGTGATTACTGAAAGGATGTTCTCAAGTGGGAAAGCACATTTTCATTTTCTCAGTAGAGTGTTGATTTCAGTTGCTGATAACATGGAAAAATGGTGCTTCTTTTTCACCACAGTCCATCTAAACAGCTAAAGACATAATTCCATGGTAACTGAGCTCCATAGCATCCTTGAGGAAGGTATTGATATAATGTGCATATACTCACAGTGAAGCACCATGGGTCAAAGCTAAATGATTAAAAATTGGTGTTCACAAACTACATGAGGAGCTCAGAAAGATTTAAATTAACTCTGTACAGTTCTTTGCCAGAGAATCAGGTTGCAGTGTTAAAGGCCAAAAGGCATCCCAGAAAAAGGAGTGGGAAAGATGCTGGAAAAGCAGTGATTGATCACTACAGCAGGTACAGGATTAGCAGAAAGAGAGAAAAGAGGTAATTTAAGAGGAGCACCTCTAGCTCTGTCCTTACAAGGGCACTTGCTGGTGTTAAAACTACCTGAATATTATCTGTAAAATGCATTTCCCAAGAAAATGTAAATCAGGTGTGGGAATGCTGTGTGAGACCTAGCTTCTCTGCTGATTTTTTGTAAGCTTGGGCTACATCTGTTAAATGGTTAAAGGACTATGTTTAATTAAGCTTCAATTGGGACCTGTAGTAGTTTCATCTTTAGCTGCAAATTAGTATCACTTCTTGCCCTTGTGCTCCAACATGGAATGGTAAATCCTTTTTGCTTGAGTGTTTTATAGTTTGGATTGTAATAAAATATCTTATAGGCAATAATTGGTGGGTAAACTGGGGAAGGTCACACGATTTATGGGATAACTATAACTTCTGAAAATGGGAAAAACTTCCATCAGACTCCTTGCAGACAACCCAGTTTACCAACATGAGATGTTGATATAAATGCTTATGCTGGAGGCAATTTCCAGTCCCAGCTGTTCTGAAGTGGGCTCAGCACAAGGGGAAATCCTGATTCTCACCCTTCCCATGAGTTAAATCTCAGATGCTGGGCTGTGGTCTGGGAAGGGTTATTCTACTTTCTGAATTTCTGCTGTTATAATTTCAGGTTTGCTGTTCTGCCTGGAATAAAAAGTAAAAATTTAAAAGAGACTTTATAATGTTTCAGCTCTTTGTTTGGGTTCTTTACGTGCTCTGTGGCACTGGAAAATGTTTTTCATTTCTGTATTTCAGTCTTTAAAAAATCAGGATGGTACATGAGGGAAGCAAACACTGTTAAATTCCTTCCCTATTCTGAAATTAGCTGCATTGACTTAAGAGAGTGATGCTTCTCAAAAACTTATGTATTTTAAAGAGATATTCAAAGGCTGAACTTTTATGAATGCCTACTCTTAAAAGGACTTTTCTCTTTTAAAGCATTTGTGTGATGGAGTTGTAATGGAAATATTGACATAATGGTGATAATAACAATTACATCAAAATGCTAATAGTGTTAGAGGTGCAGAAATCCTGTCCTTGTGCCTCAGTGGTTAAAATTTACATCTTCAGCACTCCAGGGTCTGGCACAGAGCTCCCCCTGCTAATTGTTATGATGGTACCCCTTGCTAAAGGATCTCCACTAACAAGTTATGGATGTGCCTCTTTCTCCCCCAGCAATGCTCCTCTATTGATTGCTTTGAGAAGGAATAGAAAAATCTCTCTCAACATAGGAATTATCACTGAAAATATTAGCTAGAAGAGAGCTGTAATTGTGGGTTTTGTAATGGCAACATGTAGATATGAAACCCTTGCAGTAAGTGTGGGAAGAAATATAACATATAGACAGAGCTTTGCCAGGACAATCATGCTGGCTGTCAGCCAGACGAATTGTTTTTACTGTATGTTTTTACTGGTTTGGGTTTGTGTTTTTTGTTTTTTTTAAAAAATTTTAGCACCTGTTTTCTACTTAAATCTACTTTTACTTACAAGAGCAATGAAGCTGATGAAGGGTCTGGAGCAGAAGTCTAATTAGGAGCAGCTGGGGGGGGCTCAGCCTGGAGAAAAGGAGGCTCAGGGGGGTCCTTCTCACCCTCTATAATTCTCTGACAGGAGATTGTCACCAAGTGGGGCTCAGGCTCTGCTCCCAGGGGACAGGATCAGAGGAAACAACCTCCAAAGGGAATTTTAGATGGACTATCAGGAAAAATTTCTTCACAAAAATATTGTTAATCACAGGAACAGGCTTCCCAGGGAAGCGGTGGAGTCACCAGATTGGAGGTATTTACAAGATGACTCAAGGTGACACCTGGGGACATGGTTTAGTTGTGGCACTCAAATGATCTTAAACATCTTTCCCATCCAAATAATTCTACGATTCTACCTATCTTCGATCTATCCAGAAAATTTCCTTTGTTGACTTGAGGCTTTTAATCCCCATTCTCTGTTGTTCTCACTGCTGTTTATTTATGTTTCTTTTGCTCAGCAAAGGAATCAGACAACGCTGCTTAATAGAGTAAATGTGTTACCACACTGTGATACACTGGTAAATGTATAAGGTGCATCTCAGCACTATAATGGATGAGAAAGGCAGGATATGCAATAAAAATTTTACAGCAGGGAAGCTGTGTTTACTGACCTGTGTAAGCTTCAGGGATTTCATGCTACAAGTGTGGCGATAGATTTGTTTTGTGGCACAGGGACCACTCAGGCTCGGAATCAATACAGGTGGGGTGGTGTGGCACTCTGGCATGGACTGGATTGAGCCATCCCAGGCAATCACATTTACGTCCATAAAAGTTCTTGTTCTGTGGTTTAATGTCTGATGGTAGTGAAAAATGCAGGGGCTGCAGAGCCCTCTGAAAATGGAGGGATCTCTGACGTTTCAGCCGCTAAACGCGATGTGTGCAGCAAGAGCTCTTGTTCCAAGTGCAGGCATTGGAAACCTGAGAGCCCCAAGGCACTGAGCAGTACAAGAGCCACTGGTGGATTTGCATATCCATCTCCATTACCAGGGAGCCAAGGGCTAAGTTCTGTCAGACAGAGCAAGGTGTGAGTCATATTCCCACTAAATGGATTGCTCAAGGAGCACGTCATCTTTGAGAACTGCTCTTATAATTCTCAATTATGCCATTAAATGTCCACAGTAGTCCACAGCTGTAGTCTCACTCCTTGGAACATCCAGTTTCAAAAAGAAATGAGAGGTAAGGGCTTTATACACCTGCAGCGAAGCAGAGCAGGATTTGATCTGTAATCTCTGGGTGAATACACTCACTGCAGAGCAGGTGGAGTTATTTTTGCCTGTCTAAGGGTGAGAATCCCCTCATCATCACCATCTTCTTTCATAGCAAAGGCTAGTAAGCTGAGCTTGCTGCTCTGGAGAGTCCAGAAGCTATTTTTGCAAAGGGATTCCTGCAGTCTCACAGAAATCTTTGCCCTGTTCACCTCAACTCTCATTTGGCACAGGCAAAGCTGATTTTCCAGGGCTAAGCATTGCTTTGTTGCTCATTTTTTGCCTGTGCTAGAAAGTTCCCAATTTACCTAGAGAGCATAATGATGTCTGGCAAAGATCTCCACAACTGTCTGCAATGACACCTCTCTCACCACTAATTAAACTGCCCTGTCATGCTGAAATTTGGGGTTTCTTTCAGGGTCAACCAGATCCTGTAGTTATCAGCCCTGGTAAAGCTAAAATGGAGTAGATGAGACTTGACTTGGTCCTTTTTTGTTGTACTGGCTTGCATTTAGGGAACAGAAACATCCAAGGAGGCTGAGATTGATGACCTATAAAGCACTAAGACGTTGGCAAGAAGATTTATAGGACAGTTTGTCAATTATATGAAGTTAACACAACAAACTGAGTGGAGATGAACACAACAGGGCTCCTGACACAAAAAGGAAATTGTGTGAAAAAAATCTTGTGTCTTGCTCTCCCAGGATTCAAAATGATCTTTACATCTGTTGCCTGCGTGAGTTGTGTTGTGTGTCTGGCCTCTGCAGCCAAGAGGAGGCTCTGCATCTGCTCGGAAGGCTGGATCCCTCCTGAAAACACTGCCCCAGCTCTGGCAGGTGCAGCTCAGCCAGAAGGAAGCCAGCCTCAGGTCCTGCACAGATGTTGGCTCTCCAAAAGCTCGGGAGGATGGACCTCTCATCCCAGCACAACGTGCATTGTGTCCATTGTGCTGGAGATGCCAACAGATTCCAATTTTTTCAGTTGAGTTTCCCATTTTCCCTTCTCTGAGCACTCTGCTTCACTCACATTGGCTGAGATGTGTTCTGGAGCCTGCTCTGAGGCAAATGAATTCTTCATTTTGAGTCTTCAGCAGTACATTCTTTCTGAGGGCATATACATGTATAACATGGATAATATCATGAGTTTGCTTTTCTGCAAAATTATGTACTCACCAGTCTGTTAAATGAAAGCAAAGTGGTATCAGATAATTTTATGACAAAGCTCTGGTTATATCAAGTTATTACAAGAAAGTTAGAAAAAGGTTTATTAAAGACATTAATTGCTATAAAGATGTTGTGCTTATTATCTCATGGCACCTTTGTTGTGTGTATACAGTGCTAAAGAGGTTCCTCTCAAAGAGGGTGTGTTCTTTTTAAGACACAAAACTTGAAAGATGAAAAAGATTTAATATCACATTTGTTCCAAAGTGATGGGCTTTTTTGCTTTGAAAATTTTTTTCTCCAAAGAGACAAGGAAATAAAATGAGATGAGAGATTATGTGGAAGGGATAGGAAAGAGAAAGAATGGGATCCACTTGGAGCAAGGGGAAATGAGATAAAAAGTTTATCAAGAGGGCACCTCAGATCAGATGCAATCATGACTATGTGCATTCCTTAATTCCTAAATTTTAATTAGTCAAAACTGCTTTAACATCAGATGAAGTTTTCTAAAAAATGCAAACACATCTAGTCTTGAAAATAATTTGAATTTGTGGTGCAACTGATGTATGTGAAATAGGAACCTATGTTTTATATGAATGCAATTTTAAAGAAAACGTTGAATAAAAGTAGAATTACTTCATATAATCAAACAGCACCCAGATCCCAATATTTTGGAAGTTGTGGCAAATGGCTTTGTAATAGAAACACGGACTGGCTGGAGAAGTCACAAGTCCCCATGGATTCATGTGAGCCAAAACTTGTTAGTTCTGTTTCTAAGAACACTGTGGACTGAGGGAAGTATGCCTTCACTTACAAGTTTCAGCTCTACTTTAGAAAATGGTAAGTACAGTACATGTTCAGACATGAGTCCTACAAGCTGTGTAGCTATTTAATAACTAACTTTTAGCATTTATCTTTGGAATTTTGTGCTGGATACTGGGAAAATAAGTGGTGCCCATGTTACCTGCTAGGACAACTTTTTGTGTAAAATGTGTACTGCTTAAAATGTACTGAGACTCACATGAGGAAATGTTGCAAGCATTAGGATTCCCAAACAAATCTCATATGTATTAATTAAGATCTCTTTTTAAAGTGGTCTGACTTGAAGAGAGAGAGCATCCACCTGTATTTTCTCCTGCATTAAACAGCAGTAGTGACAATTTAAACTCCACATGAGGGAAAAACTAGTTCTTTTCAATTCAAATCAACCCAATCCAGAGTAGAATTCTTTTGATTTTATGGCTAATATTGCATTCTCATGCGTTCAGCTCACCAATGCAAATCACTATATATCTATTTATGAAGGGAAAAACATCCATACAGGAAGGCTTCCCTATCTTTGGAAATTGCTCCCACCAGTGTGTACTGGATTTGGACTGAAAACTGATGAACCATTTACTTCAGAGAAGATTAAACCATTGGGTTCAGAGAACCTGCTATCTTCCTCAGAGCTTGCATAACTAAGCTGATAAGGAGAATTTGAGTTTTATCACAGAATTGTGTGTCTGCAAGGGGATAGTTGCTCTGACAAATTTTACTCTGGTCTCCATGAAAGCAATAACAATTCCCAGGTGCACTCCAGGTCCTGAAGGTAGAATATATGGGATGCTCCAAAGGCCTCATGAGGTGGTGGGTCATATAAATTACTGGGTATGCTGCTGGATCAAATGGAACAAGTATTAGTTAATTAGTTAATATTAGTTAACATGCAAGTAGCAATATGAGTGGAATAATTAGATTGGTTTATTTTACACGGGAAGCATTTGTCTTCTGGGAAGCTTGTAACTGCAATAGAAAGGTTATCTCATGCTATCTCTGGATTAATGCACAGGTGTTTACTTTAAAAAAGCTTCAGATATGAAGAAAAATGGAAAAGGCTTCGCTTACAAAAACAAGCCCAAATTAAGATCAAATTTGGTGACTCATATGAAAGTTATCTTAAATAACACAGCAGGAAGACATTAGTCTAGAAGAAATAATTGTTTGGGCCATTACAACAACCAAGACTCTCTCCTGCCCCTGCCCAGCTCTAAATCGAGCAGTTTATCTTAATTATCAGCCAACACAGAATTGACTGGACTGAAACCAAATCCCCATTAACCTCTCCTGTAATGTGTCTTCCAACACGGACCCACAGCTCCTCAGACCACACAGAAACCTGCTTACAAGGCAATCAGCCCTCCCCATACTTTGATAAGCTGTAGTTCAGCAGGAATTTATCTCACCTCAGTGTACAATAACAACAGGTTGTGGGGAAGCAGTAATGCCCAGAGAGCACTGAGATCACTCACTTATTCACATATTTTGTATATTTGGTACTTACACCACACCTTTTATTTTTAATCATTATTCATCCAGGACTTAAAATCTCCAAAACACATGACACATTTTTTTCCTCCTTCTAAGACAGAAAGCTTAACAACAGTGTTAATCTTCTGGAGACTTTTTAAATTTAAGCTGCCAAAGATAAAAATTAATGAGGTGTGAAGAGATGCAGACTTTTGCATCTGTCTATCAACAACTTAAATATGGGAAAAGAAAATAATCTACTTGAATAGCATCTGATTGTGTGCTTTATTTTGATTCCTATCTTTGGTTATGAGAGGCACTTAGTGCATTGAAAAAGAGAGCACTTAATATCTGGCAAGACCAGCCCGTGTGTCGCAGCGGCTCACAGAGCATTAATTTTCAAGGACAAAATCAGAAAGAAATGTTGCTACCAATGTTTCTTTGAAAGTTCCAGCAGAAAGCAGATGCAGTGGAGTAGGGTGGCATCCAGGGACAGGTTCCATGGCCTGAGATGCAAATGCTGGCAGCACATGTGGGACCTGACACTGGGGCTGTTTGCTCCAGTTTGTGTCTCAGTTGAATGTGGTTTTATTTGCTGCTACAGATTAAGGGTTCAACCTGAGTCAGCAAACAGCTGTATGTTGGTCTGAACTGTAAAAGTTCTCTGACTGTTCCTACTGTTCCTCTCCAAATGGTGAAATTCTGTAGGACTAAAACTTTCTTTTCAGAGATATTATTTTTTTTTGAATATTTATTGTTAAGATGCAGTAAAGAGCATTCCGTATTTTCATTCTTTCACATCTAAAGCTTTGTAATAATCCTGAATTTATAATCCTGATGTTGGAGCTACTGTTTTGGTGTTTCTTTTTAAGTCTGTATTAATACATGAAGCACATTATTCATCCTTACATTGCACCAAACCCCTCAATTTTAATTAACTTCTTTAAGGACTTCACTCTGTACCCACTGACATTAATTAAGACATTCTATTGGCTCTTAGCTATCAGTCACTGCATTTGCTTGGGGCCAGAATCAGCCAGGGGAAGAGTTACCCACTGAAATATCTGAACCCAGGAAGGTGAGCCTGAGCTTCCACCTGCCTTGCAAACACAGCCGCTGGGCTCAGGGCTCTTCCTCAGCAGCACCTGAGCCTGGTCTGATGAGAAGCATCATTTAAAATATGCTTAACAGGTGGCCAGAGGCTGCTTAGGAGTTTTAGGGCTGTGGTTCCTCTGCCCTTCCAGTCAGTGGTGTTCACTTTGAGGGCTGCACCATAAGTATTTGGTGCCTGTGCCCCAGCTGCTCCCTCTCTCTCAGCTGCCCTCTGACCTTGCAGGGATCTGTTGTGCTCTCCTGGCTGCAGGGGAGGATGCTCAGGGCCTGGGTTCAGGTAGGAAATGTCTCCTGTGAGCCTGGCAGAAGGTGTGGAAGAGGACCCTGGTTTAACAGTCAAAGCCTTTACCTGAGAAAGATCAGACTAAGTTTTAGTCTGAGCTTACTGCAGTTATTGTGGGCTAAAAAGCCACTGGACTAAATGAACAAAGTAAACCTGATGATGGAGAAAAAAGCTTGTGAATCACTGGTGGAGATGGAGCAGTTTGGCACAGAAGAACTGGAGTTACCCTGCAGGGTAAGTAACCAGTGGTTTTTCTTAATAGATTTTTTTGGTGGAGGTGGAGAAAGTTCAGCTGAGCCTTTCGTAGCTCTGACTCCACACCAGTGTGTGTTCTGAGTGTTCTTTCCTGCCTCAGCATGGGCACAGTGGTTTTGTGGAGGGCTGTGGTTAGTTTTAGAGTTTCCCTCCCTTTCTCAGAAACTGGAAGCTTTATGTGCATATGTGACTGCATGTGTAAATAAGTAAGTTTTGAGATGAGCAAAGCAATCTGTCCTCTTAGGGAATTTAGTAAAGGGAAGAAGTATTTCTTAATTTTGCCTGTGGGAAAAAACCACCAATAAAGTAGTATAGCAGCAATAATTGTTTTATCTCTTTGTCCAGCTCTTTTCTGCCACATAACACAGTCAGATAAAGCTCATAGTTTCTATTATTTTTAATTACTTCTATTGCATAACAGTGCAAATCCACTTTTTAAAACAGGCTTATATCTTTCTTGAACTGAGATCAACAGCAGTTGCTTAAGTGTATATAGATTGCAAATATTTTCTATAAGTATATTTAGAGAGTGATGCCTATTTTGGAAAACAGTGAAAACTTTGTCTACTGCATATGGTGGATGTCACAGCTAGCTGTTTTTTAAAAGTTGTAATTATTCTATGGTAATTCTTTATATCCTGTGTTTGTTAATAGAGTAGCTGGTTTTTTAAAGCAAGGCCAGATGAATTGAGCAAGAGAGCAGAATAAACTTGAAGTCTGTACTAATTTTGTCCAACAGTCATTAATCAAATGCATTTGGAAACAAATAGTGCCCTGATTTACTTAAGCAGTATTATGCTGATGTAATTGCATCAAATTTTGATGCAATTCTCTCATTTACACCAGTGTGAGTAAAAAGGAAAAGCAGGTCTTGGATCTACCTAGCAAAATGCAGTTGGTTTGCCAGGAAGGCTGGATAATATCACACAAGCACTCTGCCTCTAGCTGCTGTGCTTACCACCAGCAGCTCAAAGAGAATTATTTAATCCTTGTTTGCATAATAACTTCTGATAAATAATTCAAGAACGTATGGCCTATAGTTTTTTTAAGGCAGTGCCTGAGGGAGAAACATGATTCTGTTCCAGTTTTAACAAGGAACCAGGAACCCCAGCAGAGTTGTTAGAGCCCTATTCAGGCTCCTTGGACATGTTTTGGTGTAAAAGGTACAGTGAAATGCAGAAGAGGACTTCAAGATATTTCATGGGGAGTTGTCACAAGAGGAAACACACCTCTATGCAAGCAAATATTGTGTGTTTGTAGTGGGAGAAGTAGCAGTAGGCTGAAAGGTCCCTCTTTAGTAGCAGCACATAATGGTGTAATCCATTAGATCAAATGTCTAGAGAGTGGTGTTCCGAAAAAGGAATTTTTATTTTTTATGCCTTATACAACAAGGTGCTTAATCCTGGCTTGCTGTCAGTAAGTGTTTCAAATTGGCTTCTCTCTTTTTTCTCCGTCTCTCTGGTTATCTTTACAATGTTGAAGTGATCCTGGGTAAAGAATGAAAATGTTATCATCTTTGGCTACTTCTTGCCTTTATATTGTGTATTTGGGGAAAATTATTTATTTATGGGACCAAACCAATTCTGTTAACAAACATAATAACATGAATTTATCTCTGTCAGATGGAGTCTGATACCCTTATTACTTGCATCTGTTTACTGCAGTGAGGTTTGCTCTGAGTTAATACTTTGTTGAATGTGAATAAGGAGGTGAAATCTGGTCCTTACATCATTGACCTGTAGGGGGAAAAAAGTAATTATTATCCCTGACAGCCATGGGGATATCATGGTTGTTTGAGAACTATTTGTTCTCAGTCAGTCATGGTTTTTGACATCAATATGTACAGTGCCCCATAGAAATCTCCTGTTTAATAATTTCAATAACAACAGGTGCTTGTTTGGATTTTGTGCAAAGTCTTGTTTGCTTTCAGCCAATTTTCTGACCTGATTTTTGTTTGGCTTGTGTTGTAGGAGTGTTTTATTTGATCATACTCTTCCATCAACCCTGTTTTTGCTTCTCTGTATAAAAGATACAAAAATCAGTACAGTTGATGTTCACCTTCATAACAGTTGGACCCATAAAAGATCCCCTGCAGCAATTTACTTGAAGTTTTCAGCTCCTTTAACAAGTGCAACAATGTGGTTCTTTCCATACTGTTGGTCTCTGTGGGCAATTCTGATTTATATTTTGGTTATCTCAAAGGTTTTCGTAAAGATGGATACTAATGAGCAAATTATTACTTTTATACTTGTGATGTATATCTTTTATAGAAATTAATGCTGGATGGACTTTTACTTGAATTTCTCTCTCTAATTTTCATGTAATAGAGAAAAAGTGAGTTACCACTGAAGTTTCATGGTTTGGTAGAAAGAGCAGGAATCTTGGGAACATGCTGTTTGTTTTTATCTGATGCTGATAAATGCCCTGGATGTTTTGAGAGCTTTTTAGCCTTTGTTAGGTTGCCTGATTTTAATGAACTTTGAATGGAGGTGAGCAATTTGGCAAGAAATTAGTTGTTCTTGCAGAAGACTCAGAAATGAAAAAAGTGCAGATCTGGCAGAAGGACAAAGTGAAATGTGACTGTAGTAATTGTTCAAATGTTTTGCCAGGCTCTTCCAGGCAGGCTGCTAAATGCAAGTGCAGATGACAGCTGTGTATCTCCAGGTGAGGTTGATTCTGTTTGAAAAATTGGTTTTGTTCTATGTAGGCAGTTTGGCTGTTTGAATTCCAAAAAGGAGAAACCTTACGTGTACCATGCTTTACGTTCAGCTTTTTCCTCTGTGTTTATCTGCAGAATTCCCATTGAGACTCTTCTGTTACAATGTTCCCTGGAAAATCCTTTGGTATCTCATGCTGTGCTTCTTTCAAATCTGAGGTGTAACAATACCAGTTTAATCTCTCCATCTGTTGATGGCAGAAGATCAGTGCTGTAAAATTGTGTGTTAATATAAATCTCTGGTGTGTTTTGCTTGGCATTTGCATTATTTCTATCTTTCTGATTATGAAAAGGGAGTCTGCCATAGGATCTGGTTATGCCTGTAAGTAATTTTGCAGTCTTGCTCTTTCTGCAGCATCCCACAGCCTTGATCAGTAAGATATTATACCTGTTCTTCATGTTAAAGGTTAGGGAAATACCACTGAGTTTGGGAACTAGATGTCTCCTATCTCCTTAATATATTGGAGTGTACATGGGGGGAAAAAGCACATTGGCTGCTTAGGTATTGTTGTTATGTATAGAAAACATGTTTTGTTCTGGAGAAAAGCCTTCTTTGGTTACTTGGAAACTAGACTGTATCTTAAAGAGTTTGTATGTTAAGAACCAAACTTTGTGTATAACTAGATTGGTAGCCATGGCTTTCCCCCTATACTTTGCTCACAGATTTGAGACCCATTTTTGTAGAGGAACCCAGCAACAGGAAAGCACGAGATGGTTGAAAGAGAAATACAGGAGCTGGTTGCCTTTGTTGGCTTTGCTGTTTGGGGCAGGGGGGAAATTTTGTTTGGGTTTTTGTTGGTTTGTTTGGTGTTTTTTTTTTATTTTTTGTTGGACCTGCAATTCTCTTGTCCATTACACAAGTGTTGAGCTTATCTGAGGTATCATTCTAACTGATGTTTTAATGACTTCAACAACTTTTGTCTCCTGGTTCTCATTTGTGTTCATTTTACTCTGGTTTAGCAATCAGCTAAGAATGGGCCCATAGCCAGTTACTCTCTGGCTCAAGTGGCATCTGGAACTCCTGTCTGATGTTTGTCATCCAAAGCCATGTTCATGTCCAAAAAAATTATCTCACATTAGAAAGGAAGTCTGCATTTTAATAGAAATTCCAAGAGCAATTAGGGGTAGCTGGCTTTAACTGCACAGTTACAGTTGTATGATAAGCATTTATAATGCTTCCATGAATAACTGCAAGGCACAGGTTGTTGTGAAACCCTATTGTGACACACACTCTCAAGGGAATGATGTTGTCTGCAGGTTCCAGCTGCTGAAGCTGTATAACAGACTTCTCCTCAGTCTCAGCTTTAAGAAAAAAAAAAAATAAAGCTTTCCCCATATGATAGAAAATACTGGAATAGCAAGAGTTAAACTGTTGTGGTGAGCTTACAAATCAAACATTGATTGCAATTTGAAAGTCAGATTATATTGTATCATTTGCATCCACAGTATTTCCAGAACTGGCAAATGACAATGCCCAGTTTTTCTTTATTTCAAGTGAATATTCTTTACTCTCATTTCTGAGAACTTTCTACCCAGGAGGTTATGCAATGGAAATGCTGCCTCTTCCCTACTGAAACCCCGGGTGTAATGTGTATCTCGCCCTTCAGAAATGATGTTTGTATATATGTATATAGCTTAAGACAGCTAAGCTTGTCTAAATAAATAAACAAAAGAATGTTTTTAACATCTTCCATAGAAATTCTGCATTACAGGCAGCTGCAACCTGTTCATAGCCCATAGGGATGGTTTTAGTCAGAGAAAACAAACACTCCTAAGCAAACACGACAAAGTATATATGTTTGAAGCTCTGTCTGACACCACAAAAATTATGTTACTGTACTTACACCTTTTACTACTCTAAAGAAAATGAGAATTAAACTCAAATTAACAAAAACGTTAACGAAATTGGGGAACAGTAGAGTCTGGTTTTATGATATTTTCTTTTCTTCTCCTCCCCGCTTCCTGCACTGCTTTACTTGAACTGTTCTTAAGTTCATCTGGGACTGCAGCTGATTATTGAGTAGAACTTGTTGCTTATTTTCTGCTTAGCTACATAGGTTTGTGTGAAATGTTTGAGTTGCTTAACTGTTTTAGAATAAATAGACTCTCTCTTCTCTGAATGTGGGTATGCTTTAAAATAAATTAGATCAGCTTACCGTGTGCAAAGGTGAAATTAATAAAGAGAGGCATTCAGACAATTTTAGTTGTTCCTGTTTGTTGCAATGGAGTGACTTCTTTAAGTGGCCATTGTGACCTGGGAGAAAGATTTGGCATTCCTGGGCCTGGCAAGAACTTGCACTGCCCTGTATCCCCACTGTTCAGCTCAACAGCCTCTAACCAGTGCCTAGAGAAGGAAAAACCTCAGAGCTAACACTGTTTATCATGTTGTGTACAGCTGTAATGAAGATCTTGTCTTCTGATCACTTATGCAAGTGAGTAATTTTATTCACACCAGTGAACCCCGTGACTTCAGGGAGGCTGCTCACAGTGGTTTGCCAGCTTGAGGCTGCCGTGTGTAAATTATGGCTGCTGGATGTTTTATAATTATGTATTTTTAATTAAATATTGCATATCAAAAAATAAATTATATTTCTCTAGAGCCAAAGAATAATATGATACATAACATTACTTGGATGAAGGGGCAGGGGTTGCAGGAAGAGCTGTCATCGTATTTTCTGAGTGACATCGATTTGTGTGGCTAACATTTTAGTAATAAAACCCAAAATGTAAATCTGTAGCCTGCTGTGAAGGGATGTCCTACAGTTCCAATGAACACTGCAGGATTTGCTCATAAATATTCATTAAACAGAGCTTTGCTGAAAATGAAACTTAAGTACTTAAGGTAATGGAATAAAAGTAGTTGAGAAGCTCTTTTAGGCATGCTCAAAAACAGGATAGCAAAGAGAAGAGTTAAGTAGCATGAAGTTTGACTTGCTTTTTGGTGCTGAAAGATGTTAAAAGCACTAGAGAGTTAATGGGAATGAAATACCTTGTCCTATTGTTAGTGAAGTCACATTAGCTTTTGATGGAAATACTGTGGAATTTCTGCCTCCTTGGACCTGTGCTCAGTAACAATCTTCCATGGCATTATTGTGTCAGGATTTTTGCTTCTTTACATCAAGAATAGGTTACATGTGATTGTGTATTATACACAATCATTGTGAAGGTCATCAGCAAGGTTGTCCACACCCCAAACAGCAAGGTTTTGTTTCTTTTTAACATTTATTTTTTTATTATGACCCCCAGCAAGAGTATAATTTTTTTTATCTGTGTCTCAGGGTGTGCTGTGTATCTAAGCAGATGGCATTTCTGGAAGTTTTGACAGGATCCTGAGATGGCCATAGCTTTGAATTGTAAGTGCCAGCTCTGTTTCCTTAAAATAAGGAAACTGTCAGCTACTGCTGGGCTGCTGATCTTCAGAGATTGGCTTTCTTAGAAAGGGATGCCTTTTGAAATAGGCAAATAAAAGCTGAGAAAGACAAGGTTCTTTCCTGTGCCCTAGAATGTGGAGATTTTTCCTTCCACTTTCCTTTCTCACATCCAGCAGTTTTCAGTGGCTTCATATGCTGGAGAACCTGTGCAAAAATTTAGTTTCCCATGTGAACATACTCCTATTTGTCCCCCAAGAGCTGACACTGGTTCTGCTCCCTGCTTGTCTTGGGCATCCCAGTGTTATTGGTGCCTCAGGCTGTTGATGCCTCCTGTGCTTCTCCTGCATTTTGTGTTCCAGAATGCCTCCAAGCTGAGACATCCCCTATTCATTTGAGTGCAATAACCTGAAAGAAGATGGAAAGGGCAGGTTTTTAACACAATTTGACATTGAACTTTCTCAGAGCTGACTCTCCTAAATTGCAGCTGGTGCCTCTTGAGAAGGTGCAGAATAGGTGTCAGAGCAAGTACACATGGACACTTGGAAAAGCCTGGGCTGATTGGCATTGAGGGTCTTCTGCTGCCAAATCAACATCATGGGCACTCTCACCCTGCTTGGGAAAGGAGTAGGGTGAGGGAGCTGAATCTTGAAGAAAATAATTTTGGACAAATGAGTGTCATCTCCATGGTTGAACTGAGAAATTTTCCCCTGCTACTCTCAAGTGAAAAGCTGTCTGCTGAAAGAACAGGTGGAGCAGTGTTTCCCCTAACATCCCATCGAGTTGGCATTGTTGCAGTGTTGCATTTAATCCTTTCCTGATGCCTTCATAGCTGGTTTAGTCCTTGTTCAGATAAAGGATGCATGTGTTGTGTCATGGCAATGGCAAAGGAAACGCTCATATTCCATACAGTGAAAAAATACAGAATTCTGTATATATTAAACCATTGCTGCTCAACTTTGACACAAGCTATGAGTAAATAATATTTATTTGCATACCATGTAACTCTTTAATTATTTAAGAAGCTGCATAGGCTAAAAACTGTAGGTAAATCTAGTTAAATATTGCAAGGCAAAGTGATTCTTATTCTTCGTTTAACAGAATCAAAACAAATTGTGAACTATATTACAGCAAAACTTCTGTTACCGAATTTGCTCTATTTTAAAAATAATAGCCAGAGAATAATTTTTGTTTTTTTAAAAAAAGGGGAACCACCCCCTATTTGAATCTCATTTATTTTTTTTGCTGCCCAAGCAAAAATGGTGAGGGCTGCAATGGAAGTGGTTGAGAAGACCCGAGGTCATGGAGGGATTATTAAAATATCTGTCATGAGACCTGATGGCAGCTGGCTTGGCAGTGTCACAATGAGATTTTGTGTTTATGTGTTTTCCCTCGTATTCCACACCAGTATCTACATAATAGAATTGAACTTTAATTTTTCTAAAGTTTCTCTAAGTTTTTTTGTTCTCTCTCAGACCCTTAGTATTCTGTGCAAACTCATATTGCTAAACAGTCACAAGTTTCTCTTCCTTTAAATATTACAGAGGCTGTGCCAAATTCTCTTTTTCTCTCTGTATATATCTCCAGCAAAAACTGCAAAGGGGGGCTGGGGGAACCCATGAGGATATATACTCTTGAGACAAAGACTAACAGATGCAGTATTTTGAATCCTTAATTACTAGTCTGTGCTGTGTCAGTTTCTACTGCCCTTTGGAATTGTGATGCCATCATTTTGAAACAATCACAGATGTTGTAATTATGAGAATAAATTGATGCAGGTAGTTCATCCTTTTCCTGTCCCTCAAAACGAGAGTATTATTGATTTTTGAAGTCCTCATTTGAGAGTTACTGAATTTTGAAGTCCTCCTTAGTGATCTGTTTACCTGCAGAGCTGCCATTTCAGCTTGCTTGTTGACTGTAGCATCCTAACTAAACTTTCTAAATTGCCATTCTCAGCTGAAGATGTATCACAAGATTGAACAAACGACCTTTACGGTGTAATAACATCCTTTAGCCATCAGGAATTAGTGTGCTGCATCTATCACTCCTGCAGGCCTTGAGGTGTGTGCCTGGCTCTGTAGTGCCATTCCTGTAATAATGTTACAGCCTGCAGAGAGACACTTCTCCCTCCGGTGCAGCTACCGCTGAAATTGGTGCTCTTGTTTCAGCATTATTATCACCACTGTGTGTTATGTAGGTGATCAAAAAACAAAATTTATTTTTTAACTATTATTGATCTAATAGTTACTATTTTTTTTTCAAAGTTCATTCTTATCCTGGTTGTTGTGAATAATCTTTTTCTTCGATTAAGCAAGATAGCTGAAGGCTTGAGAACTTATTCCAAGGCTTTGCACAAATAATTAAAACACTCTATAAACTGCTGTACACAACAGGATATTTTGGTGCTCTAGAAATTTACCTCTAAATTGGAAAGAGAAATATGTACTCGTTGTTTCAAAGAACAATTAGGTATTTTTAATAACACTTGCAAAACTTTACATGCTGTAGCTAATAAAATAGAATTTAGTTTACTAAGTACTTGTAAATGAAAGAAAGGCTTTTATCTGCAGCAATTTGCAATGTATACAGTAGCAGAAAACAATGATTCACTATGAGAACTTCAAAGTGTCTGATTTAGGCTTCTAATTTTCAAGTCAAGAGTATTTAGCATTCACAAATGAAAATGTTAGTTTGTGTAGATGGATCTTATAAGCTAATTAAAGATGATATTGGCAGCCTTGTGGCTGTCAGTTGTTCCTTAGTAGAGGTGTGATCCTGGTAAGGAATACTGAAATGGATGATATGCCTCACCTGGGAAAGCACCATTAAAACCTGCACTACTTTTGGGGGGAAGGGAAATGACAGAATGCTTCAAGGTCTGACCATTGGGAAGAGAAACTAGAAATACTGCATTGGTGTTTGTCATAAATGACCAGCTGAAACCAATCTGAAGGAACTGATCCATTCTGGGAGTTAGTTCAGATGGTGACAGCACATCCTCTGTCACCAAGGGCAGCACAAAAGGGTGAGATGACCCTTTTGAAGACAGAGACTTGCAGGGCTTCGTGAAGAGGAGTGGTAAAAATGTCCCAGAAAAGGAGGAGAGCTGCTCTCTCAGTACCTGCAGGGTGCCCATCTCATTGTCCTCAGGGTGAAAGCCACACGTGGGTAGGACAACCATTCCCTTGCCCTCCGTTCTTTTTCCACTGCAGGTACACAGCCCAGTTTATACAAATTCTTAAGCACAATCATTATCTTTGTAGTAACTGTACTTCTGCACTCTTGGGTGTGCTGCAAGAGTTCTTATAACTCTAGCTATGTAGGTTTCTAAAACTCAATCCCTCTTGGAGATCCCTGTTGTACCAGTCACCTCTGTTACCATCCCCACAGCTGACATGCTGGAGTCTCAATTTAAATCAGAACGTGTGAGGTGTTTCAGTGAGTTTACATCAAATTTCATTGCTCAGGACTTGTATATCATAGGATTTGAGCTCCTGCATTTCTGAAAAGGAAAAGTTGGTTCTTTCACTTTGCAGTGACTTTATTTCTCAGTAATTTATGCAATCTTTGAGCCTGAAGGAAGAGAGACTAAGAATAAAGTACACCTATGGATTCATCACAGAGACCGAGCAGTCAGAAGCAGTCAGAAACATCAAAGAACAGTCTTATTTACATTTAAAGCCAATTTGAGGACAGTTAAACTGCTGGTGACATTCCTGGTGTGTTTACTTGAATCTGAAATGTAGATGTTCCTTAGTTTGAGAACACTGTGTGTGACTGTGTGGGCATTGGCAGCATTGTGATTTGCTTTCAAGCAAAAGGGAAAAATGAACAAAGAGTGAGTCACCTTAAAAATGGGAGAGTGACGGGGGGGAAACATGGACAAGTATCTCTAGCAATAGACAAAAGTCAGGGACGGTATGCCACTGACAATCATATTTTTATTTCCACAAGAGAATAACAACACTATTGGAAAATTGGACCATCCATTGCAAGGGATTGGAAACTCTTTTGGCTAAAAGAAGGCTGAACTTAGTGTTCTGTGGTTTCTCACAAAAGTGTAAAACATTTGTGTTTTGCTCAGCGTTGTGTTTTGTTTGGGAACCAGGTGTGGGAGGAAAAGACCTTGTGCATCTCACTGATTTCAGAAATGTTACTTAGTGTGTTTGTAGGAAGGCACCTGCCAGAGCTATCAAACCTTGAATAAAATTGATATTGACCTGAAATCAGCCCCCACGTGAGACTGTCTGATGGTGCAATATGGGAGGGCTCTGGGGGAAGAACCTGACCAGGAGATGCTGTATTTTCAGCCCCTTTCCATTTCTAATGTTGCCATTCACCAGTGTGGAAGCTGGGGCTGTTGTAACTATTTACTGTACCTTTTGCAGCCATTCTGTGAAATTGTTCTGAAAAATGGAAAAATACACAGAACTAATAAGTAAAAATCTTTTAGCAATCTGGGCAAAAAACCCCACAGCAATACAGGAGTTATTTTTGATTATTTCAAATTTATTTGTGGGGATGCAGCTCAGACGTAATGCTTAATAGAAATCTAATGTTTGTGTTCAGAAGGAAATACTAATTAGCAAGGTGGGATAAACTCTATGCACCTCTCCTCCTTTTAGTATCAGGAGGATGAAATGGAGTAGCTCTTAATGTGCTCTCATCCAATTACATTTGGCTAAAATTATTCATTGATCACTAATCACTGGCAGTTGTTTACACAAAACAGTGCTCGTATGCAGCATGCAGCATATTGAGGATTATTGCTATAATAGGAGCTAATCAATGAAAACCACTTGTGACTCTCTTAATGAGGTGTTAGTGAAAGGGTGTTTTTTTTTGTTTACTGCAGCAATAGATTTTTCAAACCAGACAGAGCTCTTTGCATCCAGCAGGAAACTGGTTTGCAGCATTAGATCACAGGCACCATTTTTCTCTTTCTCTCTAATAATATTAAAGTTGAAAAACGATTATTCCGGTCCCCCTTTATTAAACAAGCTATTACAAAGCAAGTGAAGGATTTCTGCACCTTCAATTTTCCACCTAATAATAGTAAAGTATTTTCATTGTTGCCTTGACAATATTAATGCTATTTTTTTCCCCAATGCCTAAAGCAAGGAGTATCACCATTTTCTTTGCCAGGTTGAAACAAATTGTGGCTTTAAACTTTAATATTAAAGACAGGTTTCTTTACTGGTTTTCACTATGATTGGTTAATTCACAAGCCTGATATTCACCAGTAGACGAGATGTAGAAGTTAACTAAATCTTCACAATGTTCTTTGCATTATTCTTAATAATACCAATATTTTGCGCCGAGACATACATTAATTCTAGAACTCCTAGGTAGCCTAAAATAAACATATGTCAGATATTAGGCATTTAGAGAGAGTTAATGTCATCGGCCTACATCTTTTCTAGTTTATCATGCCATGATTCCGCCTTAGAGCTTCAGAAACACGCTCTGGTATTTCTGGAGGTGCTGTGTTCTCAAAGATCTGCTGATTTATTAGAGAAGAGTGCATTCAGCACCCCTAAAAATAGATGGGCAAAGTTTTGACTTCAGAGAATGTTCATTTTTGCAATCAGGAATGAGATGCAGAAATAGCCCTCCCTAGGCATGTGCTCAGAATGCCAGGCTGCAGCTCGCTCAGTTCCACCTCCAAACAGTAAGAAATCTAAGATGGAATGCTCTTCACTGGAAGATCCTTTAGTTAATTCTTTCTAATTATTTATGCTGAAAATATTCCAAGTGCAACAGGAAGCTAAAAGTTCTTATATTATGCAGATTCAATGAGACTTTGGGGACAGCCATTAATATTTGCATGCTGGATAGTTTGGTTTGCTGCTTCAATTATCTGAAGCTTGATCACTGTGTGTAATCATAATTTGTTCATAAAACTACCCAGGCCTGTCAGCACAGTGCCTGAAATTAAGCTTCTTCTGCTTGTGCAGAGCTTATGAAAAATTGAATGGCAGTTCATTTTCACAAAACATGACAAACATAAAAGAAATTATGAATTAATTTTAAACCCCGCTTAGCAGAGTCTTATCAATTTGATGGAACCCTTTGTCTTAGAGAAGTCTGGCATTAGAGCTGATAGGCTTAATTAGTATCAAGCATCTCAAAATTACTCTGACTGACAGGTTAGATCATTTGGTGTCCTCCCCCAACCTCCCTGTGAATTGCAGTCTGAAATCTAACAGTTTTCATTAGGGAAGCTGGCTAACATAACTTTCACACCTTTACATCAAATTAAACACATGACAATGCTTCATCTGCAACAAAGACTGGCACAGCCCACTAAATCAAAGATAAATAAAGACACATTTCCTGCTGTGGAGTCTCTTTAGATGCAAGATTAGTGTCTTGCTGTGGGAAAATACTTGGGTTTGAATGTGAGCATCATGTTCTTGGTTAGCGCTTGGAAAAATTAACCCATCTGACACAAGAAATCAAATAGGCTTCAAATAGGTTGCTGGACATCTCCAATAAGCACTTTGGAGGTCGTATAAATTGGAGTGTTTAATTAAAAAGTTCTGTCTCCTATCAGTAGGATTTGAAAGCAGTAGGTACCTTACCCATGTATTCTTCAAATAATTACCTTCCAGGATTATGCTGAGGTAGGCGTGTCCCTAGTGTGAAAATAAGGATTTGAGTCCCAAATATTTGGCTAAAAGGTATTAACAGCTATTTTCTGCTTCCTAGGGAAAGGGCAGAAAAAGTAGAATTATAATAATGCTTAGGGATGTTAGAAGTAACTGTCTGGATTCTCCTTTTGTCTCATGGAAGTGAAGCCTGGTAATTAATTACACCAATTTCCTTGTGGTAATTCCTGGACTGTGGGGATGTAACAGGAGCGCTATTAGGCCCATAGAATGATAGAGTAAGTTTAAAATCTTTACATTTCTCCTATCCCTACATATTTTTAGTACTATCTAGAGAAGAATTTAGCAATCCAGAAAATATTCCATAAAGTTGTTCTCAAGGAAAAGCTATTAAAGCTTAGTTGAATTTGGACTGTAAAGCCTTAAATCTAACTATGTGGCAGTCAAACTGTGTTTGAGTTTTGGGTATTGATCAGATAATCACAGAGGTGCTGAACCCTTGCTCTGTGATATGTTTTGAATCTTGCGATAAAGACATTTCAATTCTTTGTTGATATTTTCTGGACTTTCAGTCAGGTTCAGCTATGCTTCATCCTCTTTGCTCCTCCTGGCATTTAACTCCCATTGGAGTTACTGGGGTAATTTGCTGAGGAAGGAGGACAAGTTTAGACCTATTTCATGTATTTCTTTTTCATGTGCAAAGAGAGGGAGAAAGAATGAAATTGCCCTCAAGTATCTGAAAGGAGAAATAAGGTAATATTTTTTTTCCTCAGCTCTCCAAAATGATTTTTCCTTCTTTTTATTCTTTTTTCCTTTTTTTTTTCCCCCATGAGTCTCCTGGCTCTCAGTCTCAGATTGCCCTTAAGTTCACATTGCACTGGTATAAATGGATATGGTTTATACATCTGCAGGAGCCAGGACTTTGAACAAAGTATGATCATGTTTAGGATTACGTTGAGAGGATATCTCAAAATTTGTTGTGCTGTCCTGAGCTCTCCCTACACCTTTCTGTGACTTTCATCATGTGTTTCTTTTGTGTGAACTTTGGATATTCCTGTTGCTTCTAATGTGCTCTTTACCACCTTGCCAGGACATTAATAAACCTCAAATAAGCAACTTTTCTGCATTCCAGGTTGATCTTCTATCCTCCTTCATATCTGTTTTGACCATTCTGGGCTGTATCTAGGGAATATATTGAAAACTGTGGAGAACAAGCTATTTAGAGAGGGCTGGATTCTTTCAGGCCAAGAACATTTTTATGCTGGTAGCAGTGATCTCCCCAGAGGAACCTTGGCTTAACTCTAAACTCAGTTGTCACTGCTAGTCTTCATTTCTCATCATTTCCAGAATTACTGTACTGTAAAAGTAATTTCTGAAATATCATTACAGATTAAGACAAAGTTTTTTTGTTTTTTTTTTTATATCACATAGCTTAGAGAGCCTTGTTATATCTAAGAGACATGTTTGTGTCAGGAGAAAAATGGTTTTTTACTTCCATTTGAGATTTAATAGCAACTAAAAGCATTTACTCATTATGCAGCTACCAGCACACAGAGTCTTTCCTATATATATTGTTGGTAATGAGAAAACTGCTTTTTAAATAATGAAATGAGCAGAAATGCAGCCAATGAGGCACAACTTGGCAAATCAGTAGTGAGTTCTAGTTCAGCCCATGTGCTGCTCACTGGTGAAGCACTGTCCTCATCCCATGCCTTTGATTTCCAGCAGCAGGACAGGGATGGGTCCTGAGTGTGTTCTTGTGCCCTGAATCTTTGAAAATTTGCTACTCTGCAGATTTCAGGCTTTTTTTTTTTTTTTTTTTTTTTTTTTTTTTTTTTTTTGCCTTTGTACATGGAAAAACTGCTAGGCTCATATGTCAGCACTAACTTCTTTATTTCTCTCAGGCCTATGAAATAAAGTTGAAATTTGCACAGTTGTCATTCAGGAATATTTCTTTTATCATGGAAAATTTCATACCTGCTTACACAAGCACCCCTGGGTGAACTTGGTGGAGATGGTGGGGTTTTTTTAGGCAGGGAAAGATTGGACTTGACTGTATCTGTAGCTTTCCTTTATTTACCAGAAATACTCTGATAAAAGCAGTTTGTTTTTGCTGCATCTCAGCAGTGTAAATGACATGCTTCAGAGCAGTAGTGGGCACTCCAAAGTGGTCAGCTTGATGTTTATTAGGATTTTTATATGATCTTGAGTGGCATGTGATTAAAGGGATGATTTTGAAGTTTCACACTGCGGCTCTGTTAATGCACTTGTCATTTTTCAAGTGGTACTAGTGCAGGAGTCATGGAGTGGTTCTTTATGTCCCCAATCCAGCAAACCTCTAATGAGGAGCCCTTTTCTCTCAACTATTGCTGTATGTAGTTCAACATTTTAAGGGAAAATAGAGAACTTGAAGACAACTTAATGTTCAGCCACAAAAACTGAAGTGAACCACAAAAACTGGGGTCTCCAGTACTGTCTTGAGTTTCCTTTCTGCCTTTTAGCACTCCTGGATGTCAGACAGGAGATGTGCTAATCCAAACCTCCCCTCAGATTATTTACTTGGCTTTCTGAGTTGTACACTCCTAAGTGTGCTAAAGTCATACCCCTAAAAATGTCTGCCAGTCTTGGCCTCAGTGGGAATGTTTTCTTCCAATCTCTAAATTGTCAATTTGTCCTGGAAGTGGAGCTTCTGTGCTAAACAACAGGGAGTAGGAGAAGGCAGGACAATTGTACAGAGCAGGAGACTTGAAGCACCTGGCAAATATTTGGCTATGCAGTTCTTCCCACAGGAACATAATCAGCTCCCATCTCCCACCATCTGGAAGAGGGAGCATTTTTGCCAGCAGAGGAACTTGCTCTGCAGTCCCCATCCTGCCTGCCTTCTGTTCCTTTCTCCACAAAGAGCATTTTTCCATTTCTTACTTCACAGGCTGATCCAGAATCCCACGTGAGAAAGTAAATGGAGGTGGCAGTATTGTGGGATGAATATTTCTTGATTTTGTCAAAAATACAGAAGAAAAAAAAGGAAAGAAGTTACATTCTGCTCAAGCTTTTTCAAGATTTGAGAGCATTTAATGTGCTGACCTGTGGAAAATAGTAGTCAACATTTGCTTTGAAATGGAGCTGTGCTTCTTGCTATTCCAAACCATATCTGAACAGCTTCCAAATGATTTGGTAGAATTTCATGGATAGAGATGAAACAGAATGGGGTGCAGTAGCTTGGGGGTTATTTTGTTTTGTTTTCCCATCATCCCTTGGCCAGAACTTCTCTGTAGTGGAGATTCTGTTTCTGTTCTTGCTGGTGTGTCAGAGAGGTGGGTCATGTGTGTAACACAGGCATTAGTGAGCTGCACCAATGCATGTTGAATTCTGCTGAGCTGTTGCTGTCTGTGATCAGAAAAGTGCCTTGTCTCTTAGCTCAGAGTTGATTAGAGGTATTAGTCCTGCAGTATTAGTTTTGAGACTTCCTTGTGGCATGTAATTGGTGTTTCATTACGTTTGGAGGCTTCTAAAAATGTATTTAAAGAGATGAATGTTAATTATCATTTCTAGTTGTTATTGATGGAGTATGATGAACACATGTTTTATATTCTGCCCCTCAGGTTAGGTGGGTTCTTTATGTAACCAGGAGATTCTGGTTGTTGTTCTGATGTTACAAGGTGTGTGTTTACAAAGTGTAAATGCATGACCCCAGGCTGTGTTTGTTGCAGGGGCAGGGCTGCAGGTTCTGTTCATGACTGCAAGACATCTCCTCCCTTCTGCTTACAGAGCTGGGAACAGGAAAAGGTCATGAAGATCATCAGGAAGATGTTAAATGTGCTCGTGGTTTAGCCTGTCTGAAATGGGTGCTCTTGGCTCCTTTTCAGCACCCAGGCTGGTGAAGTGAATGTCAGGGCTGAAGATGAGAACAGGAACCTCAGAGTTAATGTTACAGCAGCCCCATAGAAATCACATCAGGAGCAAACCCCTGCTATCACCAGGGCCACTTAAACAAGGTCTGAGGGATGTGATGCACTGTAGAAAACTAAGGGGGAAAAATGAAGTTATTTAACAGCATTTAATTAAAATGCTTCCCATAATAACAATGCATGCATCTTTAATGATACTGAAAACTGTTTCCGTTGCTTGTTCTTCATTTTGAATACCAGTTCTTAAAGAATTTTCATCTACAGGACTGAGTATATGTGGTAATCAACAACTGCTCTGATGCACAAAGTTGGTGTTAAAATATTAATATGAACAAATCAAACAGTCTTTTCTTAAAAATGAAAAAAGGCATTTAGTCCAGAGCAAAGATCAGTTGAAGCAATGTGATTTCTCCTTGTCCTTTTATCCATAAATAATGGATTTTTAAAAAATGGAAGGACAACTTTGTGAAACATTAAGGGTAAGAATTATTCGAAGATTCAAATCACAAATAAAGTATTATTTAAAGTAGTTGATCAGATGTTTGTTCTGGGGATTTGTCTTTCTAGCCTTCACTCTTTTGTTGCTCTCAATGTGCCATTTAGTTCTTAGGGAGGATTATTTCATTTTCAGAGTGTAGGGAAGAACTAAATCACTTCTGATTGAGCATCTACCAAAGAAATCCTAGGCGAGTCAGACGCTTCTTATTTGTATTATTTCCACTTCATAGGGAGGACAGATGTGGACCTCTGAGAGGGGACTGGAAATCAGTAAAAGCACAAAACCAGCAGATGCTCAAATTGTCAAGCTAAAGTGGCTAAATCTTGAATGTGTAGCACTTGCAATCCCAAAGTCAACACAATCTGCCAGAGAAGTTGCTGGTTTAAGTGTTTGCTTGTCTTGTACCAGGAGAAAATAAAGGGGGATGGAATGCAGTTAGTTACTAATTTATTATTCTGGAGTTTGAGACAGTCCATGCACCTATCTAAGTCACAGTGTCCTGAAGCTATTTCTTATTGGCTCTGAACAGAGGTTTTATAAACCAAATCTTTCAGTGCATGTGATTTTGGGTTGTTGTGTTATTTTTAACCTCCCTTGCTGCTAAGATGTTGGAGTGATGAAGCTGGGACACGTTTGAGTCCTCTGTGGGAAGCAGAGCTGAGGCCGGTTTTACAATCGCCGTCCTGAAAATCAAACACCCAGTGCTCCTCTGGGCCTGCTTCCCTCCCACGAGCTGCTCAGCACCTCCTGTAAGGCAGGCAGAACATCTCCTGCTCCATCTCTCCTCACAGAGCAGCAAAGGAAAATTACTGCAGGATCAGTGTCAGCCCAGCCAGGGGCTGCTGCTGCTGCCCTGCAGTCGTGCCCACCCTCCTGCTGCAGGGCATCTGTCGTGGGTTGGTGCTGGCTCACTGCCAGTGCACCCATGAAAATATGTTTTTCTCAAATGATTACTGTGGGATGTGACCAGACACAGAGCAGAGCAGGCTCAAGTTTAGAAATAAGGAAAAAAAACTTTATTATGCTACACTATAATAAAAGGAACACACGCAATTCAGAATGAAAACCTTCTAAAACATTCCTTCTCCCTTGCCACCCAATTTCCAGCAAAGCACAGTGAGACAAAGTCTTGGACTCTCAGTCAGGCTACCATTTCTCAGATAATCAATTCTCAGTTCATCAGGGGAGAGAGGAGTCTTTCTTGTACCATAGTCTACCACAGGAAACACAGGTGAAACCTCTTGTGTTTCCATGTCCCACATGGCACCACCCAGAGCAAATCTGCCATTGTGACCTGCTCCTTCCACGTACTCTCTTCCAGTGCTCTCACCACAGCCCATGGACCAGAACTTCTTGTAGGGTTCCCTTTTAAGGATGCTTTGCCAATTACCAAAAAACAACTTCTCATTTGGGGACAACACTCTCCCCCATTTTCACCTCCCCTGGGACCAAGGGTCTTGAGAACAGAGATCATCTTCTTCCCTGAAGACAGCAGGCACCACCACACCATCCTCATCTTTTTCTGGTCACTTCACTCCTGTACATGGTGTTACTGCAGCAGGTCACTCTCAAAATAAGTTTCACATTTTGGGATAACAGCCCCCCCTATTTTCATTTCTATGATAAGGGACGCATTTTTTTGGAAAGATATTAATGCACTGAAGTTCAGCAGGAATTTATAGCTCCACGTAAAGAGCAAAATCTGTGTTGAAGAATGGTTCAGAATGAGCCTCTTTGGCACTTGTCTGGGAAATCTGGTTTTTAGTGTTTCTGTGTGCTGGGATGGAAATATGACAAAAACCTGATATGCCCCCCTAGCCTAAGCCATCCAATATAATATATGCAAAGATGTTACACGTCGTGATCTTTTTACTTGAATAAAAGTTTTAATTATAAATCAGAGAAAAATTATAAATATAGCTAAAATAACTTCCTGAATTCCATTCAGTCCCAGGAACGATCACCAAAGAATTTGATTAAAATAGTCAGAGCTGTGCTAACGGCAGTTTTCTCCAGTGTGGCAAAGCCTTTATTAAAATTCCAATTAAAATTCACCAAGAAGAAGGCTGCTGTTTGTGCCTCTTGTCCTGGGAGCCACAGGCATCTCTGTCCAGTAGAAAGGTTTTTTGCTCGTTAATTGTATTCACATTTTGTAGCATTAATGCATAGAAAGGTATAGAAATAGGATTAGGGCTGGAGGGCTCCTGGATAAATTGTTGGTTTCTGAAATGGTGTTTGGACTATGTGTATACAAGGGCAGGTTAACGAATTTAATAGGAATTTTTGCCCTTTGGTATGGGAAAGGATTAAAATTAGGGAGTATATAAAAGAGAACTTTTTCTGTAGATAAGAGTAAACCTTATATTTTGATGACCACTTTACATGTACTTGAATTGTTTGTAAAAGATATTCTCACTTTGAATGACCTTATAAGCATTAATGAAACCAGACTGTATTTTCATGAGATTTGTGAAAAGTTGATATTTGAGGATGCCGACTGTGAGGTACTGCCATGGAGAAGCAATGTGGCTGTGGCAATTTACACCCAATTTTTAAGGGTGTAAATACTGTACAAGGTTTGTAGCCAGTGCATCCTGGTCACAAAGCTCCGTACAAGGCTGGCTGGAGAGAAGTGTAGGAGAGGCTGCTCAGAGAAAAACCCTCATCCTAACTATTAATATCAGGAATTCCTTTCCAGTGTAGTGTCCTCAAAACCAAAGGGATGAAGAATAGGATTGCAGCCCTGTAGAATTTGCTCATGGGGATCTGAACCTTTTGACTCTGCTGCTTCTTGGTGATTGCTGTGGCACATTCTGTGTGACCAGAGGTTCAGAGCTGTCCTTGCTGGCTGTGATCCATCCTGTCCCGGAAGACACAGCCACCCCATTTCCACCAGCCCAGAGGATCCCACACTGAGGAGAGGTGGTGCACAAACACACCCTGGTGTTCTTCCTGCTCTTTTTTGTGACTAATTGCACAAATCCTGTGATGGCTTTAATGGGGTTTACAGCACATTATACACAGAGCTTGCTGTAGGTGGCAACGGGAGGATTTGCTGAGCTCACAGGTTTGTGAAGTGTAGCACTGACACAGCTTAAGGCTCCATCAGTTCTAGTTATGCCATTAAGCATTGCCCCAGTCTGCAAAATGAATATGGATGGCATCCGAGAAGGTTATGCTAATTAGTCTGGTTGAAGTCATTCCATGGCTCAGTTTGCGTAAATTAATATTTTTAACTCTCATTTTAATGGGAGGAACAATTGAAAGAAACTCTAAAACCAGAACATTGTAAAAAGCTATTGTTAGCCTGTAGATGTGACTCTAGATGATGATGATGCTAATAAAGAGAGGATAACATGTTTTTCTAAATATCTTTCTCAAAATATATGCAGATTAAATCTAATACATATATTTCAGGATTTAATTTCTATGCATTTATTCTACTACTGTATGAGTAAAAATTCAAATTTTCTACCATATTTATAAATCCCAATGTTGTGAATACTAATTTTTTTAGAAAAACTATTGAGTCTTCAGTGTTGAAATTAGGTCTTTTAGAGTGATAGGTGCAGACCAAATTAATTTCAAGTTTCCTTTTTCTGTTTCAGTGTAGGTGATCTGCTCAGCTGAGCTAACTCTATCTGCATGTTAGAAACTACCATGTGTGTTTGCTTCTGAGATATTTGTATACACTGCTTTTTCTGCAGTATCATGCGAGAGACCCAGGATAGCTTTGTTTGCTCCACAGAGATGCTATTATGCCTTTTGTATAATGCTATGCTTATGCATTTTTGCTAGAGGATTTTGGAATTCCTAGTCTCTTCTATAGTTTCTGGGGTGGAAAAAGAAAGCCATAAGCCCTCCCATATCCCACTTAGAAAGCCCCTTAAACACAATTTCCAAGATGGTTGTTAAAGAAAGAAAAATACTTCTCCTTTTACATAAATCTTAAAATTTTGGAGGGCAGAGCATTGTTTAAAAGAATTTAAATGGAAGAAAGAGAAGTAGGTTAAATTGAAATTTCCAGTTATTTTGAGTAATGGCCCATGATTTCACTCATCAAAACACTGAGACCTAAATATGCATCAAGACCCCACTGTCATAAAGAACCTCACGTCTAGGACAGCAGGTGTGCCAGGACATATTTGAATATCATTGGAGATGTGTGCAGCACATCTAGACATACTTCTACATTATTTATGAGTGATGGGACTAATGATGGAACAACTGAAATTTCATGTAAAGTTGTGGGAAAAGAATTTTGCAATTTATGAATAATTTGGCCAATTTGTGCTACATCATCATGTCTGAATTGCCACCTAAGGGAGCTCTATTGAGGGTTCAGGCACGTGTGCCTTAACCCACATGTCCTTGTGAATGCTCAGAAAGAGGTTTTGAGAAGAATTCAAACTCTTGGTAAGACAAAATGTCATTTGTATATGACATTATAACCATACAAGTGGCTGAGGAGCTGGGCAGAGACACCTCCAAAGAGAGGGGGTCAGCCTGGCAGGGAGGGAACCAGGGCTAGAACAGATTACAACAAGCAATGGACTTCATTAAGTCATTATATTTTAAAAGTTCATTGCTGTTTAATCACTTTGCTGTTTAAGTTACAGTAGCAGCTGCTGTAAAAACAACAATTAAAGCCCAGCACTTCTGCCTGGGGGTGGCAGGTCCATCTCTGCTCCTCTGAGGATGCCTGTGCCATGCTGCTGCTGCTGCCCAAACCACTTGCCCTCCTCACAGGTGTAAGACAGGCACCCCTGTGGGATCAGACAGAACTCTGGCAGAGGTTTTCAACCCCTGGCACACTGTCCCAAACAGGCTGTGCTGCAGCTTTAAACCTTTGAACACCTAGCATGAATTATGTTATAGAAAGGTTTAAAGAATTTTTTTGGGTTGAACCTCCCAGAGGCAAGCACACACACCATGCAAGGCTCTCCCTGTATAAAACAAAGTGATAGCCTCATGTGAACTTTCATTTTCATCTTTATATCTCCAGCTTTTGACATGTTTTCCCTTGGCTTAAACTATTATTTTAAGGGCAGTGACTATGTGTTTTTTCTGTGTTAATGTTTGTGTGGAAAAATGTCTGTTGGGTTAACAGACAACCTGCATAGTCTGACACACAAGTGTTTATCTCTGAACAAGGCAATCCAGCAGGATTAAAAAAAAAAAAAAAACCACAAATTTTCCCAGTTTTGTTTTGGCTTTGGTAAATGGCTTGTTCGCATTGAATTTCTAATTAAGCTTGGGTTTATATTGAGAGATTATTTCCAGTAATGCATCTCAGATAAACAGGTGACAGCAAACCACAGACAAATCCATCATGAATTCTGGAATTATCAATCACTTTTAGCTAATGCCGAAATCTCCAAAGACAAGCATTTAACTCTATTCAATGTGTTACTCTATGTCAATTGTTGATAGAGAGTTTTTTTAATGATCTTGGATGTGTCATGCTCCACTTAGAATTCTCTAGTGTTTCCACTGATAAATGCTGAGGCATAACTGTCATTTGCATGAACAGAAGCTGTAATTATAAATGTACTTATGGTTTGTGCTGAAGTCAGGAATGCAAAGAAGGGTGTTTGCTAATGTAGAAATATAAATAATGGTTACTAATGTTCACTGTTTAGCATGGAAATTACATTTCTAATAATTTGAGATGCATTTTGGTTTTTTTAATTGTATTAGGATTTCTAATATTTTTTATTTTGCAGTTGGTGATCGTAGAAGTATGTTTGGCAAGAGTTGTGTGTCCATTTATGAATTTAGAAAAAAAGTGTGAGAATTAACTTGGCTAATTTAAGATTTAAGGTTAGTGAAGACCATTTCAGAGGCATCTGCACCTCCTGAGAGCTGTATCCTCAATCTTTTTTTTTTTTTTTATCATCTTTGTATGAACTCATAGTTTAAGAAAGATTCTGCTGCTCTCAAAAGTTGAAGCTGTTTTTACCTAATCAGAAATTGCTGTTTGCTGGCAGGAAGGCCCTGGGTTTCTGTTCAGTTTATATTCACTTGGAAAGGAAATACTGTGGTGCTGCCCCAGAGGAAAGTGTGGAGCTGCATTTTGCTGGCATTATTCAAGGGATTTACCAGACTGGAGCAGCTCTTTTGCTACTCCAGAGGCTTCAGAAACACGCCCAGGCCACAAAGACTCAAAAGTGCATCTCTTTCTTAATTACTGGAGGAATAGGAGGGCTGATGGTTCTGGTCATGATCCAGAAAGATAGCAAGAACTAAGATATTTACCAAAATTTTTGCAATCCAATTTCTGTCTTCCCTCACATTGATGTCCTTTCACTGAAGACAGATCATTCCATATAATTTCTAATTAATACTATCAAGATAAGGTGATTTTCCAATGAAAAATATTTTCCTTGAGTTAAGTTTGATGAAATGAATGAGTAGTGACACTGTTTATCTGTTGATTTTTATTTTTAGCATTAATTCATATTATCTTGTTCCGTATCAACTGTGCTTTGGCAGTATGTGAGTTTGTCATTTCTGGATCACAGCAGATGAATTTAGAGAGCTCCTTTTTAAAATCTTTGATTTCTTTGATGCAGTAGATTAACCAGTAATGAAATAGTTTCAGTGTGTTACATGTAGAATCTATTTTATGGCCAGTAATTTAGACTCTGTAGACTAAAACTCTCTAAGTTACTATGAAAAAAGAAACCAAATGGGCTTTTTTAATTTAACTAATTACAGTAAAAAAAGGTAATGTAAAAACTTTTTAACATATTTTGGCAAAAATTATTCACAGGAATTTTTTTAAGTTAAAAATTGCTTTTTGATGACAGTCAGGGTTGTTTAAATTGCTTCAAATGCTGAGTACAGAATTTCTTCACTTTTTCTGGGATTGTGTTACCCAACCATTTAGCACATATTTATTAACTGTAAATTTATCTTTGGTGCATAGATTTTATATTAAATATGCTATTCATAAACAGAGGAGATTGAGGGTCATTTTTAGTTAGGAATAAGTAACTGAATTCCCAAAATAAAAAGTACTGCCAGAATCCTATTTCCAGCTCCCTGCAAACTTTGCCTGAGAAGTTGTTGCTAAGGAACACCATGAAGTGTGCAGCTGCTCCAGAGCAGCTCCTCCTTTACCCTTCCTGACACCTTCAAAATATAAAAGATGATGTTGGGTTTTACCAATATTTTTTAATAGGTGTCTGTGTCCTTACTGGCTTTTTAAAGGAATGGACACAGAAATTATGGATGTTGTACAGATGAATAAATTACAGCCCCTTTGGAAACATGGGGGTTGTATTGTCACTTTTGTTTAAAAATCAGGTTTTGTGACTCAGAATTGTTGGAACAATTCCTCTGAACCAAAAAAAAGTTACAATTCCACCTTACAAAATCCATTCTTATTGGTTTGAGGCATGAGCTGGAAGAACAATTGATTGACACCAAGATCGGTAGGCAAAGATTGAGCTAATAGAATCAGATTAATGGGAACATATGGTAATTACAACTGTGAAAAAACAACTTAGAATTTATAATGTTGCCTTGGGGCACATAATCAGATGTGTTATCAATGAACAATTAGAGCTGATAAAAATCATCTGGTATGTATAGGATTGCTGTGCATAGTTACAGATGTGTGTTAAATGAAAGATTTATTGGAAGTTTCCTGCCTAAAATGTGCGTGACATGTAAACACATTGTTTGTGATAACAAAAAAAATCAAATCAATTCCTGCAGAATGCTCCATGACAGAAGATCAAAGTTTATGGATGCTTGTCATTAATATTCCATAAAAGATTAATTTCATGCCCTTTATTGCATTATATTAATCACTTTCCCTAATATGTGTGTTAAATGAATATTCCTGTAACAGCTGGCAAAATACTGGTGTGTTAATAATGGAAGTAAAAAAATAACTTGACAGATATGAAAACCTCTGCAACAGATTAAAAAAACTAATAAGTGACAAAATAGAAATAGGAAATACCTACCACATGAAACTATAAATGCAGTTCCTGAGGAAAAGTGGTTCTGAAGAGCCAATGTTTTGAGAGGTTCAGATCTTTTTATCTCCAATATCCCCATTCCTCCAGTATAAAGTAGGGGCTCACAAGCCATTCAGAAGTGCAGTGGAAGATATTCAGAATTTTGTGTTTGTGTATGTATATTCACATAAAGCCAGCTTTGCCCTGAAATGTGAGAGATAAAATCTAGGGAAAAGGGAGCCAATGACAATGACTACAGAGCTCCCCATTTTAACAGCAGATAAATTGCTGTTCGTTATTCTCCAAATTTATTTAGGAAAAAAGATCGTTTGTTTTCTTTTGATGTTTCTCTGACTAGAAAGCAAAAAAATCTTAGGTATCCCTGTGCAAAAACATGGTATTCAGTGTTTGTGCAAGGTCTATCCATAAGAAAGTCTAGGACTGGGGTCTTGCTTGAGTTTTCTGTGTGTATAGGCTCAGGTGTTGAGCAAAGTACTGTAGCTAAACTCCTGAGAAATTCTTTCACTGAAGTGAGCAATAAAGGCTTTAATGTCATTACTGTAATGCAGCTGGGACTGGAACTGGACTCCTGCAGCTTTCAGAAAGAGATGCAAATGATGCTAAGCCTACCTTCAGCATCATTTAGATTCCCATAATCTTAGGGAAGATGAGTCTTTAGCTTCCAAATATATCTTAGCCTTCAATTATATGTAAAACTCTGGGAATGTGAGACCCAGAATTCAGCCCTGCAAGACTGCTGTATCTCAGGTTTCTGTAACTTCTTCTCAGGACTTTTTGTCAGCACTGGGTTCTAAAGCTTGAATCTTCCATGCCAGGCCCTGGATGTTCTCTGGCATGGCAGTGTCACTGTCCCATCACAGGACTATCCTGTAGCAGTTACTGAGGTTTTATTGGTCCTGAAGTGATCAAATAGAAAGATGCAGAATTCAAAGAGGTACAAACAGAAGCAGTGGTACAAGGATAGTTCCTGTGTGAAATCTCCTAAATTTTCAAGAGCAAATGAACAATCATGGGAGAAAAAAAAAAAAAAGAGGAAACTTTGTGTTGAGTTACAAGAAGAGCATGAGTTCAGTTGATTTTTAAATTTAGTCTTGTTTTCATGTAAGGGTATGCACAAATTCTGGTTCATACCCTTACATGAACTCATCCCTCATTTGGCAGAGGCAATCATGTTCTAGTACAGGGATCAACAAATTTAAAGTAACAATTGACTTGAATAAACAACTGTGCTATTTAGAGCTGTCCACTGTCTTGCATTAAGTGCATAGTTTATTTCATTTTTAAATTTAAGGTCTCAACAAGGTGAAAAACACAAGTCCTTCATTTTTCATGCTCCCATCATATCTTCCTGCTGCAAATTTCATTCTGTTCTCAGAGTCCGCATTGAAACGTGTCTGGGAAAAAGTATTCCTTGAGACAGTTGAAAACCCTTTTTTGTTTCTGCCTGTTGTGATAGTCACATAAAATTAAAAAAAAGGAAAATTTTTTCTTCTAGAAAAATTTGAATTCTGCCTTTAATGGCAATATTTGTGACTTTTAAAATCCTGTGATACTGGTGGTGATAATGCGGTTGTTTACTCCATTGGCTACTTGATTAATCCTCATTTTAATCACAGTTGTAGCGATATTCACCTCTTCAAAATAATGTCATTATGATTTAAACCAGGAATTAGTAAACAACTCACAGCTGTTGCGCAAAATGTTTGTATAGTAATGCATATTCATGAACATTTCATAGAATAATGCTTATTAATCTGATTTTTGTAGAAAAACAACTAAATGATACTTTATAAGTTTATGTTTGGCAAATAACGCAGTTTGTTTTTCATGGCTGGTGTCAGTGATGTATGAATCTCCCTACATTTGCTTCGTCACCAAACATCACAAAAAGCAGCTTTGCAGAATCTTTAAACATCACTGAGACAAACGTTTTCTTTATTTTGTGCTCGGTATGGAGGGACTAAAGAGCCAGGGTAACAAACTGGTAGAATATGTCCCCAAGGGGTTAATTTCTCATCCCAAACATAGCAGAAGCTCCCAGACTCTTCCCATGGAATCTGTTCTTGGTTTCAAACAGTGGAGATACCAGTAATTGGAAGAAATCTATTCTTAGAGCCATACAAAGAAACAGATTTTCTTTCCTAATGTATAACTTTAAAGATATAACCTGATCCATCCTCTTCTGAGGAGGTTACACCAAACAATTTCCAAGACATGCAAATCTAAATCATTCTTTTGTACCAAAATTTTATCTCTGCTGTTTAAACTGTTATTTGCCTCCTGTCTGTGTAAGATATGGATTTTTTTTTTCCCCTTTCATCTTTTTAGCCACATTTTGCTTAGGTAGATGATGCTGCTCTGGCTCCTGTTGGTGCGACCCCATTTTAACAATAAATATCCTCTTGGAGTCTGTTTAGAGGATGTTTTCCATACCTGTGGTTCAGCTGTACCTTCTGTGGAGTGCTCTGTATTGCAGCAATGGAATTAATGGGATGGAAACAGCTTGCTTGTCCTACAGCCTTAGCCATATAATCTATAATGATATCTATTTTGTCTGATACACCTGAGGTATATTGCACTTATGATTCATTGGAGTTCTGACATTTGGGGACTTTTTTGCAACAGTGGAGGACCAACCAACCCTTTGGTATCTTATGTGTGTGCAGGTGGTTATTTTTGCTGAAAGTGTACAAATTTATGGCTTGTCCTGGAATTATGTTCTGCTGTTCCCTTCCCTGAGACTTAAACTGCATTTCTTCATCTTGGTTCTGAAAGTGTAAAGTGTAATTGAGAGAAAATAATTTTTGAAGTCAGAATATGAAATTAAAACTTCCCTTCTCACCTGCAAGATATGATTGACTTTTGAATTGAAATAGCCTTGCTCAATGTCCTCTTTCAAGTGCTTGTAGGTAGTTTTATAATTTTGATTACTTGAAAATCAATAAAGCGAAGCAGCCTAAAGTCAATGGTTCACGTGTTCTGCTCCTTTTTTTCTTGAAAAGGAAAAAAAGTTTAGGTTTACTGAACACTTAGTGTTTAGTAACTTTACATTTCTTCCACATGTTCCCAGAGGATGTGGATCCAATTAGGTTCTCACAGTGTGTTTTCTCTCAAGTGGCAGCTGAGAAACATTTGGAATCCTTGACTTAAAAGAATTGTTGATCTGGCATAAAGTTAGCTGAGATGATGGGTTTTATTTTATTTTTCCAGGGAAGCTTGATGTGAACACCAGCACCTTTAAGACATTTTTCAGTGCTCTATCAGCCTTGAGGGGGAACAGGACCATTATATAAATGAATTTAATTTAGGTGTAACTACATTTTGTGGGGTGGTCACTAAGCAAAATCTGTTATGCAGATCATGAAGGCTTCCTTGATACTAGTTTTGGTACTAATTTCATTTAGGGCAACTCCAATGAACTTTAAAAGGAAGAAAGCTTTTCCTTAAGATGCTTCTCCTTAATGATTACTCAACTAGCAGAGCTAGGGATCCTGTCCTGGAAGGAATCAGATTGATTTTTTTTATTTCTTTTTATCACAATAATTTGATAGTGGAACTTTGTATTTCATGCTGAGGCTATAGGTCAGGCTTCACTGAAGTCTATAAAATCCTGTAAATTTTCAATGGGTATAGAAGAAAAGGAATCAGCTTGAATAGTTAGGTTTTAATAAAAGCCCCAAAAGAGGTAAGCAAGCAGAAAGGAGGAGTGATATGCCTAAATTGGAGCATCATTTAGGCTTTTTAAGAAGTTTTTGGGCACCATGAGCTCTCAAGTTAGGTCACTATATGGATTCTACATCCTATACCTCTGAACAGCATAAGGCAGATCACTACCCACCTAGCTGTGTTTATTGATTTGGGTTTGCAGGCTGGCATAAATTCAACCCTGAATAAGAAAGTCCTTTCATCACTGACTTTATGCTCCTGATGCACTTCAGGGTGTGTTGTGCTGATACATTACAGCTCCTGATGGCACTTCTGCAGAATTCTTCAGTAGTGTAATAATTTTGTTATCTAGAGCAGCCTGTAAGTTCCCCAGTTTGTCTGTGGTTTGTGTGACTTAAATGTTGGTCTCTTGTCCCCTTTTCCAGCTGTAAAGAACAGGATTTTATTCGTACCGTGTAGATGACATCTGTCTAGTTATTGGTAGTGTCTTTGTGTCATGGAACAAATGAATTGTTCTCATTTAGTTATTAACCAACACATTTTGTTGCAATTTTAAATGAAGGGAACTCTCAGAACTTTGGGCCTGTAAGCCAAAGCTTAGAATGAAACACAGGATTTGAGACCTTGGAAAAGGCTTCCAAACTTAGGTGCTAGAAGCAAGAATGTGGATTTCTAGTTTAAAGCAGAGACAAATTAAGCTAGGTAGAAGGAAGTTTAGAGTTTTAGAGTACAATACATTAAGTTTGTGTGTCACATTCGCTAAGAAAGCTTACACTCCAGCGTGAGTCCATAAGATGAAATATTTAAGGACTGGGTCAAAACCATAAATATCCTTATTGGCAGTGTTTTATTGGTTAATCAATCCTTAAAAGGTCTTGTAACTAGAGGTCTTGTGACCTGAGCCATGCAGTGAAGATACGAGCAGAACCCACCCTTCCTGCCTGTGTAGAAGATAACAAAAATAAATCACATCATCTAAAGCAACTCAGAGGTCCCACCTCTAACTCATTCAAAATTCCTTCACAAATCCTCACACCATGTAAGCATTAGCTGATGGGTTGTGGTGCAGGATTTGTTTTGCTCAGCTTTGTTAACCTCTCCTGCAGCACTGTGCAGGCTTCCATCAGCTCTAGGAAGGGTGCATGCCCTTGTCAAGTGCTTAAAAAGCTTTTTCTTTTCACTTTACTGATGGAAGCGTTATGAATTTGGGATTGGATCAAAAGTTACTAGTCAAGATCCTTCATGTTATAATTTTTCAATAATTTATAGCATTGCTGTTCTCTCTTGCCTTAATTTTCCTATTTAAAAGATTGGAAACTCTAAATGAAATTAGGTGGCATTTTTGCCCTCTGAATTTTAACTGAAATGTCTAACAAGCTTACAGTCATAGCATTCCACTTGTAGTACTGTAAGGCAGTGTTATAACAGAGAAAAATTGTGCTTAATTCTGGAGTTTGATAATCTTTATGAAAAGTCACCAACAAGACTGGTGAATATACCACGGAATTAGAGGGTCTAGGATTGCATACAAATGAAGAATATAAACTATTAAATGTTTTTCTTCTTTCCTTCAACCCATTAATGTTGGCAAGGTCAATGAAATTCATTCATGTTTCCATCCTTAAAAAACTTGTACACAGTACAATGAGTCCATTTAGTAATTGCATAGCCAAGCCGTGCGCATTATTGCTTATACTCTTACTTCATAAACTCTTCTTTCCATTTTCATAATTACTTCTTTTTCAGTTTCCCTTTTGCCTTACAGTTTTCTAGTCTCTTCCTTGTATATACATAGCTGGAAATAAGTGCATTCTTTGTGCTGCAGTTATGCTGCTGGTCTGTAAAGAGGGAATAATACTTTTAATGTCTCATGTGCTACTGCATCTTTCCAGCAATCATTTGAAACGGAAAAATGCTCATCTGTAGTTAGAGAATATCATTATGGACAGTTTGGACTTGCAGTATGTATCTTCCTCCCTGGTGAAAAAAGGGTCTTGACTGATTTTTCAATGCTTATTTTTTTAAAAAGGTGAGATAATTACAATAAATAATTGTAAAGCTTAATAGAACAAGAGACTCTCAGCACTCAATGGATTTATAATCCTTTTCTTTATTCTTCGGTTTTTATTTTCAATATGTAAATAAGTAGGAGATGTCTTAGAGCTGCTTTTGGTGTCACCAAGGAAAAATCAATATTTTTATGATATAGATCACATATCATAAAGTGATATTTTCTTTATCATGTGAAAAGGTGACAAAAGGTGGACAGCTGGAGTTATTTGACAGCTGTACCTTAAAGGTGCAATGAATAATTCCCATAAAAAATTATTTATGGGCAGCTAGCCACTTTGAAACAACGTCAAATATTAAAGCAACACAAACCCCCCCCTCCCCGAAAACTATACCTATTTCCATATAGAACTTCAAGCAATTATGTCCCAAATATATGTACTGTCTCCAATATCACTGCAACAAAGTCCAAAGTATCAGGGCCATCAGCACTGCCCCTTAGAGAAGTGAGTCTATCACATATAAACCTATTATTCGCTAAGTATATTCTTTGGCTTGTGTAGCATTTTTCTGAAGTCTGTTGTAGTATCTTTTGGTCAGTAGATGGTGCAGCAGGTTACAAACATGTTGATTTTCCTATGTGACATAATTTTGACCAGTACTTGAGTCAAGAGTGTAAAGTTATTTTTAGGACACGTTTAATTTATATTAGTAAATTCCGATGACATTCATTAGGCTTTAAGTGTGATGAGTTACTTTTGAAATTCATAAATAATGTCTAAGAGTAGCATTGGACATAAATTAGCAAATTCACAACATCATAAGAAAATGTGGATAAAGTGAATGGGAATGTCCAATAAAGTGGATAGATGGAACCTTACTAATATACAGAAAATGGATTTGTTAAATTTCTCTGGAGAGCCATTCATCTAGAAGAAACTCAGATTAGAAACTATTGCTACTGGCATGAATTGTATGAAGTTCTGCAGGGAGTTATACCAAAATTATTTCAGTTTGTTTCCCCCTATAAGCACAGCCCTGTCAGTCACATACACTGGTGAGACTGGGAAGAAAAGGAATTTAGTTGATCTGTTACCTAACACCAACCCAAGCCATCCTATGGTTCTGTGTTGAAGAGCACTGTAGTGAGATGCTGCTGCTTGATTGAATCTTAAATTACATGAAAAGGCCCTTATGCTGTACTCAAGCATGAACTCAAGATCTTGCAAGTCAGTTCGGTGCTTAAGAATCAAACACATCATTTAGAACCTACTGAAGTTCAGCGTCTCTGCCTCGTTAATTAAAGCTTTGTTCTCCACCAGCCACATCTGTACTCAGCCAGCTTTTCATCTCCTCGAGTGCAGGGGAGCAGTGCTGCCTCTAAGATGTGTGATGTGCTTAGTGGAGTTGGAATTTTCTTTATTTGAGCTGTCACAGGCTGTGATGTGACACCAGGATGGTTTTCTGCTGTAGACACCACTATGGGATGTGGAGGCATTTGTTTCCTCTCTGCAGAGAGGCAAACGTGGAGATGGAACACGACTTGGCAGGGGGCTTTCTTTTTTTGTAATAGTTTTGGCTCAGAGGAAGCTTGTTCTGCTAGACAAATTTGCATGACAGACCTTTAGGCCAAGAAAAATAATTGTTTCTGTGTAACACCAAAAATACCAGTGGATAAATCCAGCCAAGAGTTCATTGTGCCACGTGCTGCACATTCCAGGTAGTCAATGTAAAGCACAAAGCTCTGAAAATGCCCTGAGGTATCATGTGGTACAGACTTGCCGTCTTTAAATAGTGTAGGAATAAGGTGTGTATCAGCAAACCTACCTGCTCTATGCTACACATGTTTCTGAACTGTTTCCTGTAACACAATACAGCAACAAATTCTCCTCTGACAGATTTCTAAATTGCTTATTAGTTAAAAGGTTTATGGTTAGTGAAACTCACAATTAAAAAATTGAATCTGTGTGAGTTAAGGCTCAGCTTCATCCATTTTTCTAGTTTTTCTGAATGAAAATTTATGAACTTATTGATGAAATATTGTCTTTTCCCTTCACGCAATCAATTTTGTGCCAAAAGACCATTGCAGAAATCACCAGATTCAGTTTGTATTGAAATGAACCTCAATTTTCTAATCAATTTCTGTGAAATTGCGTCAGTTCTAAACTATTAAAATATGAGGTCTGTTACTGCCTTCCCCCTTTTAAAAAAAAGAAAATCACGGGTAAATTTACATCTCTTTTTGTGATGTGGTGGAATAATCAAAATTTAAAGCTCCAAGGTTAAATGTCCTTTCCTGACTCAGTTACTGCTCAGTTTGATGGCAGTAGAGGAATGCAGATGCTTGAGCTGCAAAATTGCTGGGGTTTCATTATATAACTACAGCATATTAACAGGAAGCCATTAAATACAATTTATGTGTGAATAGCCCAATTGGTAGGCACATTGGCTCCATTGTGTGAGGGATTAAATAAATGTAATACTTTCCCATTATTATTCACTGAATAGCTTTTATTTTTTATTAAGTTTTGGTTAAAATGTGTGTGGTTATGTTGTCAGAGTGGCATGTCTGTTTCCTTAAAAATGAGTCTCTATTGAAAAAAAAAAGTGCTATAAAGTTTATAGTGTTATTAGTACAATTACAATTTTAGCGCTTTTTTTTTTTAACTTTTTTCCCTATATTTGCATTCTACCAAGCAGTTTGCATGTCTGCAATTTTGATCTAATAAATTGTGTGGCTGTTGAGGAATATAAGTCTTTGGTAAGTACTTTCACAAATCTCTAAACATGCACTTAGAAATCATGGAAATATCTCAGTTTCCAAGTAGAGTATGAATAAGAATGGTTTCATAAGTTTAAAATTTTCTCTGCAAAATACCAGAGGGTCATCACTGGTATCACATTCCATGTCATAGCCCTTTTTAGGAGCTGGATTTGAAATTACTTTTTTTTCAATTTATGCCCATTTTTTCTGCTTTTGTCCCATTTCCTACGCTATAATTTACACCAACACTTGTCACCTGTTTCTGATCCAGGGCCTTTGCTAAATATACTTACACTGAGTAAACGAAGCAATCTCCGAATTGTGCTTTTATCTTTGGTGGGTTGGCAGGGGCATTCTCTGTAGCATTAACTGAATGACTTTCTTTGGCAAGGTGTTTGTAGCAGTTATTAATCTTGTTTTGTTGTTGCTGTCATCTCAGGATCCTGACATAAATTACTGTATTTTCATTCACTTTAAGGAAAGCATGGGAATATATTGTAACAAATACAATTTTTGAAACTGTCTTTCCCACTCTAAAAGATGTTCAGATTTCTAGCAGAAGGTTAGCCCAACCAAAGAAAATATTGGTTTTTAAATGCAGCAGTGCTGTTTTCTGGAGGCTGTGGGTGTAGTGTGAATAAGAGCTGCCACTCACCAGTGGAGGCACAGAGAGCTGGCACAGGTCATCACCACGCAGCTCTGCTCAAGAATCCTCCCCTTACTGCTCCTTCTCCTGGTTTTGCTGGTTTTGTGTGGGAAGTTTCAAGCAGAAACCTCTCCTTTGGGCTTGGCTGAATTTCTGTTCCTGGCCTCACACCAGATCCTAATGCAGGTCCAGGTCTAGCAGACATTGAAGGTTGTTATGATCCTTCTGCCTGGCAGATGTCTCCCCCTTCTCAACATCTAATAACAATTCCTCATTAGCATTTTAGTGGAGCTCAAGCTGGAAATGTGAAGTAGCATTCTCACAGAGAGCAGTACTAAAAAAAATATTGTGTTCATTCTCCTTCAGCTCTGGAAATAACAGTGTAGACACATAATGCAACATTGCTTAAAATAAGTGCAAAAATCTTGAGAGGCTTCATATCTATAATCAAATCTGCAGGCTGTTTCTTCATAATTATCTGGTATTTTACTAGTTTCTGATGCTGTATATGCCGCTTCTGAATATATATGTTCTTGAGCCATCTTGCATAGATAATAGAATTTGATATAAATAGATTTCTTTTTACATTTACAGTCTTGTTAGAAAATTCTACTAGTAGTTGATACAGGTACTACTTTACATTTTAAAGACTATTTCAGTGTATAAACCCTATTGAAGGATCAGAAAATTGGCACATGTGCTTTTCCTCATGTTACATTTCTTTGTCGGGCATGGAAGCAATGGAACTAGGAAAACAGAAGGATCATCACTAGGGAGAAGAACAGTCTCAGACTCTTCAATGTCTTTATCATTTTCAGTATTTTGTATCCTCTATCACAAAGTAGCCAAAAGGTTGACTTAAAGCCGTGTTTACATTCATTGATTGGTGATCACTTGAGAGCATTTGTGAAGGTAAAACTATGGTGAGGTTTCTTGATGCACAAGGGCCATCATGTCTTTCACAAAAAATGTACAGTTTGTGGGGTTTTTTTTCCCTCTGTTTGTGGGTTTACTTTGGTAAGTGTGGTGAAAATTTGCTTTCAGCAAATGAGCCCGGGAACATTCCATAGGTCTGTGTTCCTATTTAAAGGCCTCCAGGATGAGGCAGGAATAAAATTTTGGAACATGAGCACTCATTGCTGTCTACTTGTGTCAAAGAAAACCTCTTTTAATTTGTCTCAGCCAGTTATCTTTACATCATTTTGGTCCTTCCTTTCTCCCTAACAAGCACAAAGGGAAAAGACAGCAGAAATTCCAAATGGCAGGGGGAAATAAAAGAGCATTGAGCACGTATTACATTAACTCCAACATTTGATGGGTCTTCAAGATGTAATATTTTGGCAATATTTTATTGTCTAATGACTGCCAAAACATTTTGGCCTCTTCATGGTCACTGCCAATAAAAACAACAGAAGTTCAATAAAATGTTCTTCACATTCTTTAATTGGGCTAAGAAGTAAAATCCTGATAGCTTTGATTGCTTCCACTTTCTTTTTGTTGCTCTGGTTTCTGTTGGAGTCTGGTCAGTAAGGGAAGTGATGATGTGGAAAGGATGCCTTCTGAACCTCAGCCAGGCACATTACCCAAAATATTTTGATCTTCCAACAAGCCTTAAACTAAAGCCAAGATTCAACTGAGTAAATTCGCATTGCCTTCATGAAAATTAGCACATGCATTGTGCAGATTTCATCCCAAGTGGATTCCTCAGCATTCTGCTGTCACAGAATTCCTGAAGTTATCCCTGGTACAATCTTGGAATCAAATAAAGGTTTTAAGGTACCCTTTTTCACTGATCAAGTCAATTGGCAATTTTATCATTCCAAATTAGCTTTATTCCTGATACCCTCTGTAAAAAAAATTGTGGCTGAAGCAACATTTACATATTTTTATTTTTTTACCAAAATTTAAGCATTTTAGTGAGGGGACAAAAAAGAAAAAAAAGGCTGGCTCCATTTTTTTTGAAAGAACTTCTGGTATCTGCTGAAAAAGAAAAGTAGACCAAATAGATTTTTTGTTACTCTTTTAACGGGTAATAATTTATATAAATCAGTTTTTACCTTTGCAGACTGGTTAAAAACAGCCCTTCCCCTTCAATCTGTGTATTTAATACTGTAATTCAGGTAATTTTTTCAATGTAGATGATGATTTCATGGTATATTCTTCTTCCTAAAGTTGCAATTAGATCTGCTTTAACAAGGAAACCTATTGCAGTAGCTATGTGAGGAAATCCATAGAAACTTGTAAAGGATTCATTTCACATTAGCATCCACACCATATTCTGACATAAATGCTAATTGGAATGCTTCAGCTGATTTTAAGTGACTGTGAATATGCTGCACAGTAGAGTGACTTTCACCTTAATTTTAGTGGCCAAATTAAATTCGTTGACCATTTAAGCATTGCTCCCCTGTTCAATCACTGCTTGAGCCTGATTGTAAGGTGCAGAGAAAATAGCTGCAGAAATCTGGGTAGAAAAATGGATTCAGATGTGGTGACTTGGAAGACTTAGTTGGTGCAGGGAGTTGGAGTTCCATTGAAATGATAAAAGGGTTGGTAATTTATGCAATAGCTTTAATTATTGAAAACAAGAGCCAGATTCTCTGCTGCCTGAGCTTCTAACTGTGCAGAAGCTTGGATTTTCATAAGGCACCTAACCAAGTTAGGGACCTAATTCCCTATAAAATCAACGTCTGTAACCTGATCTGCTGCCGTTTAAGCGTCCCAATTCCTTCCTGTTTACCTTTGAGGCTGCTCTTGGGGTCCAAATCCTGTAATTCACTTAAGGAAACTGTGGAAGATGTCTGTTCATGTTGGTAAAGGACTTGGATTGTTGTTCCAGATCAGCTGCAAAAGCTTCCATTGTGCCAAAGCAAACAGATCAGTCACAGTTTCCTGATTTTTATACGCTACACAACACAAAAGATGGTGTGCACTTGCTGCAAAGGAGCTCAGTTCGATAAAAATTGTATCAGTTTAATCAATAGTAATGTTTTCTCTGACTAAAACATGCTCATAAGTGTTGTTTTGAAAGAACAGGCCTTAGCAAAGTCTCTACCTTTTAAGACCCTGGGTCTCGTTGGCCTCGTGCATATTTAAGTATCTCTTGCATCTTCTGCCTGCCTGTATTAACATACTTGGACTGTTCCTGGAAAAACCACTACAGAAAGATGCTGTTTCTGGGAACAGGGTTACAGAGCTGGTAATGTTGATTGGTGACTAATTAGTGTCATTCCCAGAAGTATTATTTCCAGAAGAATTTCCGAGAAGGGACTGACAGTGTGGCGTGTGTTGGTATATGGCTAAATCATGCTGGTGTTTTGTTACCCCTCCCGTGATGCAAAGCTAAGGCTGTGACAAATGGCAGTCATGAAGTTGTACTTTTTTCCCCAACCATAATTAGCTAAAGCATGGCTCTGTTGCCTTCATTTCAGCCCTTTATCATATTTTGTGCTTTTGTTACAGGAAAAACACCATGAAGCAGAGCACTGATGGGTTTAGTTGGCTGTCTCTGCATTACTTCTGTGCATGCAGAATTAGGAATTATTAAATAGGCCGTGGACATTTGCGTGTCTAATTTACAAAAATATCTACTTGTACATGGGAGGACTGGTCTTGTGACAACTTTAATGAGTCCATGATGGATGAAAATATCTTAAGATAATTAGTGGAAGAATCTAAGCAAATAAAATGTAAAGAATAAATATCAAAAGATCAGGCAAGCAAAACCAGCATGGCTAAGGAAAGCAACAGTAATGAATGATGTCCAAAATACAGTATAATTCCTAGCTGGTTGGAAAAGAAAATCCAGAAGATGGTCTGGATTTTATCAGAGGTAAAGTTCCTTAGTTAAAAAGTCTCAGGAACCTTTCTGCCAGAGGCAATTGTGAATTGTGTGTTCTTGTCTGGATACTTGGATGAACTGCTTTGGTTATCCAAACCCATTTTTGCCTTATTGAAAAGGCATCTGTTGTAGGATGGGTGTGTAATTTAAGCTCATGGTCTTCATTTGAAGGTTCTGTTGCTACAGCCATGCTAACATTTCCAAAACATCTGTTGTTCATCTGCTCTTCCCTAAGGACTTTTGAAGATGTGGCCATTTGGATCAGCTGTGGATATGATTTATTTATCTGTTTGCTTATTGGCAAGGTATAAAATGAGCAAATCCACATAGACTGGATACAGTTTGCACAGCCCAGAGCCAATTCCCCTCTCCTTCTTCAATCAAATTTGCTAGGATATCTTAACATGTTTAGATGACTGGGATAAAATACAATATCAAACATGTTTTGCAAGTACCTCTGTATTTAAACTCAGAGTCTAAGTATTTATATGTCAAGGAAAAGTACCAGAGTCCAATACTGTTGTGAAGGCACAGGTTTAGAGGGCATGGAATAATGATTCAGGGTTCCAGGGTATTAAATCTGGTTTTACCATAACTTTGTTGAATGATATTTGGTTGAATAACTCATAGTTTAATTTTGCCTGAGAATTTAGACTGAAAGGTTCATTGTATGCAAAGATAAATAGATCCTCAGCATCTCTGTATTTGTGTCCCTCACCTGAGGGTCTCTCTTACCACCAGCAGCCTTGGCAGAGCACATCATGCTCACAGAGGTTTCCCCTCTTGCAAGGACACAACTTAAGTGATGAGCTGACAGCCAAATTTTTGAGCAGGTAGTGATGGCACTGTAACTTTTTAAAAGAATGGAGCTACCCTTCTGTCCTCAGCCATTTGCTGTGGAAAGTAATGAAATAAAACAGTGAAAATGGTTGTGGAGAATCAGCCTGAGTTGTCTGCAGCCTTTGCATTTAAATTGCCACGAGGCCTTCTGCAGTGTCCCCAGTTATCACTTCTGCACATGTTCAGCCTCTGCTGCCTGCCAGCAGCACTTCAGTAAGTTGTGCACAGGATTTTCTCCTGAATCAATCCATTCTAAGCTGGTAGTAGAGATACTGATGTATTTTAATGAATTCTGTTTCACATTTTCCCATTTATACTGCAGTTTATATACTGTCCTTGGAGATTTTGGTATTCATCTTATCTGGCTTTAGAAGAGTACTGGAGAATCTGGTAAATGACAGCTGCTGTGTTTTTAAATTTTGCTGTTAGGTTTCAGCAAGGTAATGTTGCAAGAGTGGAGAGGTTTGGGGTTGAGTTTCTTTCTTTTTTTCTTTTTTTTTTTTTTTTTATTTTTTTAAGAACTGAGGCCTAGGACAAATTATTCCATTGTTTAGCAAGTACCAACATGTGTATCAATTTCTAACAATGCTCAAACCAATAAGAAACATACTTCATGTTACATCAAGTGTAAAGGTTATTTTTCCAGTGAAATAATTGATTTTCGGATAAATGCAGTGAAGGTAGCTCCATGACTCATGAAGTTTATGGTCTGCAGTGGTGCAGTCAATTGAGTTTTGAAACTACTTGCCTTTCTTAGTTCCATCACTTACAGAAAGGCTCCTAGAACCTCATTCAGACCCCTGATTTTATTGCCAGCTGGTGTTTATTAAAAACTACTTATTCTTGTGCTTTAGTTTTTCACTTCCCCCGCCAGTATTTATTCCTTTCTTCCTCTCTTCAACCCACAGTGTGTTATATTTATAAAATAGGTCACTGGCAATTTTTAAGAAAATATCCTGTATAGATGATGGAACAGATTGATAAACTACAAATTGCAGTAACAGCACAGGATCTCCAAACAGGGAGAGTCTCCCTTACAGTAACTGAATATTTGTTTATTTTACTCTAGAAAACAGAACCAGCGACACAATTAATATTATAAAATCTTACTGAAGCTTCTAACTTCGAATTTACCATGACATTGTGTAGAGAACAGTGATGCACCATGCTGCAAGGTCTAGATATGCTCTAATTCCTCTGTGGCACACATCCCAGTAAGAATCCTTCTGCTTCAGATCTATAGCTTGACAGGGAACCGTGTCAATGCTGAAGCCTTTTCCTCATTTCTTTGTTTTCTTGCAAAAAAGCTTCTTGGTTTTATATTTTCTTTGATTTGTTCAAGAAAAACAGTTTTCTTTTAAATTCTGCAGAAGGTCTCAGATGAGGGAATATTTTCCTTTATGGCTTTTGAATAACAAGTTTTCCTGATTTAACCCACAGAGAGCAGTCTTGTGTCTGTGAACTCTCAAGTTCTCTCAGTATTTTTGTTTCCCCACTCCTAAACCTTCCTCTTCCTAAGCTGCATGAGTGTCACACCTTTGCCCAGGCCAGGGGTAATCTTGGGGCTTCTAAGTTTGAAGTTTGAAAAACATAGATAATAATTTTATCACTTGTATAGCTCATTAGTTATTAAAATATTATTTTCTATGTGCATTTTCTCATCCTGCCAATGTCCAATCAGTGTAATTGAAAATGGCTCTCCTGAAAGTGGCATGTGGAGGATATGATCAGTTTAAGAGCAAGAGACAGATTGAAAATATTGTTGTGGACTTACTTCAAATTAAAACACACAGGGTAAAAATCAGATCAGGACCAAAATCCCAGCATTTCACATCTGGCCATCCCCAAGGTCAAAACAAATTATATTCCTCAAAACCAAAATTTTAATAAAAATTTCTTCAGTTTGGCTTGTGTTAAACATAAACACTCCTTATTTTGGTTGTTGTCCATTTATTATTACTCCATTTACACATTTTTAAAGTTGATTTGCCACTTAGGAAAATAAATGGACATATTTGGGAACTGAGATAGTTTCCATGTAGAAGATGGACAATACAGGCAGAAGTGCTATTCCCACTGTTCTGACAGGTGTTTCAAGAAGCATCAATCCCTGCTGGTGAAGGGGTCTGGGTGTCTGCAACTCTTTCATTTGGAAGTTTGGTGATATTTGGTGACAATATCTGCTGTACCTGAATGGGCAATTCTTCTCCATTGACCATGGAACTAGCTGTACTCTATGCTTCATGTTCAAAGGTGTCTTTCTTCTCTGAAACAGCATAACAATAGAATTGTTTATTTTGGAGCTGGAACTTATTTCCTAATGAGCCTGTGAAGAGGCTGGGTTAGGAATCATCTCCTCAGAATCTCCTGAGATTCTGAGGTTTTCAGTATTCCTGGTCCTGGTTTCCTGATGTAGCAAAGTCTCAAATATCCAGGGGAATGCCTGGGGGAAAGGGACAGTAGCATGAGTAGTCAGGTATAAGCAAAAGGAAGAATTTACATAATAAAATTGTCTGTAATATATCACCTTTTTGGAAAAAAAAAAAAAAAAAAAAACCCAAAACAAAACAAAAAAAAAACCTGCAAGCATTTGAAGAAAAAAAAAGTGGACAAGTTTGTGAAGGGTAGAAATATCATTAAATAGTAACAAGGGGAACTGAGCAGGCGAATGCTGCATGCTCACCTCATCCTCTGCAGCATCATGTAACTGTAGGGCCTTGAGAGAAGATACCTGGAGATATCTCAAAGTTGATCATAGATATTTACCATAAAAGCTGAAAATTACTTGCTCATTTTAATAAAAAGCTTAATCTTAGAGGCTTATGGTTGAAGGATCAAAGCAATCCCTTTGATTTTCTTTTTCCCAGAATATCTGCTGGTTTTGTTCTCTTGTACAGTCCATGTACAGTCACAACTTCAGGGATTTTTTAGGAATTTGTCTCTGGTTTTGTCATGGAGTCAGTACTCTTCTTGTACCTGGATTGCTCCAGGAACAGACAAAGATAAAATAGCAAAGTACAGTCTGAGCTTTTTTTTTTTTTCCCCCTAATGAAAAGAATAGAGAATAACGAATCATTGCTCAATAAACTTCCTCTGGAAATCAGTTTTCAGTCTTGTTGGCTTCCTTCTTATCAGACAAGGTAGAATTTTCAGTTTGTTTCACAGCCATACAGATATTTTAAAGGAAATTATTCTGGGATGAATCATTTTACTCTCTGTAAATGATTTACTGTATTTAATGAAGCAGCAGTTTTTCTTTCTCTCGTCTTATCCCTAAAACGTTGAGCTAGATCATTATCACAGCAGGGAGGCTCGCTGGCATTCCCAATCACCACATCACCCCAGACATATCCCAGCCTGTGCTGTTGCTGTGACTATTCCCTAGGAATAATTGGTGTGTCTTTCAGAAGAACGTTGGTGTAAGAGTGTGTATGTCCTTTTTATAAAATTTGTATAATGTATGAGCAAATATTTAATGCATTATATATTAAAATTTTATTTTATACTACATATTATTCTATTTTTAATTTTATGTTTCATACTATAAATGCTAGCAGTAAGGTGCCTTTCTAAGCAGAAGCCTGGAGGTCTCTCTCAGCTCAGCACACACTGGGTTTCCTCCTGGATTTGCCTCCTGTTTCTGGTCAGTTGGTTTGGAAGTCCTTTATTAGCACCACATTGGGGATCTTGCCACTGATTGACTCCGACTTTCATCTCCAACTGCCTCACAGCAGATGAATAAAAGCAGTTCTTTAAAGTACTCTTCCATTCCCCTTTGACAGCCCAACTCCAGGCAACACATGCAACAGGGACACAAATAATCATCGTGCTTTTTAAGCTGTTTGCCTTCTATTGCTCAAGTTAAATACATTTAAATAGTGGAAGTCACCAACTTGATACCTCTTATCTGTTCCCTAATGAAGGCCAGAGGGAATTAACCCTAATAATTTGTTTCTTTCCTGGAAGCAAATGAACTTGTTATCAGTGAGGGGGTTCTGGTCCTTACCAGAAAGAATGAACTTCAGAAAATTGCCTCTTGATGTTCTGCCCTCACAACCAGAAACTGAAGTTGAAGCCCCAAGAGCAAAAAGTTTAATAATGTAGCAAGTCTGTCAAGCAATTGAATTTAAGTAATTCTATAATGCAAAACACTAGTTACTAATTACTACAAGGAAGGAATTGCAATAGAAATTTTCAACAGTTTGTTATTATACTGAGGCAATATTATGAGATTGGCTTGGTCCTGCAATATAAAATGCTGATTTCAAATTGATTTTAACAAATGAAGCAAGCAGAAAGCCTGTGTTGACTCTTGAAAGTCGATACTTAGAGAAAGTATGAACTTTTAGCTCTCTAATAATAAATACAAGAAAAATTATGAACAGTTTTTATGACACACATAGGCTGTGATTCTAAGTAAGGTTGAGCTCAGGTTGTGCTCCTAAATCCCAGCTGATTCTGCTTGCACAATGTGTGCAAAAAACCAACCCCCAAGAAAATGTAACACAGAGGGGGATGGTTAAAAGGTGAAGCTGAGACTCATAATTAGACAAATTTAACTCATGAAAGTAAAGGAACTAGTTTAGTTTGTATATCTTCTGTAATGAAGACCACTTTTGTTTAATCCATGCCAACCAGTTGAATTTCAAGAACTCTTGTTGGCTAACATACTCAATATTTTTTTATGTGCTTCAGTTTTTGAAGTGTTTATTGTGCTAAAAGTCTCAAACAATTGCAATATAAAAATAAACGGCCATAACATTGAGACATCATGTTGGTGGATTCTCATAGTGAGAGGGGAAGGCGGAAACAGGACACAGCTTAAGAGGTAGAGTAGCAGCAAAGCAACAAGTAAAAGAAATGAAGTTATTAAATGGAGTGGGAGAATGGAAGTTTGAGAGCTGGGAGGTCAGATTATATTGCTTTCCTCAGAGCAAGGAGGAAATGCAGTACTGCAGATAGGCAAGGTAGCAGAGGGAGCACTGCACTATTGATGCTAAGGAAAAGAGGAATGGAAAGGTAATGTGAACCAGAAGAATAAAATATGAAAACAGACCTGACCATTAATTCATGAGAGGAGTTTCTATTATTGAAATCTGTTCTGACTTTATGAAGTAAGAAAATTTAACTCTCTTGATACGGGCAGGGGGGGAACAGAGACGATTTAAAAGGAGCAGATACTAAGAAAGCCCAGATTTACAATTTTCATTTTCCCACACCTCTATAAAATGGTTTCCTTCCCTTTCTGGAGAGCACCACCTGTGCTAGACAGTTTTTCAAAATGATCCCAGGCAGCCCTGCCATAAGATGGCAATTTTGTCTCTAATTTCCAGCTGTATGCTCTTATTAAGATGTTACTTGGTTTTCCCACAAAACAACTGCTGACAATACCAGCTGGGAAAAGTGGGGCATGAATGCTGTTAAGCCTTTTCTCTTGTCTTTTTGGCATGAGATAATTTGCTCAGTGCACTAATTTGCAACAAGGTAAGACACAGCTTTCAGTCAATAGGGTCAGTTCTGAAGCTTGGAGCAACATTTTTTCTTTTGTTCCTTAGAAAATTGTCGGTTCTGTCTGGGGACTTCATTAGGGGAGTAACAGGATTCTTTCTGCCAGTTCTTCAGCAAGAAGGGAACCTCATTACCAATTTTTAATATGAAAAATTAAGGGATAAGTTTGAATAACAAAGAATTGAAGAGCCATGTGAAAGCTCAGCCTTCCAACATGGTACACAGCCTTGTGCAAGATATGGCTGAGTGGTTATTGCAGTGTCTGTATTAATGAAAAATGTGATTTGTCAGGGTGTTACAGATATGGTGTGGATATAAAATTATAGATTTATCAATTTTACATATGTGAATATGTACACATACATAGTCTTGATGATCTTAGACTGCTGTGACAAGGAGGGAGATAAATATATATTATACATATTACAAAAGTCTCTTTCACCTTTAGGAGGTCTTAACTGTAGAATAAAATAAAATACCCCAGGTACAGATTAGGCATCATCCTGTGTGTGTGGGTGACTTCCTGTTCTGGAAAAAACCTGTCTTTTAGTTAGGAAAGGCCTTCCTACTTCTGTATCTGAAGAGCAGTAAGCACATTCTGGTAATTAAGGTAATTAAAAATCAATGTACTAATTATTGGGTTTCCCCCCCCATTAGTATATACACTAATAGTGAAATTCAGACTAAACTATATTCTAATTCAGTAAATTGGTTTGGCTGCATCCATGTGTATATTAGCTGTACATTTTCAAAAGGTTTTCATCCTGTAGAAGCCACTTCAGCAGATGAAAGGCAATTTTAGTGCAAGAGATACAGGAATACAGATGCTTCTGGCAATGCACAGTTGCTCTCTAGATGGGAGTAAAGAGACAGAAGGCACTGAGTTTGAGAACGTGGCCATGCCAGTAAATGTTTGATGCTTGTACAAGTTTTTCTGAAGTAATTTTTTTGTTCAGGTTTGCTCCTGTGAGATGGCAGAGTGAATTTCCAAGATCAAGACTTGCAGAAAAAGGCACTTCCTTATGTTTACTGGTATTCAATACCAGGCATGTCTTTACAAGACTGAAGAGTATTATTTTCACTTCTTCAAAACATATGGCTAAGACCACCAGACTAAAATGAGACTTAAAAAAAAAAAAAGAAAAACCAGGAGACAAAACTACCACCTTAAACAAAAATTTTATAATGGCTCCACAGTAATTCAGTCTGACTCTGGTTAAAAATAATTTTAAAATATTATCACTGCTTTGGTATGAGTGCACTGCTAGGAGTCATCCACCAGGCACAGAATCATTTCAGACAGGACCTGCAAAGGTCTCTTTTTTCCAGTGTCATGCCAAAACAGGTGGCTGCCATCAAAGTTTGAGGCTGCTCAGATTCTTGTCTGGGTGTTTGTGTGAACATCCAGCAGTGGGGCTTCTTCAAGGTCCCTTGGGGAGTCTTTGACATCACAAAACTTGAGAGCAGGTATGTTATGTGATGCATGCAAAATTCTCAGTAAATTGAACCATTAAGTCAATTAACCATGTCTTTCCATAGTGTAGTTTTACACAGTTTTTAGTGTTAGTGATTTTCATTGGTTATTAATGTAAAAAGAAGATAAAATAAATCTCATTTCCTGGTATCATATGCAGCAGATGTAGGTTTCCAATTTGTGCTTTAGACTGAAGTTGAGCTTTGTTTTCCATGAAGCTTTGGGCCTTACTTCCTAACCTCAAATAAATCTCCTTTCTCCATCCTGCCTAGAAGTCTGTCCTCCAACCTTTCCATTTCCTCAGAACCACTGCATATCCTCCTCCACTCTTAAAAAATAAATAATAATATTTAACCCTGAATCTTCTGTAATCAAGTCTCAAACTGAAGTCCTTATATTCTCTGTGGGTGTATATATTAATATATATCACTTAATGATCTCTTTTTTCTTTCAAAAAAGCCTCTCCCAGCACGTTAATGTATTAAAATCTTACCATTGTGAACAGCAATATGCTGTACGCATAGGGAAGTCTCAGCTTCATCAAATGAGAATTTTTAATTGTCCTTCTGTATGTGAATGTGATAAAATTAATAAGAAATGAACTTTCAATATACTTTAGAAATGCCAGGTCCTTAAGGGAATGTTGTGATGGTGTAAGTTTTTTTAATAACAATTGCATTAAACTCCACTTACTGTTTTCTGTTTTCATACATTACACTTAATTATTTGCTGATTGACAGTTTGAGTTGTTTCTATTCTCCTCCTGCTTAATTACATACAGTCTCTTTGTTATTCTGCTATAATTTCATGACCATGCTAATGAAAGTATTGGGACTATGGATTGATTTATGTGGAGTCTTATCTTTTTGTAATTTAAGGGCTGTTAACAAAGGAAAAAAACCCTTCAAGATTTTGCAATTTAACACTAATTTCTATTTAATTAATTAAAAGAGAAGTCCTGGTACTTCCATTATAACAAAACTCAGAAGCTTTAAGCTCTTTGGTTTCAAGACCTGCAGATGCAGACCAGGCAGTGAAATGTGTCCAATTCCCACCTTGGATAGACATGCACAGCTGGGGGCTACTAAGTATGTTTTTTAAAATGTGAGGAAAGTGAAAAGCAATTTTCTAAATATGGAAAAGAAGAGGAAAAGTTTCAAAAAGTGAATAGAAGCATCTGCCTATGGCTGCTTTGTACAGTGTGTATGAGCCTCCTACTGTCTAAGTGGCATATGGAAAGTCTAGCTGTAGTCCCTAAAATAAAATCCTGGATTTCTCCCTTAGAAGCCATAGCTCTAGTAGTCATTCTAGCAAGAAACTTGTAGAACATTTTGCAAAGAAGTGGTAACTCACAGTAAACTTTCTCAGTCTAATGGTGTTTTTTTAGTTAGCTGTGGGGTTTTTTTCCAGTTCTGGAAGGAATTATGTATTTTACTGGTTGTCTTAATGCCTCAATATCGTGTATTACCTTGTGCAGATGCAACTCCGGTTATAGGACTGCAAGATCAAAATCCAGCCTTGAACTTAAATTTTTATTAGTGGATATGTCAGGCTTACCTTCTTTTAAAAATTGAGCTTACCTTCTTTTAAAAATTAATCGATTTTTACATGCATATTCCAGTCCTACTGCTTCAAATTAATTCTCTGGTGTAAACAGCAAATCAGCCAAGTCTGTGGAACATAGGACCAAAGAGGGAGATGAGAATAAAAATCAATTACTACTGGTCCATCAATGACTTGTAAGCATCAGTCTGCCTCACAAAGTTAATGAGCTATGCATTGCTGGAGGCTGGGTGAAGATTTTGGGGCAGTTTGACAAAGGATCCTCTGGGAGTTTGTCTCTGGCAGACTTAGAAACCAGATTTTTTATTTTACCCATGGTGTTTGGTTGGTTTGTGTGTTTGGTTTTGTTTGGTGGCATTTTTTAAGTGCATTAAATGTTCTGCTTTTCAAGACCTTTTCAAGGGCAGTAAAACTTGCATTGTATTCTTGCACCTAATCTGTGTGTTTGTACAAGCTGTTTAAAGGATCACAGCTGATATCTGCTTTTATTATGTTGTTGTAAATCCAGAACAATTCAGTAGTTACTTTGAAAATCATGAAAAGAGAGTTTGACCCTGGCAGTCTTTGTCCAAAGGAAGCAGAGTTCAAGTGTCCAGAATCAATGTTTTTTGTTGCTTTGGGGTTTTTTCCACACAGTTTCAGATCCAGGGCAGTATGCCAGTAGTAAAACAGTACTAGTATCAGGGATTGTGTTTGGTTCCTGATGTTTCCTTTTCAATAATATCCAAATACCTAAAATCATAAGCATGGCATTTTTAGATTGCTGTGTGTCCTAGGATTTCCAAGATCTTCATGACTTCAACAGTCATTGAATTATGCTTTTCCATGGGTGAGAAGTAAATTTAATGTAATTTTACAAATGGGGAAATGAAAGTACAATGAGAGAGTCAGAAGTGTCAGTGACAATTCAGCAAATAGAAAGTGTTCAATTTAATTCAATTAATTCATCATCAGGTTGAGAGAGGTGATCCTGCCCCTCTTCTCTGGTGAGACCCCACCTCCAGTGCTGCATCCAGTTCTGGGGCCCCCAGTGCAAAACAGATGTGGGCTCATTAAATAGGGCCAGCCGAGGGATATGAAAATGCTCTAAGGGCTGGAGCGCCTCTGCTATGAAGAGAGGCTGAGAGAGCTGGGATTGCTCTGCCTGGACAAGAGGGAGCTTTCTCGTGGCCTTTTGATATATAACAGGAGCTTGTAAGAAGCATGGAAAGAGACTTTGCCAAGAACAGACAGGAAAAGGGGCAATGGTTTTAAGCTGAATGAGGCAAAATTTATACTGGGCATTAGAAAGACAGTTTTTACAATGATGGTGGTGGAAAAAGTTGTCCAGAGAAGCTGTGGATCCTCATCATTGGAAGTGTTCTGTGATTCCATGAACACTGCAATTTTAGTCATGAGATGCAGGTTAGTTTGGAATGTCTGCCTGCACTGAATTGCTTTTTATTCCTAATTTCCCCCATTGCAAGAGAAAGGAACAGAGCAAGGCAAGTGCATTGAGTGTACCTTTGTATGCAGGTACCTGCACACAGTGAATGGAAATATTTATTATATATACACATATATGTATTATAAAGAGAATATCAAAGTGCCATAAGTAAAGGAGCACACCATTGCTAGTAGGTAACTTTAGATTAAATTCTATGGGTTTGAGCATTAATTGCTCCATATACAAAAAGCATATAAGGTAATATTAAATATTCACTTGAAACATTGTACTCTGCTTCAGCAGTAACTGGGGTGCAATATATGCATGTATGCAGTGACTTTGCATTAACCAATACTGAATAATGTGCTTTACAGTCTACATGCTTGAATAGCAAGATGCTTTGAATTTATAGAGGGCTCTTAGTACAAAAAACCTGAAATGCTTTTGAAATAGGCCTAAAGATTGGTATCCCTGCATCCCAGTTGGAAAATTGCAGAACAGAGATTGAACAGTGTTAACAAAAAGCTGGTGATTATTTGGTGTAGAATGCATAATCTGACTGCTGGGACATTAGAAAAATTCCTGATATTCTAGCTGGATGAATATTTCTAGCCCCTCTGTATTTTTTTTTTCTTCTATATTTAAGAATGATTTTTTTTAAAATTTTTTTTTTGTAATACAGAAAAGCACTAATTTTTCTGACTTTCCTCAATGAGCCATTTTATTCATTTGGTCACTGATGGCTTGAGACATCAACTTTTATAAAAAAAACTTTTTAGGGGAGCAGACACTCCTTTTATGACAAGGCCATTTCTAGTGGGTACTAGTAGCTGTTGAGACTCATGCTAAATTGTAAGGTTTTGTTTCCCCACTGAACTGTCTCTTTAAACGAAAACTCTTTGCCTGCTCAGGAGGTGTTGGAGAAGTTCTCACTGGGGATGTGCTGTGACCTTGGTGTTGTGTGCCATTTGTGCATCATTAAAAGGTTGTAATGAAGCTCTGCCACACACAGATTGTAAAAGGTCAAGCAGAAAGTTGGGAGCCAATGAGGTTGGGAAGAAAAATTGTGCTAGCAGCAGAGGTTGAGGGATTCATTATATTGATGCTATGGGGTTTTCAGCAGAGTAATAACTGAGTTAGCAATAGAATGTAAATCTTCTCAACCACTTAGTCTGAACCTGCTTCTTCTTGATTTGTGGGGATATATTTTCACTAGAGTACAGGAAAAGTCATTATGCTTTCAAGAAAGCCACTGGAACTAGTTAATGCATTGTAGGTAAAAAGACAGAAGATAAACAGAACTGGATATGGCTCATCTGTAAAAACAGAGTATTGGTGACAGAAGGAGAAGGATTGTACCAAACAAAAATGTTTATGGAAATAATTGGAGTTGCTGCACTGGATAATTGTAGATTTGCAGGTTTTTCTGGCAGGTTCTGTCATATATACATAGAATGCTGGGATAATAACTATAAAAGTTGCCTTTTTGTTTCATAGCATGGGAAAGGGCAGTGGCCTTCCAGAATCATATTTACATGGGAAGTATCCTTCAGTCCCACAGACTTCATCATTCCCCATTTCTCAGAAAAACCGCCCCAAGTAGAGGTGCTCATCAGAGCAACACTTAACAGACCATGTAACTTCCTTGCATTATAATTAACTTGAAATTAATACTACGGAAGAATAAATCTAAATTGCAATTGCTATGCCTTTAAAAAAATGGAGAGTAACTAAACTATATGGAACAATTTCGCTTTCCAGTTCTTTGGATATGCTGAATTAAATTCTGAGATAATTTGTCATAGTCTGCACATAGACAAAAAGTCATGTGAAAGGCTGTGGGGTAATTGTATTTTTACAGTCTTGCATACTGGACTTTCCTCAATCGTTTTATAAAATTAGATAATTTCTGATACATATGGAAAAAATAGTAACCTGTAATTGTTTGCCATGTTATCAACTTGATTTTGTAGGAAGTCGTTTCCTTGACATGAGAGGTACCAACCTGGCATGACCAATATAAGACATTTTGTGTTAATTACTTAAAGATTCTCAGTTGGGGGAAGTAAATAGCCAAATATCTTTCATTCTAATTTATTATCTGGGAAGTCATCAAGAGTCTTTTTGTGGCTTTCAGTGACCAGAGTCTGGAATGTTCCCAGCTTCTCCTCCAAAGTCTTTGCATTTCATCCAAATATTTATTAATTTATATATATTATTTAGATAATTAGTTCCCAAAAGAGGAAAAGTGAGCAAAAGCTGCTATCATTCTCACTGTTATCCACATGGAGGCTTCTGGTTTTCTGTACTTGGATGGTAGAGGAAGGATCAAGCCCATTGCTCCTGAATGGCCCTAACAAACATAAACATCAATGTTCATCACTTTTTGTTCCTTGCATGTGGTCTTGTAACTAATCTAATGTGTCGATTACAGCCAGCTTTGAAAGAAGATACTCAAAGTATCTGCAAGAAAAAAAAAGTGACTAAACCAGGTTTTTTGGCATTCAGTCAGCTTCCATCAGATCACTGTAAATTACCTGTCACATTATTCCATTGCTGAACATGCTTTGTTTCAACATCCTCAGCTAAACAGTTACATATTTTGTACCTTTCTTCTGTCACACTTTCACACTTGCTATGCAGTTCTGTTTTGTTCTAGAAAATACCTTCTCTCCACAAACTGTGATTAAAGAGCTCAAAGCTGTTTTCAAAGCATGCTTTAATCAATATTGGAGGTTTATTCTTTTGTGCATTGATTATTATGCTAAGGTGTTTAATTAATCAACAGATGTTATTTTAATAGAGAAAACATTACTGAAGAAGCGATAATAGGGAATTACAAATAGGTTTTTTTACACCAGCTTGAAGATTTAACACTTGCCTGCCAATCCTATGAACCTGAGGCTGTCCTGCTAATCCAAAACTATCCCTTTTGGAGGCTTTTATCTGGTCTCAAGATCCATTGTAAATAATGTTTACAACTGAGAATTTCACCCTCCAGGTTTATTCAGTATTTCTCTCAAATATGGAAGAAACTCATATCTTGGTATGGCCCCTCTTCTTTAACTATACTACAAAATCAAATCCTGAAGTTTTTTTGCAGTGCTGTTGAGCCATATCCATGCATTTGGGTCTTGTTTCAAAGACACCCAGTTTGCAGGTATTTCAAGTGCAGTCTCAGGGGCCAGGCTCCCTGAGGTTGTCTAATTCATTCCTTTGTACCAAACAGGATCAACCATACTGCTGTCATTCCTGACAGCTGACAACTTCACTTCTAGAGAGGGGATAACTGTATCTAACTATCCTCATTAGATATTTTTTCCTATTTATTAGCCAAAATCTTTATTGTTTCACTTATTCCTGATACTGCCTTCCATGAAGAAGGGATAAAATGAAGGCATAATTTACATATTATCATGTATGTTCTATATCGTCTTCCTTAATGTTAAGGCTTAAACATTTCCCATTGTTTCTTGTCACCACTGCTGTTCCCTGAGCAATTCTCTCTCCTTTAATTCCTGTCTGGGAAGGTGATATCCAAAAGCAGAGGCAGCTCTCTAGATGAAACCTTTCCAATGCTTATTAGAGCACAAAGGATCATTCTGCCTGTCCTAGAGGTACTACTTCTGTTTGTGCATCTTGTTTTCTGAAAAGGCTTCTGCAGAACATGTGAGTGTTGGATAAAGACCAAGCTGCAGATCCATTCAGGACAGGGAGGGCACTGATGCCACTGTATCACCTCATGCCTGCTGCTCCCTTGTCATTGCAAATCTGGTCCTAAAGCTACAGAGTCTCAAACTCTGTCCTGCAGTTAAAATGCATTGGTTTTTTGGTGTGTGTTTGTGTTTTTGTTTTTGGTTTTTTGTTTTTGGTTTTTTTTTTTCTCATTTTAACCCAAATCTGGAACAAGCAGTCTTAATTATCTACAAATGCTTTCTTTGAAACTTTCAATATGGCATTTTAGCATCCAGTTGGGATGCCAAGGGTTAAGAGACTGGACTATGCCAACAAAACCAGTACATCAAGGTAGAGGCTTTGTTAGTTCTACCCCGCTTGCTCTGACTTCAGTGTTTAGGATCTGTAAAGCATGAAAGGAGTGCAAGGCTGTAGAGAAGTAAAAATGAAGGAGTTACGAGTTGCCTGTCACTCTGTGTATTCACATAAAACTTCTGTTGAGTAAGTAGGACCTTCTTGTCTCATTTTCTTTCTAAATCAGAATTTTACTTGGTTTAAGGCTGGTTGTTTGGAAAACTTACTTGCGTTGAAGAATTTATGTGGCACTGTGATAATATTTTCTATTTATATTCACTTCTCAAAATGTACATTGCATCAGGTAATAAGGCTTTCAGTTCTGTGTATCAATTCTCTTTTGTTGGTATGTTGTAAATGTTTTGCTAATTACAATCAGTTAAGATACATGAGACATTATGTCATTATTCCCATTACAGCATCATCTTTCAGTGAGTTATCTCTGCTATTGACAGTGCAATTATTTCACTGCTGGAGAGTGCAACATGTATGAAAAACAAGATAAGTTATCAAAAATAGCACCTTCAGAATAAAAACGAATAATGAATACATGTGCCTTGAATTGTGCAGAATACATATAATCTGTTTTCCACAATCACTGGAAAATAAAAACTACTTTTTGATTCCTTTTTTTTTCTCTTATTTAAAATGTGATTAATACCCAAATAAAAATACCTGGCATGTATATTTAGAGAAACCTGAAGTATAAACTTGTTTTTAAGACAGAAACATTTGCTTGGGTTCAGTAATCAGAAAACATTAGGTTTGAAACTGCAGATGATTTCTTTTCCTAGGGTTCTTTAGTAGATTGAGATTTGCAATACCTTTGGTTTGGAAAAAGTAGTTTTCTTGTTCTCCATGAAAACAGATGCAAACAGAATTTTTTAGGATGCAAAAGCATGGTTCTCAGAGTAATTTTATATTTTAAATATAGGTCAATCTTTTGGGATAGACATTATGAAGGTGTTACTGACCGGACTGGCCAAAATGTGGACTGCTTTCTCAGGCCATTTTTGGCCATAGCAGCTGGGCTAGGATTAAATTTAGTATAGTGGCCTGAAAGGAGTACTATTGAGATGAATTATATTGCAGAGTTTTTATCTATTCTGAGTTCTCCATTTTGAATCACATGTAATCCTGTTTTTGCTTTTCAAAAATGCATCTTATTATTTTCAGCAACAACTTCTGCTGGGGATTGTGAGTCTTGGAAAATGACTGAGCTTCAGTCGAGGCCAATTTTTGCAACAGTATGTTAATGAAGCTTGAAAAAAGTCTCCATTTTCATGTTGAACCATATAATAGAGTTAGCACTTCAGTGCCCAAATTATGTAAGTGCCAGAGAAAGGGAGAAATCAAGAGCCCTACTCCCAAAGCAGTGGAATTAAACAGGCTGCAGATCATATTGGGAATCTGTGCTTGTTCTCCTTCTATTATTAGACAGAAAATTCCTTCCTGTAGGGCATTGTTAATGAGCCAATAACTTCTGGAGTCACTCATTATCTTTCCCATCACACTGGTGCTCCTCGGGTTACCCACCTTCCGCGCCCGGCCCGTCCGTGCCGCTGCTCCGACTACGTTTCTGCTGAGAGAGTCAAAAGGGAATGGTGTTACATTTAATGTAATTTGACAGCTTTACCTTCACTAGCTCTAGCTGTGGCCTTCAGGAGATCACTGAGCTTTAAGAACATCCACTTCTCCTGGACGTTGCTGGCTCTCTGTGCCTGTGCAAGTCTCCTGGAGCTTTGTCGTGGTATTGAAGGATAAAGCTCTTAGCTGCAAGTACTCACGCTAGCCAAGTGCCTCACCTAACCCCTGTTCAGTGGGTGGCTATTGCAGATGGATGTTTTTATTTATGGCAGCTTGTCATCACTCCTATTGAGATTTAATGCTGCATTGCTGTGAGAGGGGGTCATCAGGCCACTTATTAACTTGCCCAGCAGGAAAATAAAAATGCCTTTTGGGCCCCATTGGCAATATTTCTTGAGTACCTGCTATTTAATCACCTTCCTGATATGTCTGGGATGTCAGTTATCTGCACTGTGTATTTTATTGAAGTGTATAGAATGAGGTGTGATAATGATTTCTATATTCATAGTAATGAAGTAGTAGCTTCCCCACGGTATCTGAAATTACTGTGGCTCCACAGCATCAGGGATACTTATGACATCAAAACCCAAGTTGCTGTATTTTATACCTTTGCTGCTGGCACTGAATTTCTACATGGTTACTCAACCAATTAAACCTGGTTTATTACTTTTAATTACCTGTCTAGTTTACTTTGTTTTCTAATTTATCAAACCAGGCTAGAATATGTTATACGTGGTTACTACTTTGCTAACAGAGAAGGTACCTACATGCCACATTACGTGCATGAAGTTAAGGCTGTCTCTGAGAAGAGCATTATGAGAAGTGGGAAGGACATTTTTAAAATATCATTTCAAGGATCATAGACCCAAATTATTACTTTTCTTAGAGTTTCAAGTGCAGCCCAGTCCGTAAATAGCAATATTTGCAAAACCCCACACTGACATCTGAGAAATTGCATTCTTTTCCATGAAGCTATTATAGGGGGGAATAATTCTGCACTTATTTTCTTGCTGAATTTACAGCAAAAATATTTAAGTAAGAGGGTGCTTTTCTCAGAGTTGTGTACTTACTTCTGACAGTCTTGCTGATTGGAGAAGGCACGTGGACACCAAGAAAAGACAGACCAAGTGGAGTGTGCAGGGCTCCACGGCTGTGTGCAAAGTAATTTCTCACAGCTTTTCCACCTCCCTCTTCTTTTCATCTTCAGCTTGTGGCTGGTGTATATCCAAAAGTTGTCTAGGACTTCTTTTCTGGAACTTTGAAGGAAATGTCCATTTTCCATTTCCTTTATGTTAATGAAAACATGTACATTTCCTAGGCAAACCTCAGGATGAATTCTTCCTTCTTAGCCTGGACGACTTGACAGTTGCCACGACAGCTGATTCCTTCTTTTTCTTGCTCTTTCTCTTCTTTTAGACTCCTTTTCAGGAAGCTGTTCTTTGAAGCCATCCTGCTTTCTGTGAGGGTTTTTTGCAGCTATATGTCCTGTTTGCTTTCTCTTTTCCCAACATGAGTCATCTTTGATTGGTTTTATTTGCAACAAGCTTAAAAAAACTGTTCTGTGCTGCTGAATCAAAACCTTATCCATCATCTTGTCATCTGTCCAAACTAACACCCCAGCAATGCTAGAGATCTTACGTGACTGTTCAGCTTTAAACTAAATTCATTATATCTAAAAGAGAATTCCCTCACCCATTTCTGTTCCTTCCTGGTAAAGACGAATAGCAGTGTATTCTGCCTCTAAAAGCTAATTTAAAATGACTTACAAGACTTTTAAATAATAACCCTACAAGTGAGAGGTCAGCACTTAACTCTATGGAAATGTTTCTAGAACCATTTTTTAATTTGTCTCTCTTGTTTTCCTGTTTTATTCCCCTGTTGATTATAACCAAGACTTCAGATTCTTGGGGAAAATCTGTCTGCACAGCACCAGAACTGATCAGTCTGGGGCTTCTAAACAATGTAGAGAAAGTAAGTTAGAATATGCTAATGACAGAAACTATAGAAGACTACATGAAACTATAGAAAATGATTAATCATTGGAGGGCTATTGAAACTAGAGCCTTATTGCACAGGGTTTCAGTGACAAACTGAAGCTGCAAGTCAAGTGAAATATGTTCCTTTAATTTTCAGTTGTCCACAGATTTTATGTGTGCTTGCTGTAAGACAAAGAGACACCACATAATTCCTCCTTATTGCATGGAAAAACCTTCAGCTGAATCCTGCAGGGTGGTGTGAACCTTGCTCCCAGACCTGGCAATGCTCTTCAGCGTGGCTTGAGCTTGAACTAACAGGGCTTGCATCCTTGGAGAGCGTGGTTTTGGCACATTCTCTCCTAGTTTTCAGTAAGATCACTGAGAAATCACGGCCTCGGTGGTTTCAGAGAAAATATTTCACAAAATCGCTTGCGGAGCGTTCAAGGCAAAGAGCCAGGGAGTCTGCAGAGATAAGTTCCCTTCCTGACAGATGATGCATTTTTAGAGTGGGTTTACATTGTTCCCAGGCACCCTCAATGCACAGCACTGGGGAGCCTGCAGCAATCACACACAGAGTCGTGGTTACGGCCGAGCTTCAATATTTCACAGAATCTGCTGAGAAAATGGGAGGGGGGGAGTAATTTGCAATGCTTGGGGCACTCAGGTATAAACTGTGCTCTCTTCTGTGACTGACAGAGCTCAGGAAGTTAAAACTTTTTCTGAACCCTTAGAAACACAAGATTATATGCCTGTTCACATACGTACAGCTGCTTTTTTAGTGCTGTGCAGCAAAATGTCACAAAGAATGTACCAGCATGTTGGTGCAATGACCTGTAACTGTAAGAAGTCCCAGAACTAGCAACCAGCAGCCTTCAGAAAACTCTAAGCTGTCGGTTGCAACTTTTAGGCAGCAAATTTCCCAGTAAATAGACTATTAATCAATTTAGACAGCAGGAAATGTGAGTGATCAGAGCAAAGACTGGCATCTTGATCAAAATACACATTTTATTTACTTGCACTTGTAGGTGATGTGAGCTGACTTGAGCTGAGGTAGAGCCTCTTAATTTGAAATGTTTTGAGTACAGAGTTTATAGGAGCCAAATAAACTTCTGTTTGATGGCTCTTCATGGATTTGCTTATATTGAAGTGAATGGGGGAAAAGCCCAACCTGTTTATTTGTTTATTAGTATTCAGACTTGCAGACTGCTTAAGGCTGTGGGTGTATTGGTCTTTCCAAGGCAGAAACACTTTTTTTTTTTTATTATCCCAACATAAAGGCCTTAATAAAGACATTTTGGTTACACTTCTAGTGCTTTACCTGAAAAATAAACCCCAGGATTATTAGTCTGGTATCATTAGGAACAAAAACAATCCCTTTAAAAAGCAAATTGAAAGGTACTTTGTAGGAGCAAACAGGATTCTGCTGTGTTTGCTGGGTAATAGGTGCTATTTCTTTTATTGTGCTTTATGAGCAGAAGACAAAAAACTTGGAACATTTTGAAAGTGTTATTGAGTGAAGGGGGCAGATGAGGAGCAGGGCAGAGAGGTTTGGGAGGATTTGTGCCTGCTGTGCTGCAGGGATGTGGTTGGAAGCAGTACCTGCTCTGTGGTTTATCCAGCTCTGGGGCAGGCTGCCTGCAGAAATGCCTCCTTCCAGTTTGTCCCCTCTCTGCAGTGTGTCCTGACCCAATGTGCAGAGCTCTGCAACGGGTTCCAGCTGCAGGCACAGGAGTGCAGAGCCTGAGAAAAGCCTCCAAACCGCTCTTCAGGTGGAATCCCAATCCCACTGGATTAATCAGATCTATGTTTTGAATTAAGGTTTATGCTTTAATAAGTAAATGTCTTAATTTCTGAATAGGGTAAAATGACAATAAACCTTATTTGCTAGCCACACCATGGGCTTGGGCAGCTGAAGGTATCAAATTTCCTTTCATTAAATAACTAGCCCAGTATCCAGGTGTATGGTAGATGCAGAAGGACCTTATCCTGCTGGTGTTTCTGCTAATTTCATGCACAAATTGAGCCACAAGGCCCATACAGATCCTCCACTGTATGCAATGTAATAAAGTGAGAAAAGAAACAATCCATTTCCTCCTACCCCTTATTGCTCAGCTCATGTATTTTATTTGGCAGCACGTGAGTTCTCAAAAGTTTTGGAGAAGCATCTGCCTGCTGGGCACTGAAGTCAACTGGGACATTAATATTTTGATGTAATTACTAATCCCTTCTGCTTCCTCCAGGAGGGATTTGTCTCATGGTTGTGCCAAAGCAACTTATTTCAAATTTGTGACACACACTAAGCATGCATGTTTTCTCTTTTATTTATGATTCATATGTTCCTCTGTCTCCCAGCTTACTGCTGTCCTAATGTCTCTTTCAAACTGCACAGTTCTAAATGATAGGAATGAAATAATCAGTTTCTTTAGAACTCATCATTTGAATGATGATATTATGAATGAATAAAACAGATGATAAAATATAGCTTTAAATGGGTGTGACTACATATTGTTCTTTCTCTCTATAAAATGCACGTAAAGGTTTTCCATTCCTGAATTGCAGCCTCCAGTGAATCTTTGCTACTTTGGTCCTGTGTTCATGATTTTAACAAGTGCCTATGGTAATAACCTTGCACATGACTCCTGTATGGAGCTTTTATGGTTTTTATTGCTCCAATTTGAGCTATTGATCTTTATTTCCAATGGGTCCAAAAGAAAGTTCACCTCTGCTTTCTCTCTTCACCATCTTGAAACTTCAAATTGTTGGGAGCAGCCTCGCATTTGTGAGTGAATTCTTTCATGGATATGCTCATCATAAGAGTACTTGGTATTACTATAGAAATATAATCTCCATTGAGGCTCATCTCCTTGAAATATTTTCTCATTTTCTAAACACTGAAGACAAGGTAAACTGCACTGCCTAAAAGAAAACACTACAGCAATTCAAGGTTATTGTTCTAGTTATCATTAGGGAGTTTCTCATGAGTTGGTATTTGGATTTCTTTAATGAAAATCAATGAGTGATTTTAAAGCATTTTCAAAACTTATTAGCTGTAGTGTAACCAGGTTGAAAACTGCAGTGGTGCTGGTATGAGTAGACTAAATGTAATTCAGGTGTAAACTGCAAATTTATTTGCTTTAGTTCAATAATGCCAATGTATTCCTTACCTTATGCTGACATGCAGGAAGAATACAGGGTAAATAGTGCTGTTTACCCCCTTCTAACATCTAAAAGAGGTTGCTCAGGGTCACTTTTTTTCTCTTCCTGCAGCAAGGTTTCCAAGTTTTCTCTTCTCACTCAGGAGTGCAATGGCTTTGCAGTGAGGAAAGGAGAAATAAATGTACATTTTTACTTTAATGGCTCATGTTAACCCCTCTATATGTAAATTTTTAGGTGTTACCCACTTACTGTAATGCTATGATGTAGAAATGCCAGTGCATCAGGCACAGGGCCCTGTAAATGGTTTCTGTGTTTTTCTGCTCTCCTCCTTGTTGTTGTGGTTGAGGTTTTTTTGTACCCAGATAACCTCACATTTCACAGGAGTGCCTTTCCAATTAAATGAGATGAGGATCAGTGGTCTCCGACTTTGGGGCCAATTTTGCTGGTTCATCTGCTAAATTGTGCTTTTCTGACTTCACAAAATCACTTTAATTCCAGTTAAACTATTTCATGTTATTAGTGACCTCAAAATGTGCTACCCTGGTTATACAGGATAAGGTTAAGACTTTTCTCTCTGAGCTAGCTCATTGAATTAGGGGGCAGATTCTGAGCCACTGTAAAGTGCCATAATAAAAATTGATCTTAGGGGAGCTATGCTACTTTAAATGGAGTGGGGACATAGCCCTTCCTAAATCTTAATTCTGATTTTTTTTTTCATTAGCTGTGTTATTGTAAGATAGCTATTACATGCATCTAGCTGCTAGTGCCATGGAAAGCCTACAGTGTACTACAAATCAGAAGCGAGCAGAGGCTTTAATTTAGTCAGAGACAAGCTTTGAAGGCAGTCAAAGAGCCACTGATGGAGTTCAAATGCTCTTTGTCCTGCAAAAATAAAGAGCCTATTTGTTCTGCCTTTTTGCATTAGCATCTTTTACCTTGCTGGAGGAAAAGCAGGAAGAACTGTAATCCTAGCTCTTGGGGTGTTATTTTTTTAAAGAAAGGGAATATTGAACTCATAGGCCTTACTAAAGCTTTAGATATAGGAAAAATGCAGTTTGCATTTAATAAATAGCATAGGATGGATAGTTTGTGCCCCAGTACTGGGTGGTAACTATTTCTTCTTTCTTCTTTTCCTTTTATTTCTGCCACCACAACACAGTCACAGCAATGTAGTGCCAGGACAGAGATTGCCAGGAAAAGACTGGGGTTGGAGATCTGCTGGGCACAACCCTCCACACTGGGCTGGCACTGCTTGACTGTCAAAAAATTCTGTAATAACAGCTCATGCTATCTAAGGAGAACAGTAATTATGACCAGAATACCTGATTTTACGACAAATGCAGCAGACTAAGTTGCTACTTAAACAATAAAAAAACTGTGAGTTTTTAACTACCATTAGCCCTTGCTTTGCTCCTTTTGGATCAGTTAATTCATGTGTGATTGTAAGGATCTGTCCATGTTAAAATGAACAGAGTTTCCCATTCTACATCCTATTTCTGTATCTAATAAAACCTGTATCAGGTAAGCACCTTCCCCACCACCCTCAGCAAATGTTCCAGTAATTTGGAAAGTCATCAGGAGTTTTTAATTCCCTTCTCTTTTCCTTTGTGAACATAGGAAATAGTTTGTGTGGCACACTTGCTCTCCACAGCACTGTCTGATAACAGTTTCTCACCCTATTCTCTTTGCAAATTACTTTTATTCCCAGCAGGATTCACAGATGGTGAAGTCTCACTGCTTTTCCCAGTGAATAGATGCAGTTTAATCTGTACAGCATCCAGTAGAAGACAATGCCTTCATCATCAGCTCTACCTTTAGCCCATGGAATACACATTTACAGCCCTGTAGTGTTCAGTGCTTTTGAAGAGTCCTCTTTGAGCTGATTAAACCTGTTGCAAAGCTCAAGAGGCAAATTAAGTTCAATCATTATCTGTTCACTTGTCTTAGCCACCTATTTCTTGAGGAAGTTGTCTTTTCAGTTAAAAAGACACATATTCTTACATATATAGGTACTCCTATATATATATTCTATATTTTATGTACCAATGAGTGTATTGTTTCAATAAAAGACAGTTTCAGAGTAGACTTAAACACTAGATGCCATATTTACTAGCACTAAGACTGAAAATTGAAGGGTAAAAAATTATCAATTATGACAAATTTTACAATATAAAAAGAGTTGCTGTGGCCAAAGTTAAGACAACAGAATGTCATTCCATCAAAGTATAGTGCTAAAGACTGTTAGGGGTATTTAATACTACAAGTTCTTCCTAGAATCTTAATTTTTCTCAGCATCTCATAATGCAGTAAAACAGGATATTGTCATCATGTATCCAGTCCGGAAGGAACTGAGTATATGGTAGTGCTTTGATTACTTGAATTGTCAAATTACCCAAAATTTATTCAGTTCTAAGGTTTTTTGGCGTAAAAATTTCTTGCTGATTTCAACAGCAATTCCCTGTATTAAAGAGAGTTCCCTTACTCTGTAACTGCAGCAAAGCTTCTTTTTTGTGAGTCCATTTTGAAAAAAGTATAAATTATTCTCAGAGGCTGCTCAACACATTTATTTAAAGTGTGATTTTGTAATTCATATAGAAGAAAAGCACTCTGATTTTCATAGACCAAAGGTTTAGAGAAGGGTATCCTTTATTTTCAAGAAGAAAATTCTATACCAACTCTATACTCTCCTATGCACTTGAGAATTCCAGCTTCAAGGAAAACTGATTTCCAGAATTTATAATCTCTCATGTTTGCAAAATGTGCAAAACCAAATATAATAAACTGTGGCAATATTTGAGCTATGCACGGACTGTACCTTAAATAAAATAAGTTAAAAACTGGAATATAATAAACAGGTTGCAATAACTTGTATACCTTTAGTGCCACCTATATGCAAGGAATGGTGGAAGGAATTTGCAGCCCATTCCTGGAAAGTGTGTCAATTGAATATCAGTAACATTCACCCCCAAAGCAATAGCAAATAAATTTATTAAATGGGAAGGTGCCAGCTTATTGCTAAGTTATTGTCTTCTAGTGTAATGATATAAAGTTATTTTCTGTGGTGAAGAGCACTTCCAATTATCCAGCTTTACACCAAGACACATTAGCTTTCTATCACGTTGCTTTGAATCTGAGTTCCTTGTATGAAAGTTTTGAAACTGCCTTCAAATTTTAAAAGAAGACTTTAAAATCAAGCCTAAAAAAATCACAACAGTTGTTGTATAGGTGCTTGTTGGCTTATCAAATTTCAATTTAAGTCATGGGGAGTCTGAGCTGGCTTTTATTTCATTTGGTGCATCTGATTTTTCATTTCACTTTGTGCTCATCCCTTGCAAGATTTAAATCTCTGCACTTTACTATTGGAGTTCCTTTTTTTTTTCTTTCCAAGATGACCTAATAACTGAAAGATGCTGAGTGAAATCTTGCTTGGTGCTGCTTTTAACTTGGTACACACAAACCATCAGGCTTTTACAGGGACTGGGTTTCAACAGCAGGTACCTGGCTGAGTGGAGTGATTTTATTTTATATTCAAGTAGCAAGAACAAGTTGATAACCCTGCCTATGCCACCTGCATGTAAAGCCAGAAAACTGCAAGCCCTGACATGAATTTTTTTCGCTGTCCTACTAAAAGCTAGGAAATACTTGTACCATTTCTCCAGAGACAGCAGGAGATGGAAGCACACAGTCTTGCCAAAGACAAGTGATTCAGACTATCGATAAAACAATTAAACTGGTGTTTTCATATTTCAGGGTCTTTACCACTCTATATTACTATTAATGGGTTTGAATTCAACCATTACACTAGAAAATCCTGCATTTTAAATATAGTTTGAAATTTGGTCCTTGTTCAGCACCATAAGAATTGTGTGGGGTCTTTCATGCAAATCTCATGCCAAAGTAATTTTTGGAACAGATGCAGAAACAAGGATGTGGGTAGGTCAGGGGCGTGTCAGAAGAGCAGCAGTGTTTGAAATGGTTGTGAGATCCTTTGTCTCTGGTCCCTCTGTGGCTGTTGGACAAGAAATAGAGATATCCACTATAAAGATATTACACTATTAAGGCTCCAAACTAGGGGGAGGATTTGCATTTGTAACAAGTCTGAATAGAAATTACAATTGTTGAAGGGTTACTTATGTGCCCTATACCATTGCTTTCTTCCCTTTTAGAGAAAATGAAATACAGTGCAGATATTAAACCTTATTAAAACTGCTCCCTTCCTCAGTCCTGCAGACTTACCTGGCATTTCAGCTTCACGTTGGAGCAATCCAAATCATGTTAAGATTGCTTGTGGTATAAACATTTCCTCTGTGCACTCATAGATTTAGAAATAAAAACCTAACCAAATAACCCTGGGGATAGAATAATGCCAATGAACTCACTAGGGTCAGAATTTCAGCTCTGGAAATAAGACACGAAAGTGACTGCTCTGTCTAGGAGCTCAGAGTGGAATGTTCCTCAACCCTTCCTCAAGATCATGCACTCAGCTCTGATTATCACCTTCACTGTCTAATAATCAAATTTCTTTTGAGAATAATGAGACAAAGAAGCATCTTACAATGTTGATTGCCAACTTGCAAAGAAACTCCTTATTTAAAATTAAAAATATTATAATGAATTTTCAAACTTTTCAAGGAAACTTTAAACACATCAGTAATTATTAAGTGTTGTTTAAGTTATCCTGTAATTTGAGGGGATTTTTTATGACAAATATGAAATAGATCTCGAGTAGGCCATAGGAAAAGAATACCATCTCTTTAAAAAAACCAATAGCTTTCAAGGCCCAGGATGGCCTCTGTGCTGAGATTAATAAAGCTTGACAATACATTCTGAATGCAAGCAATGACTTCTATTACAAGGGGAAAAATGAAAAAGCTGCTATTACTGACACAGTCAATAGATTGCACCTCAGTGTATACTGTACTTTCTACATTTTTAATATAAATGTGTTCAGTTTCAGAGGCAGGAGCACTATCAGCATTCATTTTACTTGAGGCAATAATGTGAGAAGTTGTGTCTTGTGTAATAAATAAATAACCTGTCTTTAAAACCATTTACTCAGATTGCTTTTCCCAAATGCTTATTTAGAGGTGCTCTGGAAGGTGTCATATACCAAGACAGCCATGTTATAAAGATTTTATAAAATGCATTTTCTTTATTTCACACATAATATAATTGATCATGGGGCACTTTTTGCTGATTTTAGAAGCAGTATAATAGTATTATGATGGTGGGATGGTCTGGTGAGTTGTAAAATGTGATTTGAGTCTCCCCCTTTCTCAGAGGTTCTTGGTGGTTATGAAGAACTTCCAGTAGAGGTCAGAAAATTTTCTATCATTTAGACAATTTCCTCTCTTGAAATTTGGGTCTTATCTTTTTCTTTCATCATGTTATTTTGGACTTGAAAGAATAGAAGAAATTGTCTTCTCTCTATAAATATACATATTCAGATCCTCATAATTTCTGTAGCACCCACTCATGCTGAGAAACTATTTTCTCCCTGTAAATGGATCATATTAAATGGCACTTAAGTATAAATTCAGACAGTGAGTTAATTCATGTTTTGTGCTGGCATTCCTCTGTGTCTGTCTTGGCACATACATTCATGTGAACCAATCCATTCTAATCTCTTTTGAAGGATAGGAAATGAAATACATATTACATAGGTAGCTCAGACAAACTTGAAAATGAGGAATAATCAGCAAAATTTGAATTACCTGTAGTAATATCTAATACTGAAGGAGGTATTTTGCACTCATCTGATGTCTGACCATAACTGATTTTTCTTTTTTTTCTTGCATAATCTGAACAATGTGTCTGATATACCTCTAATGCCTATTTTACATCAGCACAAAGGTGCTGATTTCATTGGAGTAGCCCTTGATTTACACTGTTGTAAAGAAAGGAGAATCAAGCTGTAAACATAGAAGGGAGGGGAAGCATAACTGTCCTGGATGTCCAGAGACTCTAAGTACAAAATAGAGTAAGATTTATCTGGAGTGGCTCAGGGGTTGTAGGCAGTGTAATAGGCTATAACAGAGCAGGAAATTTAGGGAAGAGCAGGGTTTACTGTTCTGTAGCTCAGCCATCTGTGGCTCAAGGTGAAAGTTCCTTTGGTTAACAGAGAGACACATTTGTGACTGTAGTTAAAAGGAACAGGTGGAGGTGAAGATGTACCATTTATGCATTCCTGGTGCTGTGCTCTCTTAGTGCTAGCCCCATTTTGTAGCTCAGAAAAATCTCCTTCTGAGAATTTACACTTCAAATGATGGATTTTGGAGTTAAATCTAAAAGTTTGTTCTTTATTCAGCAAAAATCTCTTTTCAGTAGTACAGGTGCTCTGTATAAAGTCTTCTACGATGCTTTCTTTAGGTCATACAAGGAAACTTAATTTAGGAATATTACAGAAGGCAAAACTTCCCATTTTTTGTCTTATAAGTCAGCACTGATCTGATTACTTTTGACTGTGATTCCAGGTTATCTACCTAATTTGTCTACAGTGTTATTACCAACATGTGTTTTCCCATGAGGAACATATTAATTTGGTTGTTGCCCTGGGGAAATCTAAACAAAAACACCAAAAAAAAAATTAACTACAAGAATGTTTTTCCATAAAAAGGAATGCCATATACACAATAAATGACAGGCTTGTGTTTAGAAGAGTAGTGAAATCAAAGGATTTTCAGTCTGCACTTTCCAATATAAATTGCTCATTTCAAAACATAATGTTCTGCATAATTAGATCACATAGTTTGAGCATCTGGCCTATCAGTCTGTGAAGTGATGTGGTAAAATCTGTGGGTAGCAGGAGCAATGAACAGCAGTGATGCCCACCTATGGAGCATGGCCAGAGTCACTCTGGGTTTCCCATTTCCTGCTGGACAGAGGTGTGCTTGTTTTCCTGCTGCCCTTCCCCACCTCTCCTCTCTGTGAAGTTCCACTGCACTGAACTGGAGCAGGGGTGACTTCTCCCTCCCCTGGCAGGGTGGCAGTGGGAACAGCCAGCCTTGAGCTGCAATTATCCCTTGCCCACTCATTCCAGCAGAAGCTCGTTCATCTCGGTAATGACAGCGTTCCTCCAGCTGGAGGTAACGTGACAGAGGAAATGGGGCTCTGTGAATCACACCAGGGATGCACACAGGAAGATTATTTTAATTTCTAATCTAGCAAGTACGTCAGACCATCGGACCTGAGACTGCTTCCAGCTCCTTCCACTAAGGGAGGACAATGTAAGAGAATTCCTTAGCAAATCCTTGTGTGCTGCCCTCCCCGCTGTCCCTTTTTTCTTTCCATTTCCTCTGGGTTTAATGAGTAATCAGCTAGAAGCTTAACTGTGATATATTGGGTGCAGAACAAAGTTAAATATTGTAAAAGAACATTGGGACATTGATTGTTAGCACATTTTTCAAACACCTTGTAAAGGTACAGAAGGTGTTGGAAAATGATGATTTACATGGATAAAAATTTACTCTCCAGTTTCTTCAGCTGACATATCATGACAACAATGTCATGGGTTTTTTTTTTAAATACAACTGTATCAATTCAACTTTGGATTGATTATGTTCAAAGAAGAATTTGGAAATGTAAATTTTTTGAGGACAGATATACCATTAATTCTAGTTACTGTTTTCATTAAATTCCTTTAGTTTGTAGGTGTAGTTTTGTCACCAATGACTGAACTTAGGAAAACTCAGGAGTGACTTTCAAGTATTATTTCAAATCCCTTAGTCTCTTGGAAGCAAAGTGTAAATGAAGAGCCTGGGTAGCTTCTCTATACCAGAGAACCAGATAATCAAAGATATCGAGCCTTTTGAAGTATGGATCTATTTCTTCCTATTTTAAAGAAAAAAAAGCTCTTTTGAAAATGTGATTTTTAGCAAAAAGTGGGGTGATAGTTTAACACTCTACTGGATTTTGCCAGCATGCAGGCTCAGAGAAAGTTGTTGCTTATCTAATTCTACATACCCCGAAAGCAAGTTTGAAAAATAGAAGTCATTGAGCAATATCTTTATGGGTACCATAAATCAGAGACTTATTTGCATACAAATGAAAATTCAAACCAAAGTGCAGAAAAAAGTAACAGTGGCCTAACTGTTAGGGATCAACATTAAAATATGGACCCAAGTTTCCACCCTGAAGTAAAGCAGAAATCAGACAGGATCTTCTGTTGGGAAATATCTTCTATGTACTTGTTAGGGTTTTGGTTTGTTTGTTGTTTTAACTCTGAACACATTCACATAAGGATGAAATTATTCACTGGTCTTTGACATAAGGCTTGTAAACAATTAATTAAAATCTTATCATTGATAGCATCAAAAATACATGAAATATTCAGTAGATAAATCACAACAACAAGTTGTGGTTGTAACCTGTAGCAATGCTAATCAGAAATGTGTGCTCAGGTGTGGGAAACAGCACTTTGCAGATGTGATGGAAGTGAACTCTGTGCTTTCTATTAGCCAGTTTTTTCAGTGTTGTTCAAAAGAGACAGTGATGAGTTCTGAAACAAGAAAATCAAGGTTCATCATAGAATTATATTGGCCCTCTTAGGAGAAAACACAGTGAAATGGAACAAGGTAAAAAAAAACCCAAACCAACACATTAAAACTCTAACAAATTCTGAGACAAATTTGTAGGGTCAATACAGGAGCACAAATACACAAGTGGCCATTTTAGAACCGGAATACTAAACGAAATTTAAGCTATAGTGGTCAAGGCAACACCACCTAATTAAAGGTCTAAAGACTGAGTTCCACCTACAGGGAATAGATGAAACAGCTTCCAGATGAAACAGACTGGGAGGCTGCAAATGAGAGATGTAATTTTTATTAAAAGAAACACAGCAATTTTCCCTATGGTAAGGTCAGGAGATGAAAAAGGACTATGTGCAAAGTTTTTAGAAATAGAATGTATTATTTAGAACAGTCCCTCCCTTTAATTTTTCAGTCTCTGGATGAGATTGGAACTTTAATTACACATTTGCTTCTTTCAGGGAAGACTTCTCTCTGAGCTCTTTTTTTTTAACCTTAACTCATTTTGGTAGTCTTTAAGCACCCCTGTAGTCCAGTTAGGTTTTTGCCTACTTAAGTATGGGCTACTGAATCTTCATAAAGATGATTGAATCTGGATGAAAGCTGATTATAAGTGTATATTAAAACCTGTATACATAAAGTCTATTTTGATATAAAGGCTAATTTTACATAAATCAAAGAACAGTGGATTTTAAAATTATTTGAATGATTTGCATATTGAGTAGATTTGTTGGCAAACTATATCATTACTGCTTGAAATTACATCTCCATTATAAAACCTATTCTCATATATGTAGGTCATCATAGCAACTCCAATGAAATTTTATATGGTCCTGTTTATTTTGTCTCAGGTTACACAATTCAGTGGTGGCACCACGCTCTGTCCCCATTGTAGAGTGGGCAGAGATAATGTCAGTGATCTAAAGGCTGCAGGGTTACTAAAGAGGCATCAATCAAAAATCTGATCAACAGATTTTCTTTGGTTGGCCAGGACAGCCCACCTCTGATCTCCTCATCCAACAAAAATTATGTAAGCTCTGAATTGTTTTTATTCAGTTAGAATCCAGTTAGAATTTGATGAGAAAAAAAGTATTAGTAGTACCAGAACTTATCACAGAATCATAGAACCATTTGGGTTGGAAGGGACTCTTAAAAATCATCTCGTTCTACCCCCTGGAGGAATGGGAGTGGATGAAGATGTTAAAAAAGTTAAATAGCCTCAGTTTACCCTCAACTAAGCTATGAGGTGTGAATAATGTGTCAAAATTTGAGGGTAAATAGGTCTTATTTCCATCATTGTGCATGTAGTCTTCAAGTTTTGCCAACAGTTTGAAGTGCCACCACATGATTATCTTAAATTCAGGCTACTCTGAGGGGTGTTTAAGGGAGCTGCTGTTGATATCTTGGTGGATCTGATGTGCAGTTTAGGGCTGAGAGTAATTTTGCAGTTGGTCAAACATTTACCGTAGGGTACAGGCATTGTGTAAATTAGTATTCTATGCCTTCATAGAAAGACTCACTAGAATACAAATGGGCTGATTGTGACAGTCTCATTCTTCCCAGTTCATCTTTTTCTGCATCACAGTAGAGAAATGTGCTCTACTAGGTTAAGAGTTCTTTTTTGAAGAATCCTAGGGAGAAATTAATGGAGGACATGAACCCTGTTCTTTGAGCTGCATTCATTTGGCCAGACTAGAAAACTAGTATTTGTTTGTAGGATGCATAAAGTGTAATAAGGACTTTGTTACGTCCCTCATCTCTGGGATGGAACAGAAAATCTGTTTACAGAACTAGTTAATTGAAAATGCAGTCTAAAACTGTTACAGAATTCTTATTAATATTACTACGAATAAAAGAGAGCATATATATTATTTTTTAAAAATCAGTCTACATTGAGCATGAGGTGTGTAAAACCAGTCATTTGTTCATTAAAGATAAATGATATGTAATACTGAAACAGCTGCACATCCCCTGAACAAAGGCCTAAAGTATTTCCACGTCATGTACATTTTCCAAGGTAATCGAGGTAAGTGTTACCTGCAGGGGGGATGCCAGACAATGGAATCAGGAAGTGATTAAAAGTGGCATTTTATAGGTGGCATTATACAGAATTAGGTATCCGTTACAATTTCAGCTGTGAAATATTTGAGTGAACTGCAGTGTGGAAGACAGAACTTCAGTGAACACCAAATGCCCCATTTCTCATGAAACTTCACAAACAAAAAGCTTTAAAGAATAACACATGAATTTTCTTCTATTGTGATTAGAGATAAACCCAAAGAAAGCTGATTGGTTTTGTCAATCTCTAAGAGAAACAAAGAAAAAATAGCCTTTTTTTGCATTCTCATATATCACATTATCACAAGCACTTACTTTTCCACATATACTTTTATGTATTCAAGGAATTCACATGAGAAAACAAAAACACAAAGGGTTTTCGTGTCCTTGCCAAATTGTGTGGATGTGCTTAACAAACTGAGGTCATTCATGCCACAGTTGTTACAAGCTATTAAAACTCAGAGTGAAATACTTAGAGCGTTCATTTTGCAATTGGCAGAAATGCCGTGGGCTGATAAGTACTGGTGATTGTCAGCACTTAAAAAAATAAAGAACAGGTGTACCAATAATGTGGAGTTAATTTAGCTAAGTGTACATTTTAATGCCAAAATGTTGGAGGAAAGAACAATTGTCAGAGTTCTTGACCATTCCTTGTAGCTTCACAAAACAGACCAGCTAATAAGCAAGTAGAAACAATAAAAAATCATCGTCCTTTTTTTTCTTTTCACCAAATCTTGAGTGGTCTCTTCAGTGGGCTAATCATGCCTGACTGAGATTTTTGAAGTGGTAGGACAGATTGCACTGCTGAAGTTAATGAAGAACTCTGAGATTTGACATATTTATTTGTTGTGACAAATAGCAAGTGTTTATGGTGCTTGCCTTGGTTTCAAGCCATTACAGGTGCAGCAGAGATATAGGAAAAACCTCGCTTAAAATTATGATTTTTCCAGGGAATAACACAATCATCCTATCAATCAGAAATATATTTCTTCCAAGTGCAGTAAATAAATAAGCAATAGTATTATTAAGTTTACAAAAAAGAAATAGGAAAAAAGGAGCATAAACTTCTTAGGAAGTGAGAGAAAGCAGAAGGTTAAGACCTGGGCTACGGTCTAGGAGAGGTTTGTAATTGCGTTGTTGTTTGGGTGTTGAGTGGCTGATTGAACAGCCTTGGAGGTGTTCACAAGCTGTCAGGCCAGGGAATTGGAGTTAATGGACAGCTAATATCATGATTGAATGGCAAAAGTGGAGGCTGATCTCTTTGAGGATGGAAAATCAATAGTCTATTAGATTTGTCAGGCTGACAGGGAGAGGAAAGAGCGAAAGTCTGCTGTATTTGCTTGCATTATGGGGGCTGCTCTAATTAGGAACCCACCTTGAGACAGAGGGGGACCTGTGGAATTGAAGCAGTAATGAGATTCAGGCTTGAAGTAAATGTAGTAACTGCAGTGTAAGGCATGCTGACAGACAATTAAATCTCTTTATCAATGCTGCTTCTTCACAGAAATAAAATCTCATATGGCAGCTGTAAAGTAAGTCTGAGCCTGGTATGATCGTAAATCTTGCATCAGCTCATGGTTGTGCACCTTATTGTTCATGTTGGTTGGGTGTTGGTTCCACAAAAATTGAAGATGAGCTTTCTAAATGAAAGTTTCTGCTGCTGTGAATGTGTATCTTGCTCAGAATGACTCTGCATCAGAGCTGCACTCTTGCACTCCTGGCAGCTGATACCCGCTGTGGCACTGCTGGCTCGCTGATAGCGCGGCGTGTCTGGGGACATGCCAGCCAGTTCAGTAGCACAGGGCAGCTCTCAGTCCCCTTCCTTCTCCCTTCTTGCCATCAGGAGGGAACTAATCTGACTGTTTCAATCAGCATGTGCATATCTCCTCCAAACCTGAGAGCGAATGTAATACTTCTGACACTGGGAATGTTAGAATGTGCCTACATTCACTGGAGTTCAGTGCTGCATGAAATTGCTGATTTTGATTAAACCTGAAATTTTCCAAGGCTTCAGATGGTTCACACATGTGCAAATATATAGTGTCATTATTTTTGTTATCTCTTTCCTAATCAGAGGTTGAGTAGATGAAAGGTCTTAGCCTCAGTATTTCTTGTGGGAGAACATTTAATTTTGCAGTAAGAAATGGCAAATCTCCCCGTGTTTGCTGCTCTTCTCCCAGCATTTCAACTTGGCACCACTGGAAAGTCACATGAGTGCTCAGAGAATGATGGGTGCTGCTTTGCATCATTTTTTGGCAGGCAGGTTTATAGGGAAAGAAACTCCTTTACTTTGCCCCACCTCCTTGCTCTATTTGTCACCATTCACTGTAGCAAATTAAAGTCAAACTGTTGCATGCTCTTCTTTGTAGAGTCAGACATCAGTGGGTATTGTACATAGTTAATTGCAACTAGAAATTGAAAATATTTAATTTGGGTTCCTAATACTTTCAGCCTGCCATTTTGATGGAGTGCTATCAGTTGCTGAGGGCTCCAAATGCCCAATCAAGGGTTCTACCAGCACACATCTGGAACCAGGGATTTTCCTCAGACTTTTGTAGTCACTTGTGAGACAATTTGCCAACAATTTACAAAACTTCTTCGACCCAGGTTTTACACTGAGTGATTACTTTGTCAGAACTCTTCTAAGTGGTAGCATCCAGTAAATTCCTGAGTAGATTCACAGGCAGGACCACTCTGATTATTGCACTCTGTTGTGTTTCTGTGAGTAGATACTTCAAACAGAGCTAGGAAAAGTTGCTACAAATAAGGTCATTACTGCCTTTGTTTTGGTTATTGTATTTGTTACCCTTTCAAAATGAAAAGCAATTTCTTGTACCCTGTCCTGTATTTCTGTTATTATGCCTATAGTGTAGTATTCATAAGAATATTAATTTAGATAATTTTGTATTTCTAAAGAGGTACAGGGAGCTTTTGTAAGGGATAGACCTGCATATATGAGCCAGCTGTTTCTTTCACAAATGTATGTGTTCTTTGTTGCTGAATGCTCCTCTGATTGCTTTTCCTTCATTATGGATTCAGCTTAATTTGGATTTATCAAATTAATTTCAGCTATTTACTATATCTTATTTTACTCTACATCCATTTAAATATCAACTGATTCTTGATCTTAAAATTAATTTTGCTTTCATCATATTTTTAAATTTACTTCTACTACTGCATTGGTTGTATTAGGTTTAATATTGAAAAATTAAGACTTAGTTCCCTTCAGTCTGGACTCAACACAGAGGGGTTAACTGAAAGATATTCACATCTTCTTCACAAGAAAATGCCTTGTCATTTGATCTCCTTTTCATAAGGATTTTATTATAGATTGTGGTGATTTGCTTTAAAATGCATTACATAGGTGAATATCATATAAGAAGAAAACCATCTGATTTTGAAAAGTATATTGAGGCTGTTTCTTGCAGTATTCCATCAGTTTGTTAGTAGGTTAAATAAATGACAGGGGACAGAGAGGTTTAAAATGAATACCTTGTACAACCTTCCTTCACATCTGCTGTGAATAAAACCAGAACAGAATAAAAACAGGTGTCAGTACAATGACCTTGATTTAATACTTGGGGAACATTTTCAGAGCATTAAAAGTTCACAAGATGTCATGATGAGGAACCAATCAACTCACAGGAGGATAAAGAGCCAGTGCCTGAGTCTGAAAGGGTTTGGCATTTTCTGGTGTGTTGTGAGTGTCTCGCTGAGGAGGCTGGATCTGCTGGGAACCAAATGCTCTGAGACACTTTTTGGCACTGGTCAGCATTTCATTAAGCCAAGGTTTAAAGGAGCACAGATTTAAGTTCAGGTCTTACTGCAGAGAGCTTTAATATATTTTGGATACTGCTGACTCATCTCCTTTCTGAACAGAAGCTGATCAATGCGTTGTTGCCATGTCATTTGAAATATAAAACAAGAATTTTGTGCAGTGTGGGATTAGATTTTAGTGTTAAAAAAATCAAGGTTCATCAGTCTGAGTCTGACGCATTCTCTAAAGAGAAAAATTTTGAGCCTGCACTCTGGCATCAACACATCTTGATAAGAGACTGTGGTCTCCATGCAAAAAATAATACTTTAAATCACAATTGTGCACAGTACAATAGCAAGGATGACTCCCCATAGAAAGCACAGGGCTACCACACAGTTACATATTCTTCAGTCTGAAATGGGCAGAAATTGAGAGTAAATAAAGGACTTCACCAAAGTCCAGCAGTTCCCTGAAATTATCACATTGGAGCTACAGGAGTGTATTTATATATGAAATAAATAAACATACACTGTAAGAGCCAAACAGATGAGCTTTCCCTGGAGGCAGCAAGACTTGGGCCATCTTTTTAATGGGTAGAGTTAGTGTAGAAGTCAGAGACCCTCATGGACAGCAGCACTGAGAGTCTGGCAGCAGCTGCCCCTTATTTATACTGCAGCCTTGGTCTTTTTGCTTATCTCAGTTTGGCACTTGAGAACTTTGGAGTAGAGAGAAGCTCCCTGATGCATTTGTATTGATGTTGGCAAGAGGCGTTCTTGTCAGAGCTGGCAGAACACATCCATTTAAATGGAATACTGATTTTTTGGCAGTCTGGCTGAAATCTGATCCATTGCAATACATATATGATTGTGGGCTAGTGCAAATGTGGCCTTGTAAATCATTCTTTTAACGTACTGGTGTGTCAGTGATATTTCTTAACATTCCAATTTTCAGTCTTTGCAGTAGAGAATTAAATAGTGCTGGGGCAGAGGAACTATATAGTGCTTAAGAGGAATTCAGAAAAGTAGGTCTCCATAGCACCAAAAAGTGCTAATAATAAATAATAAAGTAGCTAATATTTGCTATTTATTTAGGGTACACCTTTGAAATCAGGAAAAATTAATATAATATTGCAGAACCTCTAACTTATGCTTTTAAAAGTTTTAGAACTATTTCGGCTTTTATTAACAAGCAATCCCTTGGCAAGTAAGGTGGTTTTGATTTTCTCTTCGCTTGCAACTAACTTCATAAAAGTGATAAATGTGAACAAGCTCTACCTGATCATTCTATAATTTTAAAAAAGAGAACAAATATAAATTAAAAGGTTTTCCATTTCAATTGCTGGTCTCTTTGGAACAGTCTTTCATTTCAGTCCTTGCTAAGCCTTCGCTAGGGCTCAGCAGCACCACAGGACAGTATCACATCGTCCAAAGCAGAGGCTGTTTAAGCAAAAGTCTTTCCTCTTGCCTCACTGCTTTTCAGACAATGTCCACAGCTTTTAGTTTCTACATTTGTTCTTCCTGATGCCCAGGAATGTTTTGTTATGTGCTTGTATTTCTTTTTTCCCCAAACTCCTGGATCACTGGTATCTATTGAGATTTTTAAAGTCCCACTTTTAGATTTAGACCTCAGGAGTACTGATGAGTGCAAGTCAGTTGTGGTTGCAAATAATGCCAAGAACTTCTACTGCCAGTACTTGGAAGAATTGAAGTAATAAAAAAGATCAGGCTGTGAGTGACAACTTAAAACCTTACTCACTAGACTGAAAAGGTTACAAAGTTTCAATTTAATTGTATATACTCCAAAATTTTAAAGCAGAATATAGACAATTCCAGTAGCTCTACTTGACTGAGCTGTTCAGGCCTATTTTTCTGATGCTACATTCATTGCAACTATAAATTTAAACTAGACTGTGTCAAAAGAACAATTACAATTTGTCACAAAAGGGAAAATTTAAGCCCGTGTCCTTTTCTTTATAAATTATTAGACATATAAAATATATTATTTCCCCCCTTAAATTTAAAATTCATTTAATGCTGAGTTCACTGCCATCTGGATACATGGTTTTATGCACTTCTTAGGAGGTACTTACTCAGCTAAATTTTTGGTTCATTTCAAACAAAAAAATCTTTATAAAATAAGTTCCCACAGTCTGCAGAGAGAGACATCCTGAGCATGCTGACCAATCTGTGTTTAGGATCATAAATCACATTCCATTAGGCATATTAGAAAACAAATTGTTCTTTTCTGAACGTATTTTATGGAATATTAGACATGTGTCAGCATAATGGAGCTAAATCTTCAGTGGATATACTCTGTGTAAAATGGATCCAATTTGTGTTTAAGGAAGAAGGAAGTTTAACATTCCCTCTACACAGGGCATTCTGCATTGCAATTTATTAGCATTGCAATCATAGGGGCTGGAATTTTTCCAGCTGCATTCAGCTGAGATTATCTGACCTTGGGTTTGGGTTCAGACAATTCATTCTCCCCAGTGCTTTGACTGGTTTTGTGCTGTCGGTATCTTTTAAACATAGAATATAGATCTGTATAGGTTGTGAAAACAATACCTGAAAGCATTTTGCCACGTATGCTAAAGTAATGGAAATAGTTTATTTCATTGCTTTCCCAAAGGCCAAGCTTCTTTTGATATTGCACATGCTTGTGTTATCTTTAGAGTGTAGCCTTAATAAATGCTTTATCTTTGGCAGTAATGTGCAGAGCATAAGTGGTATTGGCCTTGGAGGGATTTTTGACTTAATTTGCTGGATGCAAAGCCTCTGTTTCCAATAATTTATTATGTTTCAAAACCATCTCAGGGAATACAAAATGTGCACCTGAGGCTAGCTTTTATTTATTTCCAATCATTTTTGGACCTGTGCTATTTTCTGTCATGAAAAAGTATATATCAGTTCACTTTTTTTTCTGTCCCTCCCCCTTACCCTGAACATATAAAACATGAATAAAATCAATATGATCATATATTGATTTGTACAACATCTTTTGTATGCTTCAAAGTGCCTAGCAAAATTAGAAATCATGTTAAACTCCAGAAATAATTTGATGGCAGATTACGTTAAGTATTTAATCACTCCAAAAAACCCCAATCCTAACAAATACCTTGGCTGAATCTCTCATACCAAAATTGATTCTCTTGTACTGGATTTTAGACTTTGTAAAGTATATATTAAAGAGCTTAACTAGTAAATTAGAAGACAAGATAACTGCAGTGCAGATAAATGAACATTGCATAGAGAATTTTAACCAGATTTTTGCCTAATTATTTATTCTCTACTGTGTAGTAAAAATGAACACAACTGACTCCATGGAAATATAGGATTTTGAATGATTGTTTTTATATAACTGGGAGCAGAGGGTGCATATCTGCATTAATTTGCATCTCATGTATAAGTTTCAAGGTATTTTTGGCAGGGTTCATCATTTATTAGACTTTTCTTCAGTGCTTGGTCTATGAGGAGCATTGTCTTGAGTGGAGAACCTAGCCCTCTCAGTTGGGACTTTAAAGAGAAAAGGAAGGAGCACAATTCTTCTGTAAATATGAGAGCTTCAAATAATTCCTCTCTTTCCTGCACAGCGGAAGCCTCCTCACTCACTCACCAGAGTTACTGTCCAGCTTTGGTCATTTTTCTACCCAGCTGGACAAATGGGGTAAAAACCCAGGTGAGAAAGCAATGCTGTAAATCTCCTTTATCACTTCCTATGAAAGCTAAAGCTCCAGCCTGCAGGATGTATGGGCTTTGCTTCCCGTGCCTAAGTCATCCTCCTGAAATCGATGGCACTTCTGAGGGACATAGATCTCAGCAGGAGCCTCGCTCCTCACAGGCCCTCCAGGGAGATTTATGGGGCACAGCGTGCTCTCCCTGGGACACCTGGGCCACCAAAGCACTCCAGGACCCCTGGATAGGGCCCCATGGCAGTTTCTCTATTTTATCTCTCCAGTTTATTTGTGCAATCTGCTCATCTGCAGACAGGATGGGGCAAGACAAAGCAGGGATGTCCCAGCAGTGCCTAAGGGGGCTGTGGGTGAAGGCCATGAGCAAGGAGAGATCCCACAGTACAGGGAAAACTGAGATGCTGAGACAGACTAGGAATAAAAACCTCCAGAGTTCTGGAAATCAGAAGAGAAATGTTGTTAGGAGCTCAGGGGCCAAGCAGGGCTTGCCACAGTCCAAAAATCTACACCAAGATTGGAGAGAGGAACAGCCAGGAAGGGCAGAGAAGGACAGGGAAATTCTTTCCTAAAGCCACTTTCCATGTGTTCTCAGTCTAATCCCTTTGAATTTTCTCTGTCCTAAGGAGTCAATTATTCTGGTTCTTATTTTAATGATATTTTGCCTTTTTAATTTTAAGAGACTGCCTGTCTTCTCTGTGCACCCACTGTAAGGCAAAGATCTAGGCAGATTTACCTCAAAGCCTCAGCCAAGTTAAAGTCCTATTACAAGCCATTGAAGTGATTTAATTTTATTACCTGAGGACACTTTTTCTGAGGAAAGTTAGCACACGCTGCAGTGCTCTGCTGAGTCTAGGTATCCTTCTTCTTCAGCCCTTGGTATGCAAACACCATGGATACAGCTCTAATACACACTGATATTTAAACTGCAGTGTAAGGATAGAAGATTTTAAAATATTGATTTGGATTAATCTGCTTAGGTGACCTCTGGCATGGATATCATATTTAGCTGTGAACTTTGCCTTTTGCTTCTTTTTAATACAAAAAACTCAACTATTCTGATTATTTTTTTTTTTGGTAGCATAAGCCTCATCTGGCACTAGTTGGTACAAAAAAGCTCAACATCAGAGAAACAAAGTGTAGGTTTGTTTTCCTTCCAACTACTATCAGAATGAACACTAGGACCAAAGGCTCTTATTGAAAATAATTCCTTAAATAATCACTTACCTTGAAGGCATTTGATCTGTATGATCTGAATGCAACTGCTGATAACTTCAGAGAAATAGAAAACTGTGTTAAAAATCACTTTCCCTTGGGGACTGAAGTCCTGTCCGTCACATGATGGATTAGAGGCTTGGCAGCTCGCCAGCCCATCAGACAGCACGTAAATTCTTTGATGCCAATTGCATTAGCTTTCCTCTACTAATGTGTTGTAGAGCCTGGAAAATAAAAGAATGAAGGTCAACATGCCAGCGTGTACCCCTGGTACAGCAAGGGCTGCTTTTAATGTGCAGGAGAATGAAAACGCTTCAGAGTTCGAGCTGCAGGCTCTGTGACCTTCTCCTGTGCCCAAGGTCCTGAGATTTTTGTCCTCAAGTCCCAAGTGCAACGAGTGCCTGTCCCAGGATGCAATTTGCTCTGAAATTCCCAAATGGACACAGTTTGCCTTCAACCATTCTGGCCTGTTATTTATGTGCAGACGCTGTGGGCTGTGAACTCGGTGCTGAACTCCGCTCTGGCTCTCACGGTTCCGTTCACTGGGAGGGCCGGAGCGGGCAGGAATCAGCTCAGCTCACGAGGAAAAAAGCCAGGCTTTATGACTGATTTGAAGACCAGACAAAAACCCTGCTCTACGTGCACCTTCTTCCCCAGGGCTGTTGCTGGAGATGTGTTACAGAGATGGATGGCAGGCCCGTGTGCCTGCTGCCTTGAGCTCAGCACAGCACAGCAGAGACGCTGCACGGGTGATGGATGGCCAGGGCTGCTGCTGTGTTTGCAGGGTAATTAATTGCTACATCCTCCTTTCTCCCTCAGAAACGGGGAGGACGGACCCAACCACTCCCAAAAGCATCTGAAGGATGGTACTTTCTGGGAGGTGAAGCTTATGGAGCAAAATCTATGTTAAACCTGAGAAATTACTGACCTAGGTGTATCTAATCATCACAAAACAATCAGTTTTGATGTGGAAATCCAGACACAAAAACTGTTAGAGCCCTCCAGTTTTACCTCCATCCTCTCCAGTGTATACCTAAGAGATTTACACACCCTTCTTATTCATCACTATGGGCATCATGTTGTATCTTTCCCACTGTGTGTGCTTTGGGTGGCTCAGGAGGCTCCTGCCCCACTGCTGACACAGTGCCACAGCCCTTCAGTTCACACTTGGCTGCTGAGAAGGAGTAAACTGTGAATCCCTGGGTAGCAGCTGGCACAGGGTTTGGCATCAGTCAGCTTGTGAAACTGGGAGATTGACACTGAAACCTGCCTTGTGCCTAGTAAAGAGCTAGAGGAGGATAGAACTGGAAGGAAAGGAAGTTCTTTTGTATGGAATGACAACAAAAAAAAAAAAAAAAATAGAAGAAAAGGTTATATTGGTCTTAAGCTGGTTTTGGTCCACAGATGGAAGGGTTTTATTTTTACCTCTGATTTTTCAGTGTTACACTGTAATAACCTCATTAGGGAGACAGGCTGTAAAGTGGGGAACAATTTGTAATATTTCTCCATGACTGTTATGTGATCAATTTGCCCTTCAAGCTTGAAGTGAGTTTGGTTTTAAGTCATTAAAGTGGGATAGACCTCCCAAAGCAAGGGAACTCTGCTGTACTTCCCTTCCCTCACTCATACTGATGATAATTGATGCTCATAAACCAGAGGCAAGGGCAACACTGCAACAGCTACCCTTGACAAGCTTGTAACCTTTTAAGAAAACACTCATTGCTTGTCAAAACCAGGGCTTGATTACAACGTGTTATCTGACATGGAGTGAAGAAAAGCTGTGTTACTTTGCAGGGCTAAAAATGGGAACAAGATTATGTATAAACAACAAAGGAAGAACATATTTTGATAATAAATGAATGGGATGGATGATGTGGAGATTAAAGTGCAAGACATATTGGAGTAATTTTAATTGCTTAATTTTATCCCTTTTGAATGAGGAAATACATCTTCCATTAATTCAGTGGTGGCAAAATGTAGACTATGTATAAAATAGGGATTTGGTATGTAAATGCTTAAGTATATACAAATCTGGTTCTCAGTTTTGCTCTAAGATGTACTAATAATATCAAGAGAAAGAAAATATTTCTTTCTGTAGGTCTTGGAGGTGTTTTGATCAGTGCCAAGATGAGTCATGCACCTTTGGATGACTGATTTTGGTTTGTACATCATGCCCAGGGCTTCTATAACCATCCAAATATTCTTCTCACTTACAGGAACTCAGGCCTTTCAAAGTTCATACTGAAAAATGATAATACAACCTTGGATGTGCTATAGGATAATTGAAGAATCTTGGTCATATAAATCACAAGTAAATTTATAAGATTCATACAGGGCATTCTGATACATAACACCTTTTGCTTCCTGGTTTCTCTTCACCTGAAATTTTCTAAGTAGTCTAAAATTATAATTTTAGAAATTATAATTCCTTTTTTTTGATACTTCTGATGGAAAAATGTTTTTTTGGAGTTGCATTAATAATTTTTATGCTTTTATGTGGCACAACCAGCAGATCTTTCTCAGACCAAATTAAGTGGGAAATTGGACTGGCTTTTAATCAAAATAGTAATCCAGAGGAAAAAAGAGGTGTTGCTCACGTTGTCTTAAAAATGCTATCTGTGAAAAAAAAAAAATTCACCCACATATTTTGGCGTAACATAAACTATGGAGAGGTAGCTTTGCTTCAGCAATGCCTTTTTCTGAATCCATGTATGAATTCCTCTTATTTCACCTTTCAAGCAAGTCCAGTAAATAAGATAAAAAAATTTAGTTTTGTGTCTTCTAGTTTTGTATGTGTTACACTAGGGAGGATGGAAGGAGAAGCCATGCTAGTCTGTTAAACTAGTTTTCTTAATCTTGACATATATTACAATATTAATCATGTTCTAAAAATTAAATATAATTTTAACCAATTTTTTTTTCTGTAGCTTTCCTCTTCTTTATTTCACACTTTCTCACTGAGGCTGTGGACACATAATTAATTGATTTCTAGAGTGGTTTACAGGAGGGGATGTAAACATTCATGAAGATGGCAGGAACAAATATAGGAAGGTTAGGATTTTCTAATTTTTTTGCCATAAATGGAGGTTTTTCTGACCCACATTAGGAGATTTCTCTCTCGGGTCCCGAACTTCTCACTACTCATTGCTAGGTTACATCTCACAAACCCCTTTGTTTTAACTAATTGCTGTTTAGGTCTTACTGAAGGGGTAAAAACTTTTAGACAAGAAGCAGAAGGAAGTAGCCAGAAGCAAGATCTCTCTATTATTTGGAAGGTAAACAGATTTATCCCTCTTAAAATTAGTGATTAGTAAATCCCTCACCATTTAATTCCCCTCTGGCTAATGAAATAAAATTACAGTTTATCCCAAACCAGAAATATGGCAATAAAAATGTTCCTCATAGTGACACTGAAGTCATTAGGCATTTTTTTCTACAAGAAAGGAGAATGTAGCTGAGCTAAAAATCCTACAAATATACAATAGCACTTGGATTATTTGGAAAGATACAGGCTCAGTTCAAGTAAAACAACATTCCCTTGTACACAGGAACACCTAAAGGATGCATTAGTTTATAGGATATTTTATTGCTGATGTTTTTTGTTGAATTGAAGACAGAAGAAATGAGGAACATGAGATGCTGTGGGAACAGAGATGCTCTGAAGCTACAATGAGAAGGGAATTTCACAGGTGGTTTAAGGGCACTGGAGGTCAGGGGCTGAGGAGAATTGGGGATGCTGCCACAAGGTGACCAAAATGAGGGTACAAATGAGGGAAAGGGAAATAGGAAGGTGAATGAGAAGGTGGACTGTGTAGGTGACACAGGGACAAGAGCAAGAGAAGAGGAACTGGTTGGATTTCAGCAGGGAAGCAGAAAGAGTTTCCCTGGTAGAGTAAATGATGTTTTGGAGGCTGCAAGGAGCCCCTGGAGAGCTCCCTGCCTTTCACTACCACTATCTGCAAAGCTTCTGTCAGTTTGTCCTCTTCTACCAACCCTGAAAATTTCCCTACTGGCTTCATAAAGTAGCTGTTTCATGGGTATGTACAGGGCATGTGTGGTGTGTATATAGAGTTCCAGGTGTCAGCTACCACATGCCTCCCTGAACACATTTCTCAACCTTTTATCCTGCTTGCTGCTTTCACACCACTACCTGAATGATCCATGCAGATTGGAGACTGGGAAAATAGTGGATTTGAGCTTTTTTCTTTTTCTTTTTTTTTTTTTCTGGTGGGAGGAGGGATAGAGTGGGAGAAGAGGAACTGTGCAAGAGGATCTGTGCAAATCATTTAGGCAAAATATTACAAAAACAGCACTAATTCCAGGCATCTTAAGTGCCTGGCTTCATATTTAGACAGCTATTATTCCCACTGACTTTACTGCAAATTTTATCTGCAGACCAGCATTTCTGTGAAGAAAAGTCTGTTCCTTAGAGCTTGAGAATAGGGATGTATTTTATAGTTTGGAACCTGGGTTTATAGATTTGCTCAAGAACACTAGCCTCTCCACTATAAGAATCACAGAGTTTCTTTTTCTTCAAGGGCTCAGTCTTACAGGAGGCTGAACATTATTGACATTAAACTCATGGAGTTCAGGCTTATATAATCAAAGTACACAACACTCTGAAGAATTGAGCTTTAAGCACAGAATTCACCAGCCTAATGCATTTGGAAACACTTTGCTTTGCATATAGAGGGAATGATCACACATCAGACACCTGGCAATTTTGATGATCCTGTTTTCAATAGAATAACATTGCATACTTTATCACCAGAAGAGTAATAAATGAGAACACTGAACAGAAGTGCCAAAAGGAATCCTTAATATCGTTTTTATGAACATCTGTCATTTGTTTAAGTATAAAGAAAAATGAGCTTATGCTGAATGAAAAATCAGTTCTAAAATGGAGACTATCAGTACCTTTTGCAAAATATTCTTATTTTTATTGAGCATTTTACTGTATTCATGAGAATTCCCAGCATTATTTTTATGGCTCTGCACAGCCTCCATTGCACATTCTTGGTGTAGACCTGAGAGGAGCTGGCTTACACATAAGGACAAAAAGAGATGTAATGAATCATGAAACAAACCTGTTTTATTCAATAAGACCTTGTCTGAGCTTTCTTTCCACATGAGGAACTGGCCATTCAGACAGAAATGACCTGCAGAATTTTTGCATAGGAAGGAAGCTAAATTCATTGGGGCATATACAGTAATAACTCTGTTGTTTCATGATACTATGAGATTAAATTAAACAATACTAGCATTTGGAAACTTCTCTAGTACACAGAACAGTGAAGTATTTTCCTCTGAAAATGTCATTGATTCCTTTCTCCAGTAATTTTTTGCAGTTCAGTAAGACAAGACCTTTGTTTTCAAGATAAATGCAGGCAGAGGTGTCTGGCACAATGGAGAGTAAAGGCTTAAAAGGTTTTCTCAGGAAAGCAAGGCCAGTCTTACCTATGCTTTACCACAAATAAAATGCTTCACATGGGCAACAGGTAAGAGATGCCACCAGCGTACCATGTGAGATCTGACACGAGTTGCTAAATGGAATTTTTATAGTTCAGCTATCACCTTCAACCAGGGAGGAGATGAAAGAAAGCTTATTGCACTTAATGACATTTGTAGGCATCAGTGTTACCATGCTACCTATAAAGTCTTGGCCTTTGTTGTGCTGTGTCAAGCTCTGAGTCACAGGCTGCCACTGGAGACGTCATTATTTTAGAGGTTGATGCATAGAGTAATGACAGTTTTTCCTTTTTTTTTCCTTTCTTTCTATAATTAGTATGTGTGGAATAGGTCTTAGTGGGAGGAAGTGAATTGTGAAATTTGAAAATCTTGTACACATAAAGGTAGTCTTTGCGGTTTTTGTCTTTTTTGATCAATAATATGAAACTATGAAGCACTTACTTACAAAAAGCTTTTCTTCTTTCACATCTTTGCACATCCTAGCTTTAGAGGATTGCACAGTTTTTTCCATTTAGCCATTCCACACAACAGGTCTGGTAGTTCAATGAGTACCTTTTTCTTTCTTCTCTCTGTACTCAGTGATGCCTCTGGTTGATTAATTTTAGAATAAAGCATTCCTAGAAGAGCTCTTCCAGAGAGGCTTTTCTGTGGGCGTCTGTTCTTTACATCCAGGGCAAGATGGTCCCTGCATGGTCAGGCAGGCTGTGCAGCTCAGTGCATGGGAACTTTGATTTTTACAGTCTTTTAACTTTTGGATGTGACTCCTTCACGCAGGAAACACTTGCTGCAAGTCAAAGTGCAACAAGCTATCAAGTCCAATTAAAACTCGAAACAAAAACGGAGAATGAAAGAATTTTTCTTCCACCCCAGAGTAGAACACTGGCACATCAAGGCCTGACCTTAAAGCTTTCCCCATTAGGATTCTTTAATAGAGCAAGGAAATGAGTAACAGGAATGGAGGAAAAAAGAGAGAACTGCAACCCACAATAGTCCTTTGACTCTTTTTACTGCTGGAGGAGTCAATGCTGGGCATGCTGTTGCCTCTCTCCTCCCTTTTATGCACTTCACTGGGTCTGATCTTTTGTCTTTTTTTCTTTTTTTTTTTTTAGTATGTGGTTAGTCATTTTCATTATGAAAGGTCAGTCTACTTTTCTGCTGGAATTTGAATGTTGTCCACATTTTTTCCCCAAATGTCATTACATTGGCTAACATTTTTATCACCAATTATGACAAGATTTTGTAGCATTTCTAGCACACATCTTTAGAATGTATTCTGTCTGAAGAGTTTCTTCTTTTATAATTAAAAATGACCTGGCTACATACTAAATGCTAAAATATTGTGAAACGTTAATGGCTGTCTTCAAGGTTTGAGAACCTTCTGTTCTCTGTAAATTATGCAAAATGTAAGTTTGTGGTCTTTGAAAAATGTCTTTCCCCCATGTTCATAAATTTCTGCTAATTTAAATGGATAAGGTCAGTCAGTTTGTCTGGAAGACCATTTAAGAATAAATGTTTCTGAAAACTTAGTTCCTTAATCTGTCACTCTCAGTCTCTGCACAGCCCTGGTGAACATTCCTTTGCTTGCTTTTCATATTGACTGATTCCCCCCATTCCTGCACTTCTTTCCCCAGAGTATTTTTATAATTATAGAATCAGTTACTAGCTGAGAAAAGAATTGACCCAGGATGTGTAGTTGGGTGGGGGATGAAGCCTGGGCTGCCCTCCTGACACTGTTTCTGAAGCCAACCTGTGGGACATCTTTTATTTTCCCCTTGTCTGCCCCAGCTTTGTTCTCTGCAATTGGAGTTAACAGCACCCAGGAGCACCTCCCGGTGGAAAATATTCATTTGTTGTTATCTGTGAATTTTAGCAGTTCTCAATACATAACCATTTAAGCCACTTGGAAAACTGTTAATTGCATTTCGGCTCTTCCACGCCTCCTCCTCCTCCTCCTCCTCCCATCTGCTGCAGTTTTCTCCCACCTTTCCCTATCACCTCTTCCTCTGCTGAAGGCAGAGCTCAGACATTCCTGCCTGATGGCCCTGGCTGCACACTGCTGTCCTGTGCTTCCCTGCTCTCTGCCTCTGGGAATGTTGATATGTCATTTTAGCTTGTTTATCCTGCTTTCTCTGCCATAGAAGATCCTTATTTCCTTCTCTTGGTAGTTTTATCCCCAAAGGTTCTTGCCAAAGTGAGTAGAACAGTGAGGTTGGCTCCTCTGTGGTGTCCCTGGGCCCTCTGGAGCTGGGATCTTGCACCCACAGGTGGGAACCACATGGTGGAGAGCCCACACCAAGCCCAAGACAACTCTGTGAAATCACTAATTACAAAAACCTCCCACATTTAACCGCTTTTTACATAACAACCCACCAAAGTTTGCACTATGCTGGGTATTCTGGGGGCATGGTAAATAACCAAAAGTGTTGGTATCGGATTATCCAGAAATTATATCAACTTTCTGAAGGCAAAATGAGATTTTTTTTTTCCCCTGCACATTTTAATGGAAGATACAGTTGCAGAGATTTTATTTTTCCAAGTTCAGTAGATTTTTTCTTACTATTAGAAGCCAAGCCAGGGGTCTAGTTTGTAATTCACTTACCAGTTGTAGAGACACTTTGAGTTGCTAAGTACATATAATAGAAAGAAATGAGAAAGAGGAGCTAATCAGGAATTTTTCAGCAGAATGCTTTTTCCTGGATAATGGTGTTTCAAGGAAACTCAGATGTTTAATGGAATTTCTTCAACATTTCAATACAAACTTTAGCAAAAAGACTGTGACATTGCAGGAGGCAGTCTGCCACTCTTCTCTGTGCTGCTCTAGGCATGACAAGAGTATAACTGAAATACTTGGGTCTACTTCTAAAATCATTTTAAGGACAACTGTTTTTTATTATTGATTGTCAAGGCATCAGAATGTTCCATTGTAAACTAACCAAGGATGTGTTTCAGTCCAGAAAAAAATTATGTGTTTTAACCTATGCTGGGTGGCAGATGTGTCTTTGCTGGCTCAAAAGTAAAACACCACAGAATCACGGAATGGTTTGGGTTGGAAGGCACCTTAAAGCTCAAGTGAGGCCATCTTTCATTACTCCAGGTTGCTCCAAGCCCCATCCAAGCTGTCCTTGAGAGCTTCCAGGGATGGGGCAGCCACAACTCTTGTGCTGTAGATGACTTTATCTCTTGTTGTGGAGCACTACTGCTGGTGTAGAGTGCAGTCATTTGAACAAAGACTAGAAAAGGCAGCATCAGAATATATGTTAAAAGGAATTTAATTAGAATTCCAAAATTTTCTAAAAACCAAAGCACTGTTTTGTCAAGGCATGTTTAGACCTGGAATTTCTTTAAAGCCTTTTTTGGAAAACATTAGGATTCTGAGAAATTACCCTTCTTCATTTAGAAAAAAAAGTTGGTGTGTAATTTCCAAGAAATGTCTTCCTGGGAGAAGAGGCTGGCTGGAGCAGCTTTCTGTTCCATCCTGGTCTGCAGCAGGAGCTCTGGCTCAGGCTCCATTGCTGATTCAGGCAGCATTTAGGGACTCTCTCACATCACTGACTTACCTCTTTAACTTCAGACACTTTACTATGAAAGATGGTTGCACAATTTACCATATGTAATTTTTAAACCTAATTTAAGTAAATTCCGTATGACTTCTCATCAAAGCACTTTCAATTTAATTTTTTTTTTTTTTAGGACTGGTTTAATTAAATTTAACATAAGTCAATTCATATTGATTGAAATTACCTTAAATGAGTTTGGCTTGAGCCCAAATAACACAGTCTTTTGCACCTGTTTTAAGTTAAATTGGTTTAATTTTATACCAACAGTTCTACTGTTGCCACCCATCAGTGGCAGCCAGCACACAGAAAGCTCCCACTTCTGGGCTGTTATGAAGTACCAAGTAGAGAAATAATCCGAGATTACCTACAAGCATTCATCTCTCAATGGTATCATTTGTAGAGTAAATTGTCATTTAATTAGTATAAGCTTTGAGAAACTCATCAATGCCATATCTTTGAGCTTCCATTCTTCATCACTAATTTTGCTATACATTATACAATCAAATAAATGGTAATTCATATATTATCCATTTTTACACACCAGCTTTTATTGTGATTCTTATTAAAGCTCACACTTGCTGCTTTAGTATTCTGACATGCTTTCCTTTCTTTACATAATTTTTTACAAATTAATGCAAAGTAGGCTAAACTCAAAGCAGGCAAAGCAGGGGGATTCTCTGTGGTGAGCAAAGGCAGCTGTAATGATCCCCCCCTTTGCTAAAATTTTCTCCTTCATTCCAGAGCTCTCAAACACAAGTAGAAACTGCCACTGAGCTTCATCTGAACTTTCCCTTGTGGCCCTTAAAAATGTTATTTAGAAGAAAGTCAAGTAAAGCTGTGTTTGGGACCAGGAGGACAGTTTTGCTAATGTGATCATAAAGTGTGCAGGTAAATACTGGAGCTAATTCTCTGCTCACATCACTATAAACTGGAAGAGATTAAGTGAAACAAAAAATATTAACTCAGGGTTCTCTCCTGTGCAGGTTGTAGCTGTGACAGGTTTGTTGCTAGATGAGAAAAAGCTGAGCTCCTCCTCTGCTTATATCCTATAGAGGAGTAAGATCAAAACTGAGGTGTAAAATAGCTGCAGAGGTGAGAAGCAGATGTTCTTACCCTGTGCACAAACAGGCAGGTGTTTGACAGGACTGTGCAGGACAGGCTCACCTGGGCGCCTTATTAACCATAAAGTGGTGAGCACACTTAGAAGCTTAGCAATTTCCAATGTAAGTAATTTTTTTTTTTGTGCATTTTAGAGCAGAAAAGGCAGTTTATTTTATTTTTACTTTTACCCATTTTTCTCCTCAGACTCTCTTTACTACAGAACTAATTTTCTGGTGCAGAGCTGTGACTGATGTAACGCAGTGTGTGTGAGCCATACAAATTACCAGGAAAGGAAAATAATGCATAAATATCCATTGCAATGTAAATATTACTGTTTAGAAAATGTTTGACCCTCTCTAATATGGGAGGCCACACCACATTATATCAGACCGTGCTCTGTCATGTTGCAACATGAGATGAAGTAACAAGAAGTGACATGAACCTTTGTAAAATGCCACAGTGCAGTAACCCATTTTTAATGCTGTCAGTATAAACCATGGGAGCAGGTAGAAACAAATCAAACATAACATCTGAACGGGAAAATATTGTTAAAATTACCTACAGCCCTCAGTTAATATCTGACTGTCAGGACATCTCTGGCTGAGGTATCAATTCACACCAAGGAATCGTGCGGGTTTGTGACGAGAGCGATTGTGAATCTCATTACAGGGATTGTCACTTCAGTCTTATTTATCAGCACCCCACACAGCATCACGGCCGAGTAAACAGGATGAGTTTTGTCTTGGTAATTTTCTTGAATAACAGTCCCACAGGCCCACCTCACCTCCCTCCCCAGGTCAAAAGGAGTGAGTAACAGAGGGCTGATTAAGCATTCCAGAACCTTGTTCACCAGTTCACCTTGCAGCACTTTTGCTCCCTCTCCTCTCAAGTTTTTCTCCTTCTAAATTGCCCCAAAACACATTGCTGCTGGGATGAGAAGGCTAGCAAGGCTTTGCCTGGCTCTACACTTCCCTGAAGACTTGAAGCATCCAGCATTTATGGCCCTGATGTTTCAGCAGTCCTAGGGCCTCTCCCACAAACCAATCTCGCACTAGATGCCAAATTATATCCAAAAAGCAACAGCAGTGCACTTCTCATGAATTTTATAGGACACTGTGGAATTCAACCGGACAACCAATTTAAGTGTAGAGACTGATTCACCAGCATTACTGCTGAGGAATCAAGTAGCAGATTCATTGAATCTGATGGTTTGGACATAAATAATGTTTAAGGTAATTAACTATGGATTTCAGGCTTGTCCTGAGGACTTTATCAAACTGCAATTTTACAGCACAAAGGAGGTTTTCTGAATTCATGCATAGAAATAAAAATTCCAGTATTACAATGAGGTCCTTTGGTGTATGATATGCAGAAACTAAGTCTTGATGACACTGCTCTTAATGTATATGAATACGCACTATCATAATAAAAGTGATTCTCTAATGACACTGGTAAAAACTGCAACATATAAGGGGTTTCTCTTCCATGTGACCTTTGTCTTAAAGTTTTTCTTCTCTTCATGTTCTCACCACTGAAAGACAGATGATAGCAGTGGAGGATATCAAACACCAAACAGGTGAAACTGGAAATCTGATTCAGTATCAGACTCTTGGGATTTTTCCCAATTTAAGGAATTTTTCACAAGCACATATAGAGAAAATTCCCACAGCTCTCAGCTTTCTAAGGGATGCTGGCCTAATAAACCAGTGATGTGACCTGAGACACATTGGTGGAGACTTCTGTCTTGTTAAACAGCACAAGAAATGAAGCACAAGCTGCAGCAAGGGAGGTTCCAAGCAGATATAAGGGAAAATATTCAAAATGAGGGTGATCAAACATTGGAACAAGTTGCCCAGAGATGTTTTATAGTTTCCATCCTTAGAGGTATGAAAAGTACAACCAGCTTAAGCCCTGAGCAACCTGACCCAACTTAAGAGTTGAGCTCACCTCCCAAGTGGTCTCTGCTGGGCAAGGTCATCTTTCCCTGATGCTCTGCAAAAGACCCTTCTACCCTAAATTATTCTGTGATTCTCAGCCAGTAGTTTCACACTGAGCAGCATTTGGTGACCTTCTCTTCCTCACTGCTTTGCTGCAAAGACTGACTTCAAGGGGTTAAATGCATTTTATTTAGGGATAGAGGATTAATATGAACTGCAGATCCAAAAGAATCACGTTATTGGTGCATCCACTACATATCTACTGTTATGAATGCTCCTAAATGTACTGTAAAGATATTGAAAATCATATTAACTCTTCATGTTATCTTAACATCTGGTCTAAAATGGTAAAGACATTTTTTTTGGTTCATTATTATTATGTGTACACTGTGAAAGCATTAAGGACTAGCCCAGCTTGCTGCAGGTCATCAGATTTCCTCTTTGACCTTGTCAAAGATATCATCTCATCTGTTTGTGTTCAAGACTGCTTCAAAGCCTAAACGTATCATGCACAAAATAAATATAGGAGGGAAACTCTTAAGCAATGTTCTTTATTCTAAGCCCAATAGGCTATCTTTATTCAATAGAGCTAAGTATTTGACCAGTTTTGCAATAAATAGAAGCTGAAATGTAATTTACCAGCTCTTCATGAATTGTTTATTCATACCCACCCTCGGGATATTCTAGTACTATTGAATTACTCAGTATGATGTTGACAACTAGTTTATTTTTTTTCTTCTAATTTCTGCAACGTGCTGTTATTCAGTATTTAAATCTGAGAACTAATTACTGGTGACATGTGAGAATTTTGCAAAAAAAAAAAAAAAAAGGCTGTAGACAAGTTAAATAAACCAGGCCAAATTCAACCCTGAATTATACTGGTGCAGCCCAACTCATGACAGCAGAAAGACAGAATGTAGGCAATTAACTATTGCTGCAAAATTATTTTTCCATCTGTGACATTGCTTTCTAGATCTCCTAAAAATACACTAGGGTTGGGGGGATTGGTTTGTTTTTCTCCTCTGTTGATGTAGTGATATAATAAACTTCTCTAATAAGGAAGGAAAAAGCATGGATAAAAAAATCCCTTGGCACAAAATTATTTTTCAGGAGTGCTATTTATTTTTCGAAACAAATTTCAAGTATAGTTGCATTCCCAACAACTTGTACAGGACAGAACAAACCAATGATTTCACCAAGGCTTAATGGAATAATGAGTTAGTTTGGTGAAGATCCTGAGAGCTGACTTGTGCCTGGTTCCCTGGACTAGAGGAAGCTGAATAAAGGGTCTCACTGGGCCAAAAACTTCTGCCTAAACACAGGGGCTAAAAAATCCCTACCAAACACGACCTATTAAAATAAAAAATATGTGCTTTTAAAAGAGGGAGGGCACTAATTAACTGAAAACCATAGCAGCTTTGGTGTTTGACCTGGAAAGATATGGGTGTTAATTTGAGAATATGTAGAACTTCCTTACAGCAACAAAAGATACAAAGATGAGGAAGGGCATAAACTATGAAGAAGAGAGAAGGCTGCTGTGCTTATTTCCAGTTCATTTTGTGACTGTCAGTGTTGAGAGACTTGACAAGTTAAAAATAATACTCTTATTTTGTTACAATTTTCACTTGCAGCATTCCTTTTTCAAAAACAGTGACAGCACTAATTACTTAATCTCCTTAAATATTTATGCCCTAGAACAGAGTAATACTTTATTAAAGGGTTAAAATTAAGGATGATTTTGTGTGCTTTTCTAAAGGCCCTCCAATACACAAACAAAGGTAAATTATATAATGAATATCCTCAAGGCATCAGAGCCTCTATATTGCCTATGCTCTACATGCTGCAGTGCTAAAAAAAATAACCACCCTCATTTTGTTTACCAGGATACCAAGAGCTGTATTGTGCAGTAGCTGTATTGTGCTTTATACTTCCCATAGTGGCACACATGATATTATTGGAGTTCTCTCTGATCCTTTCCTTCCCTCCCTGTCAGAGTTGTAGAATAAACTAAAATATCCATGTGATGCACGAATCACAGAGGGATCTGTGAAAACAGCCATCAAAACAGTACTTGTGGTACTTAAAAAATTATCATCCTTCAAATGAAAAATCCTCCACCTGAAAAAGAGGCTTGAGGGGGAAGGGCCAGGTTAATCTCCTAAAGCTTCCCAAGTACATAAATAACCCCTGGAACTGTGCTGAGCTGAGCCCCTGTGCTGGCACTGCCTGACCCCCAGCCAGGCTCAGGGGATCTTTGCTCGCAGCCAGGGAGGCCAGGGTTAACAGCAGGGGTTTTTATTCCAAAGAAATGCAGTTGTTCTGGCATGATGTAGGCATCTCATGATGTCTCTCTCATCAGAGAGCCTGGCACAGCTGTTCCCTGTGCCACCCCATCTCTGTGTCTCCTGGCAAGTCCCACAGCACCCTGGTGTGGGTGATCCCTGCAGAGCTCAGCTCTGGGCATGGAGGAAGCTGCTCTGGGGATCCCAGCTCAGCCTTTACCCACCGAGGTGACCCAGAGCTGTTTCCCTTCCTCTCCCTTTGCACTGTTGTCACTCAGGCACCTCTGGCTGTGGCACTGCTGGGGACAAGATGGGGACAGGCCCTCTCAGGGTGGGCATGGCATTAAAGACCTACAGCTTTTCTGGTTTCCAGACTGCTGCATTTTTGTCCATCCCATGCAGCTCTTTGCACATCAGCTGTGTTAACAGCAGGCAGTTTTCCTGTTGTTTATTCCAACATTTAATGAATTGCTGTGTTTTGTGTGGAGTTGCTCTTGTGACACTGCTCAGAGGTTCCTGTTCATCCCTGGCACTGTCAGCAGCACAGTAACTCCATCACAAACGTCCTGCTTTATTGCATTCCTGCTGCAATTATTGGATCCCACTTCTGCTCAGATTCCTAATTCCAGCTATTTCTATGGCCAAGTGGCAAAGTGTGGAGGTTTTTCTTCTGGAGCTTTGAGCTGGTAGTCCAGAAGGGCACAGCTCTGCCTCTGGAATTCAAGTTTTAAACAAAGCAGAGAGGTTTACAGATGAATTACAGACTGTGAGAGCAAGCAAAGCTGTCACAAGTCTTAGTAGCCACAATTAACTTGTCTGTTCATTATGAAGTATCAATATTAATATTTTATTCACCCATAACTTCAAAGCATGAAAGGCAGCCTAACAAAAACAGACTAAACATCTTTCACATCTCTGCTGTCTCGCTCTGATTGCCCACAAAAAGTGGCAGTGTTTCTTTGAGACATCAGTCTAGGATTCAGCAAATCTCTTGGCACTCCAGGAGTCAGAAACCTCTCCTTGGTCCTCAGCAGGTGCCAGCAGTGAAGTCTGTATCCCTTTCAAGTGTCAGATGACATGGTGCACAGCTCTGACGTTCAGGTCTTTGCACCATGGGGCTGTGGAGAAATGCAGATCTGGCAGGAAGGGAACCATCATGTTCATCATTACAGCTTTAGAATTCTTCTTACGCTTCCAAGCTGTTGTCCTCTATGAGATGCAAAGTGCCTTTGAGAAAGCATAATTTATTAATAAGATATATTCTTTTAGGTTTTGGCAGGTTACATTCCAAAAAAAGGCCCAGTGTGTCCTTATGTAATGAAACACTGCACAATTCATGTCTCACCTCCTGCCAGTGCTTTTAGAAACAGGTGGAAATGAGTAATTACCCATAAATGGTAGCGTTCCTCCATTACTTACAGAGAGTATTTGGCAGTGATCATTTAGGCTTAAATGTTTTTTTAAAAGGTAATACCATTCACGGACTTGTCATGTTCAGAACTTTAACGTGTCCCTTAAACTACTCAACCAATTTATTACAAAATTACTCCATTTTTTAAGTTAGCTCTTTTTATTTCTGTTGCTCTGTCTGTTCCATATTCAAACCACTATTATTAAGCTCATGTTCTGATATGCTGGCATATATAAAGGAAATAAAGATTGCTCTGAGTGGTAGTTTAAAAGAAAAAAAAGGTTGTGTCACCTGTAATTCAAGCAAGAGTTGAAGAAACAGTTCCCTGTGCCACTGACACCATCACACCACCCCTGGGAGTGTTCATGGCCAGCCTGGATGGGGCTCTGAGCAGCCTGGTCTAGTGGAAGGTGGGGAACCCATGGCAGGGGCTGGGACTAGATGAGCTTTGAGGTCCCTTCCAACCCAAACCATTCCGTGGTTCTCTAATGGTATAATTCCATGCCAGCCTCAGGTCAGATTTCTCAATGTAATGAATGGTTGAAGAAGGCTCTGGAAGCTTTCCCAATGACTCCTCAGGTGGGGTGGTTTGGTGCTCAGTGCCTGGGATGGGAAGCCACTACCACACTGGGGCCAGGGAGGGATGTCCTCCTCCAGCTGCACCAGCTGTGTGTGCTCTTCGTGCACAAGGAAAAGCTGCACTGCAGCTCTTTTCACTGGGTGCCACAGGAGCTTTCCTGATCCCTTGCTCCCATCCATCTGGAATGCATGGCTGAGTTCTCCCGTCACCCCCTGACCTGGATCTGCAGTTATTTTTCATATAATACCATTGTGGAAGCCTCTGTTCTAGAGATCTCCTCTCTTCAACAGTGACCTCGTATGTGGTGGCTGGCCTGGGATAATGTAACTATAAATTTCATAAAGCTGCATTCCAGCTGCAATCACAGATCTGGGAACTGATTTCTTTTGATGGTCTCAAAAAGCTGGACTTTCCAGGAAGAGTGAAGCTATTATCTTAGCTTTACCTTACAGAAGTGTGTTAGATGCAGGTGTGCTAGTTACAAATTAGTTTGTATTGAAGAAAAAATAGCTTAATACTTAAATAGATTTATAATTTTTCTAAATTTCTCATAGATACATCAGATTTTTATATAATCTCTTGTAATATAAATGAATATGCTACAATTCAGCTAAAAAAGAAAAATTGTGCTTGTGCCAATGCAGCTGAAATGTCACTGAGCAATGGTGTCGTTTAAAGCCCAAATCACCAGTGCAGTGCAAATATTGTGGGGTTAAGTAGCAGTTCGTTTAGTTCTGCAGCTCTAATTTTGTTCAGGCAGAGGATGCCTCTCAGTTAGCATTTCCATTTTCTACAGGATATACACATGGCAGTTTGTGAAATGAAGGACAAGAACAGGGCTCTTGCTCGATGGATTCTGGGAGCTGTAAGAGCATCTTCCTTAATTTCTGTGGGCACTGAACCAAAAGGCTGCAATGCACTGTATTGCAAAACTGCCACAGGGAAACTTTTTGTTTTAAAATATATAATGAGGCCATAGTTGTGTTAGTGGAGTTTTGAGTCTTCTCATCTTAGTAGGGTGTGGGTATAAGTAAGAGAGCTCTCTGCTTCCTGTCAGAATGCATAGAAAAAGTACTGGAAACTGTTGTAGTTGGAACTATTTTCTGCAGTTAGTACTCAAAATAAATAATCCTCACTAACTTGGTGGAAATGATTGAATATTCCCTAAGCACCACTTTGTATTTGGAACATGGACTCTTGCTGGTGTGCTTAAAACAGCACAAACAACCCTTTGCTGTAGAACTTCAGCTAGGCATTAATCACACAAGAGTTTTACCGCTGAGTGTTTTGGTATTGATTAATAGGCTGGAATTTGAAAGTTTTAAAACTCTCAATGTCCACAGAGTGCATGTCTGGGCATGTGGGAAATGCTCTGAGCTCAGGTTACAGTGCTCCTCCCATTAATTCTCATTAAACAGCTCCCCACCTTCCTCTCTTCCAGGATCTAAAGTGATTGCAGATTTCACATGCAGAAATCAGTATGACAGACATGATAAAAGAAGTCCCTTTATTTAGCATGTTAGATATGATCATGAAAGACATCCATAATGAACAACATGGATTTGGGGGGCTGAAGGAGACTGTCCTTCATGGGCTGGGACTAAATGATCCCATTTGCTCTCTGACTGATGAGCTCCAGTGGTGACAATTATCAAGGTTGCTCCTGACAAAAGTCCACTGCCCCTTTGATTCCCTGAGGCAGCAGAACAAGATGAGTCTCCCCACGTGTTCCCAAGCTGATGGGTGACCTTAACCCAGCAGTGTGAGGTGTTTGGGCAGAGGCTGTGCCTCACCCAGCTGCCATCCCTGCAAGCACTGCCCTGCCTTCCCTTCCCTCTGGTCCCCAGGCGTGAGTCAGTGTTCCCTCCTGGAAGAGCCTACAGGGGTTTTAGTTTCAGTTTTTCTCATTGAAACTTCCTAAAAAATCTGTGATGAGGCTTGGCTGGAAGGAAATAAACAAAATCCAGTGTCATGAAGGCCAGTGAGCTTTGCTGGCTCTCAGGGCTGGGGGAAGCCCGGGTGGAGCTTGATTGGTGGCTGGGCTGATGAGGCTGAGGGCATCCATCAGGGGAAGGCTCTCTGGGGGATGAGAACACAGGACCAATTCCCAAGAAAGTTCCACAAAAGCAGTGGATATTTTAAAATGTCAGGAGAGAGAGAGGGCATTTTCATTATAACAAGATTCTAACATTTAAAATAAGTATCCCTGCCATAGTCCTCAGCAGAAGATCAAAACACCATCATTTTAACATCAAAAGGCATATTCAGCTTTTTCTTCTTTTTTTTTTTTTTTTTTTTTTTTTTTTTTTTTTTTTTTTCAGTGAAAAACACCCCTTGCTGTGTGCAGGTTTTTTTTTTTTCTTTTTTTTCTTTTTTTTTTTTTCTTCTCCAAAAGACTTAGACATTCAGACTCTAGGATAGAGGCTGTTCACATCCTTTTTTTTTCAAAAGTTGTTTGACAGCTGATCCTGGGGGGGGGGGTCCTGTCAATCTTTAACATTTTATTAAGCTGCAATATTTGGAATTTTGAGGCTGAATTTTAGCCTTTGAGGAGGGAGAGTATTCAATGGCATGAATCTTTTAAACTGCAGTGGTGTAAGAGATTACTTCAGCAATTTGCCACAGACCATTTTTCAAAGAGACAATGAGGCATTTGTGAGCAATATATGGCAGGAATAAGCTTCAATGTTTTTCATGCAACAACTTTGGAAGAAACACTGTTATGTATATGCAGTTTACATGGTACTTAAAATATCTCAGGCAACCTCCAAGGGTATAAAGTCAATTTTTCAAATACAAATCTCAATTTCTGGTCAAGCTGGAAAAAGAAAATAAAGCCATTTAGAAATACCACTCACATTTTTTTTCTCTGAATTTTTAAGCTTGTGTGTAGCTGAAAGCCAAGCTTAAATCTGGGCTACTTAAAAGAACTTTTTCTAACCCATCTGGTATACAAACACTAGCATGTAATGTTTGTCTTTAGTTTGTGTTTTTAGTGGTTTTAGACTTTTCAGTGTTTTCCACAAGGTCAGAGTTGGATGCTAAAACTATTTTCTAAGGTAAATTTTCAGTGTAAAATCTATATGAAAAAGAATAAAAACAGGAAAGAAAAAAAATCCAATTTAAATTTCTTGTAAACAGCCTGTACTGCTGGGATACCTGCCTGGATTTATCCATCATCAGACTGATCAAAACATCTTTTACTAAATGGAGATTTGTACATGGTAGAACAAAACATGCCCAGGTTAGGAGAGCTTCAGTGCAAAAGAATCTGATAGATTCTTCTAAAATTTGAAATTTTTGGAGGTTACTGATTGACAAATACTATGCAGATGCTTCATAGCAATCACAATGCTTAATTTATATTCCAGTAACACACATTTGTTCACCATGATTTTCAATGTCTAAGCTATAATGAGTGTTTTGATGATGCAAATGGCATCCAGATCTATTCTATTCTATTCCATTTTGTTCTGTTCTAAAATTCTGCAAATGATGATGTTTGGATTTGTGGGGGGAAAAAAAAAGTTTAAATTGCTTTGTGTTCTCACTCTGTTCACTGCTGAAGTAAAACACTGTATGCTGCAGCATCAGCATGGACTGCAGATGAAACAGAGGAAAATAAAGTTAGCAGCAGTGTCTTTCCCTTCTTCAGGGAAGATCTGTAGTGGTAAATATAGTGCCAATAGGAGGAAAACCACCAGGTTAATGCACCTCACAATAATGGCTTCCCCATTCATCACGGCACTAAACCAACAGTTCTCCCCCTTGCTGTCACAGCAGCTGGGAAATTTCAGCTTCCAGGATCCACAGCATCTTTATCTACTTTCTGTCTGCCCAGACCCAAATGACACAGTGACAGTGCCTGAAAGTTTCAGCACCCACCCAGTGCTCTCTGTCGCTTCAAAGACATGGACTAAGCAATTTCTTGTTATGGCTGAGGTGAAGTTCTGAAAAATAAATTACTGGAGAAGTACAGCAAATTCATTTTGCTTACAGATAAGTATTTTAAAAACTAAGCTATTGCAAGAGCAGTGATAGGCTTCCTCCAGCTTACTCTGGAAGTGGAAGAAATGCACAAGCATGTTTTTGGATCTTAAAGCTGTCCAGGCAGCCCAGCTTATTTTCCTGTATTGCAGAACATTCTGCTGTAAGTGCTATATATACACATCACTGCAGTGATTAGACTGGCTAAGGTTATTTTAATTCCAGTATATTCACCTTCCACTAGACCAGATCTAACTGAACTCTTTATGATGGACAAATGGCAGTCAAAATACTCAAGGAAAACACAACTTTTTAAAAATTAGACCTATAAAAATAAATTAAATAGTCTGTCCAGTGTAATTTTTTTTTAAGTTTTCAGCTTTCTGTTTTTATTTTTCTGCTGAAATCCTAAAAATCTGCCAGGCATGCTGATGATTCTGCTAAAGTCATATGAATGCTCTGTGTGTAGGCTTTTGTTTTTAACAAAAAGCAATAGCAGCTGGAGAGAAATGACCCATTAGTCTGTGAAAAGTGAGGGCCAGTATTTATAAAGACATGCACCCTTTGTAGATTCAGATGGAGAAATTTTCAGTGTGCCCTGCAACCTGCTCATGATGTGGAAGTGAGAACAACTGAGGCTCCTTGAGGTCCTTTCACTAAGTTCATTTGGAAGAGGAAGGGATTGAATATTTCCTCCCACAGCTTTGTTGATAAAACTGAAATCAAAACTTGTCAGTTGCTCTTGAATTTTGTTTGATGTTTTCTGACTGAACTTGCCTGCTCCCATTTGTTTCAAACAGACTGCTGAGACTAATAGGAGACTCTCAGAAACTTGGAATTTTCTCATTTAGGCTCATATGTGAGCTTTCTTTACATTTTGGAAAATTCAGTTAGAAAATATCCCACCCACATCATGTTTTGTGCTGCATCAATCCTTTGTGCCTAAATTACTCAAGATATTCTTTGTAAGGATGGGCCCTTTCATTTTGTTTTAATGTTTATCTGCTTGTGTGGTTTTTCCACCATGGGAAATCAGTCTCTAACAGCAAAACCCACACTTGTTATTTTCCTCATGTGTTCCTGAACACTTGAATGTTTGTCTGTGTTTTTAGTGTCTCTACAAGCTCTGTATTATTTTGCTTGTTTTCCCTTTTGTACGTGCCTGGCTATATCAGTTGGAGGTGCATCATCCAATTATCAAAGTGTTTAAGACTACAGAAACCCTTTTTATCCTTTTCCTCACATCACCTTTGTTATGCCTCATTCCCATTTATCCAAGAGCCATCTCTTTTCTTCTCAAGTCCCTCACAAGTCTGAGTTGTCTTAAACCCCTTCCTTCCTACTCTGAGGAGATGTTTGGGCACAGCTCCTACCACGAGTGTCCTCTGTCCACCCTTCTGGGATGCAGCCTGTTTGCCTGGGATGTCCTTTGGAATGGGGAGCTTTCTCTTGTGCACCCTAGGAACAGCAAATGGGGCTCACAATAGGCTGTTTTCCACCTCTGTGTCTCAAATTACTCCTTGGCAAATTTCACAGGGTCCAGACCTTACCAAAGCAGATCTGTATCCCAGACTGTGCTTCCAAAAGTGCTCTCGTGAGGAATCAAATAATCATCTGTTGTGCTGGGCCACTCTCACAACATCCTGCAGTGTTGTATCACTGCTTAGTTGATGTAATGCATCATCACAACAGTGTCAGGCAAGAAACAATGTTCTTTAAGCAGCCTTCTATCATACATGTTGTTAAAATGAGATTGTAGTGATGGAATGGAAAATATTCACGGTGAGTTCTCTGTGTATCATTGAAATCATTATTAATGCAGGGTGATGTCATTTATTGTAATCTAAGACACAATAATTCAGGTTCCAGCCCAAGTTGTTGAAAGCTATTCCATTTTACCCAGATAATTATCTTGCTTTTATTTATTTAGTGCTACTATTGTATTTTATTTTTTCAGTCAAGTTTTACAAGCAAAAAAGAAAAAAAAAAGAGTGTTTTTTATATTTGCAACTACAGTACTAGAGTGTTTTTCTTGTCAAAGTTGAGTTGAAAATTGTACCAAAGGAAACTTTTAGTTTGGGTTGCTAAAGAAACAAGGCTTAAGTGATTATGCTGTCTGCTGTTTTTATTGTGCTGCCTCCTGTCTGGTTTCCCATGCCAGTAACTTGTTAATCTGCTGGGCAATTTCAAACAAATGTAACTGGAGGTAAAGCTCTAAATATGTGTTAGGTACGTGCATGCCTTATGAAAGTGAGAGGCAAGATAGAGCAGGAAGATAAAGTTTAATGCCCTAACTGAGGGGAAAATGGTCCTGTGAATTTAACCCTGTTACCAGACCTCATAGAAGGGCAGGTTTCACAATTCCTGCTATTCTTTTGAAGTAAAACATAAAAGAAGAGTTCCTCAATTGACATTTCCTGAGTGCACTGTCCACAGCTATTAATTTTATAGTGTCTAGCTGCCTGCCAAAGCTTCATTTGAAGCATTTGCTTTGAAACCCAATTCCATTATTGATGACCAAAACACGAGTGCATGGAGCTCATGGAACATTCTGTGTATCACAACAAACCACTAAGTGACCCTCTTGAAAATACCTTTAATGAAGAAGTTCATGTGTAGTTGCCATCTCCTCAAATGTTGTCTCATTTCAGTATTTTGCCCTGGATAAGAAGTTTTAAAGATAAAGTTTTTCATCATGTACAACATCAGTTTAGGTGGTTTTGGTGTTTTTACTGGACTGGTACTTTTCTGACAAAAATTTGGGTGTAGATTTCATTTGGATCTTGAATCAAAGTTTCATAATCCAAGGAGGTGTTTGTTATTATTGTTGTTATTATTATACATTTCCAAATTAAAAACTGAAGCAGGGTATAGATGTGCATTTTGCTCTCTGTTATAGTTTTCACATAGCTGTTCTCAGTTGCATTAAAAGTGTAGAAAACTGGTAGACAATTATTTTAGATTTAAAAGAAGGCAGGAAATCTAGGTACCATCTCTATACTGGGCATGCAATGACCTGGATGGTTTAATATCTGTGGAATGCAGAAGAGTCTTTCAGATTGATACTCAGCATTTTTTGAGTAGCAGCAGCAAATTACATCATATCTGCAAGCTCAAAGTTGTGTGTATTGGTTTCATGTTCTTTTCTTAAAAAGGAATTTACTTTAGTTGTTTATTTTAGTTAGGGCTTTACAAGGAACTTTAAAAAATCCACAAGGCTCTTAATTGCACTCAATAAATGCTCTCATTCATTCAGCATTAATTCATACATAGTATATCAACCTCTAATTTCTGTTTGATTTTAATTATAATACTCCTTGGGCTTATTTCCTCACAACTTTAAAAGTGACATTTGCATTAACTTAATAACCTTTAGAAAATAAATGAGAAAGTAGCAATGCCTTTAATAAATGTTGTTCATAAAGTACCATTGTTACAGGATGCTTAATTAGAAATATTGTGTGGTCAAAATGAGAACAGAAATGAAGGAGACAGATAATGTTTGCTTGCTGGTAGCAACATCTTGAATACTCACAGGAATGTTAATAATTCTTGCTATAGCTACCCAGACGTGCTGCACAATTTTCAGTAATGTTTGCACTTCCCTAACTTACAAATACAGGAACTGGTGAATGTGTTGAAAATATCAAGTGCAGTGGTTTATTGTTGGTCCTCTATTCACTGGAGGAGGCAAAGATGTAATTAATGAGCTTTATGGTACTTTGCCAATATCTTGGCCATCCTTTATGGATGGGAAATTTCCATAGAAACATCATTATCTGGGGATTTTTACTTTTTTCTAAGAAAGCAGTGCAGAAGCCTGGTTTATTTGCCAGGTAATATTCATGTTTCATAGTGATTTGGGCATAAAGTACATATTACTTTCATAAATGGGTTTCCTAGGTGAGTATTTCTTAATGAGATTTAATGAAGACATTGAATCAGGAAGAGAAGAGCATTTAGCATTTGGGAGAAGAGCAGTGACAAAGATGAAATAGCAAAAGGAAAAGAAGTGCTGACGAGTGAAGGATTTGATAAATGAGAGCTTGAGATCAGCACATCTGACAAGAGAATTGGGAAGGAATCAAAATGTAGTTTTACAGAGTTCTTGTTCAGTTGCTGAGGTGCACTATACTAAATGCTTATTTATGGATCCATTTTTCCCCCATTTGTTTCTCTGTGTTTGGATTTACTCATTCAATCAGATAAATCTGCTTACATATAATAAATGGAAGATAATCTCTGTGTGAATTGCTTTAGTGAACTCTGTGGGGGGATAGCACTTAATTGTAACAAATGAAATAAAACTGACATAAAAGACAGCAATCACTTCAAAGTAAACACACTATCCTAAGCAACTTCTGTGGCTTTAAAGTGAAGGATATCTTCTACAAGGTGTTGGTTTTAATTGGTTCTTTGGGAGATTTCTTTATAAATTTCTTATAAATTATAAATTAATTTACATTTAAATGCCTCCACTCACTGCTGAGTTAGCCCAGAACTTGAAAAACAGCAATATCATGTTCTTAGAAGTGTCGCTGACTCTGCTAATGATTAGAATATTTCCTGAGCCATCTCGGTCTTTACTGCTTTGTAAAATTTCTAGGCCAAATGTTTAGGTCCCAGTGAGCACCATAACACACTGCTGATGGCTTAATTCAGGATCTGTAGTGCTGCTTGACTCAACTGGGTGGAAGAAACATAAAGAAAAAAAGCTTGAACTCAGCATTTTATCAAAGGGAAGTGTCACAAGAAGAAAAATATTTACATTACTGAATTGAAGTTTTCCTCCAGCTTAATGACCATACATAAAAATACAAAAATAACTTAGAATATGTAATTAAACAGCAATAAAGTGTGTAAATTAATTTTGCTGTTAGTTTTCACATTGTATGTCTAGTCACTGAGTAGAAAGAGATTTTGAAAAATTTATCTTGTAAATAAATACCAATTGCTACAAATAGTGAGGCAAAGGGGAGAGTCTATCTCCTTCCCCATCTTTTTTAATTTGAAAGATTGGAAAAATCAAAGATCTCTTCCCCCTTTTTTGAATTATAGTCTGTGATCCAAATCAGTATTTGCTGCTGCAAACAGACAGCTCCATTCATGCTTTCAGGAGGTGCCTTGTTCTCCACAGACCACAAAATAGAAATACATTTATTTAGCTGAGAGGCTCAAATGGAAATGCCAGCCAATATTAGTGAAGTAAATCTAAGCAAAGATAGATTTTGTGCAGAAGTGGCTTATGAAAGGAAAACCAAACCACCTACAGCAAGCCATGCTGAATAAAAGAAAAATATTGATGCCTCAGTGTAAGAACAAAAAGCTTAAAAATCAAAGAAAAGACATAATGTGTTTATATGATCTCAAATTTCTACTTATGTTGAAGAGGAAGTTTTGTGACCAGCTCTGTTACAGCAGCCTCTGACAGCTCAGGGCTGTGTGCTCTTCCATTCTTCTTCTAGAATTAGAAAATCCTGTCACAAAATACTGAAGCCAGGATGGACTGAAATACTTTAAACTATTGGGGGTTTTTAATATGTGGTCAGAATGAACTGAAGGGAAAAGATTTTTGTTTACAGAAAAGTTTTCCAGATAAAATTATTTAATTAGTGTGAATGTAAAATATTCTAGGCGTTCCATCTGGAAAAAAAAATCAACTTTGGAAAAAAAAAAAAAAAGAGAAAATTCTTTATTTGCTAAAAGAAAATGTAGACACAACTGAAGTCAGTCTTCCAGGGGGGTCAGTGGCTGCCTCTATGTGCTCTGAGGGTACTCACCCTATGGCAATTAATGAGGGAGATGGGATTTCTCTACAGTATTTTGTTATTTCCTTTGAAAATGCAATTAATCATGAGCAGTGCAGAAGTTCCAGTATTGAGCAGATGCTCTGTACAGAGTTATATAAATGAGGCTTGTCCACTTCAGAGGTTTTTGTATTTGTTCCCTCTGTTTTCCCATAGAAGGTGGTTAAGAGTCTCCAAACTAAATATGCCTCTGGTGAATAGCTTGGATACATTTGGTCTCAGGCCCTAAAGTTATATCTTTAAATTTTAAATCAAAATTGAAGTGGTTAACCATGATAAAACCTAATTAGAGTTCTGTACTTGCCACGGCCACCGTGTTTGCACAGCCAGCTAGTGTAGGATAAAATAATCAAAATGAAAAAGTATTTGGAAAAAAAGTAATTTTCTGTGCTTTCCCTACATTTATTTCACAAAATACTACTACAATATAACTGCCAACATTTGTGTTTATTGAAACCCCTATTTATTTCCAGATATGGGACCTCATTACGCTAATAGTATACTATTATGTAAATGTATTTTCTATAAATGTCTAGTATCTGTAAGTAGTTTAGTCTCAATGTCCCTAATGTAATATATCAAACAATAACTCATTTGTCAGAGAGAGACAGTTCATTAGTATTCAGCAATCATTTAGACAGAATAAAACAGCAACAGTATAAAAATTGATGTTGCGAAACTTAACAAATGAGGGAATAAGGAAAGTGTGATTCAGGAAAATGCAGGCCTGCCCTCAAGGGCCATTTTTAGGTCACTTGTCTGCATTTTAATATTACATCTGTTTTACAGAGAGTCTCCAAGTTATTAGGTTGGGAGGGAAGCCAATTTGCAACTGTGACATCAATATCCAGGGGGTTCAATAAATGGGAACATAACAACACTTGGGACAGAGTCAGGGTGAAAAGGTGTCACACTGCCAACTGTGGCATTGTAACTCAGTTTTGCAATTAAATTATTGAATGATATAAACCTTAACTTTTAACGTTTAAATATTGGGAGATTTGCTTTTGAAATCTCCTACCTTTTGAGACAAGAAAGAAGTGCATGTGTGTATGACCTAATTTATGGTACTTCATGCATTCACTTTAAAATTCAGTCACTGCATGGATACATCCAGGTGTGGTTTGTCTACCTGTGGCAAACTGCATAAGATGCCAGCTCAACAATTTGATGTTAGCCTTCCTGCACAGCTGTCAGGCATGTGTTATTCTCAGCTTCTTGCATGGTGTTCTGCTTCTTCTCAAATCAGTAATTTCTGTTGCTCTCAGATGTGTTAACACTGGTTTGCATTACCTGATTTGTAGAGATACAGAACTTTTGCTGGCCCAGCTAAACGAGGCATTTACAAATTTTCAAATTATCTGTCAAGCACCTTGTCTATTGTTACCACTGTAAAGGTTGCTTGAATATGAGTCTCTTTTACATGAAGAGTTCGAAGGATGCTCTGTGTGGCCTTTAAATACCTTACTAGGCAAAGTTGCACCTTCCTCTCTATCTCACAGAAAATGTCAGCAGCAGATTTTGTGAATCTGTCTTTCTCCACAATGTTCATCTCAGGTCAGAGAACAGCACTGGTGGAGTGAGTACTCTTCTGCTTTTTGGTTGTTTTGGCTCCCATCATTGTATTAGAAAGAAATTGGCATATTCTAAAACAATCCATTGGTTTTGAGATGGGATTTGTGCATGTTACTTTTCATTTGGTTTTTGACCTTAAAAGAAATGAGCCAGATAGGTACTCAGGTACTGAGAAGTGGGTTTCCTGTATGCTTGATACAGGCCTCTATTGTCAGGCTTATTCATGAGGATGTATCTGTTCATTTGATTCAATATTCTGTTCCCCTGTTATTTTTCCACCCAAAAGTACTGTAACCTCCATTCATCAAGTCTAAGATTAACCATCTATGGCTTTTCCAAAAATACCAAGAGCTACACAGTTGCTTTTGAATCAGAATTAGAATGAAACCTTCTTATAATGCTTTCTCTTTTATATTCAGCACCCTCATTTCCATCTTTCACAGCTAAATCAGGTTATTTAGATTACAGCAAGGTTTGAACCAACTGAGAAGGAAAAAAATTATCTGCAGAGCCTATTTACATTTCTTTAATGAAACACTACGTTGACTTAGTATAAAAAAGATTTTTTTAAGACAAAAACCTGAATGTGATAAGCATAATACTATTGTGAGGTAAAGATAAGCTTAAAACTGAAGCTAGTTCTTGAACAAAAGAAAAAAGAGATTGTTCTTTCAGAGCATGTGGATGACAGTTAATTGACATGTCAGTGGTCACTTTAAATATCACACAGAAGGGAATGGTATTTGAGACACTTATTCTGACCACACCACAAATCACCTTCCCCATCCTAGGATAGATCAGATCTCTTCACTGTGTCTTCCCAGCACAAATAACCCAGGATCTGATAATTTCTTTTTTTTTTTTTTAATATTATTATTTTACAAAACCATGGAAGTAACCCCCAAATCTGAATCAACAGTATTTCATTGGCTGGTAGATGGTAGCCAAAATATGGCCCATTGATCTTCTCTCTAGCAACAATAATTTCCTTTCCATATGGAACACCTACAGAATGAATTTAAATGAGGCTGTCACTCGTTTTTATAAGAAGGGAATATTATCTGTCTGTGCATAAAGAAGGGAATCCTCCAGCTCCAGCTGAAGTCTGTGTTTTTCCAACCTCTACTCTCATGATGGGAAAGACATGCCTGCCCAGCCAATCTCTAAACCCATGGAAAAAATTGCAATTTGATGCAGTCCCTTCTTTTAGTGGTGCAGTAATTGACAGAGGAGGAGGTTTCCGATATTGTGAGAATGTGACATGAAAATATCTGATACATGAGAAATAACCTGCCATTTCTAAGGTAGTTTAAAACCCAGGCGGTTGAGAACAGATGCTATCTAGTGACACTCTTTTCAAAGCATCATCTCTGCTGACAGGCTGCTGTGCTGCTTTGGTGAGCAAACAAGAAGTGTTACAAGTGCAGCTGATGAGGAGGCACAGATCGTGCAGCGATGAGACTGAAGCACTATTTATCTCTGGGTTAATACAATACTGAAATATTAAAATCTAGCCTCATAAATACCTGTTTGAGATGTAATGAGTCATTCATCAGCAATCTGCTAATGACTGACTGCAGCTATCAGGTGTGGATTTACAGGAGCCCTAGGATAGCCATGCTAATGACAGTGTTTTTAGTTATTATAACCTGTAATGTATCTTAAGGGCAATTCTGGAGTCTGCATTATCTCTTGTTACTGTCATTTTAGAACTTCTGGGGGTTTGAGGTTGTTTTTTCTTCCTTTCAAAGGACCTCGATGTAAGTGTCTTACAACAACCTCAAAGACTTTTTGCAAAACACATGTTGTTAATGATACGTACATCATTTTATACCAGTAGACATCAAAATAATCCTCAGAAGAGAGAATTGTAATCCTCATCTCTTATGTGGGAATGATAAGGCTTGGAGCTGTGATCTGCCTGAGGCTCAGGGGAGAGGATGCAGCTGACAAACCAAGAGAGGTTTTCCACCTGCTGCTGGAGAGATGCTGTGTATCCAAACATGCTCAGGCAGGGCTCTGGAACTGCTACTTATTTCTCAGTCATGGACTAATTGAAACAACAGACAAGAGGAAAATCCAAATTCAATCCATGTACAGGTATGCAGCCAGCTTGCACATGTTACACTAGGTAAGAAATTAGCCCTAGTTTGAGTATTGATAAAAACACAGTTAAAACTCAGAAATACTTATTTGCCTTCTCTTTTGGATGATTTTTCTAACCTTCCAATAAGGGGATTAATATATATGCCAGATTTTGGGGGGGTTCTTTGCACTGTGTTGTGTGGTCAGTGACCAGTTCAGAGCTGCTGTAAAAGCCACGGCTGCCTTTAACTCCAGGGATTGCTGTTTAGTCACACAAAGTCTGAATTGGTCTGCACAAAAACATGGTCCATGTGTTTGTGTCTGTCACAAAACAAGGCACCCAGGACTGAAGACCAAGCAGAAGCAAGTAGGTTATAATGGCAGGGGAAAAAATTCCTCGTTAAAACAGAACTAAAACACAGCCTGGAGGTGCCTCTGGTAACAATTTTGACCTTCATCTAATTGGATCCAAACACTGAAGCCTGTGCTGGATTCTTCGGAAGAGTTTTTACCAGTTCTTCTCTTAAAGTTTACCAAGCCAGTAAAATAAGGAGGTAAAAGAAATACCCACACACCAAATCCTTAGTTTCTTTGTGCTTTGGCATCATTACCTGTCGATACAATTAATGTATGTCCTTGGTGCTTTACAGTGTCAATATGAAGGCAGTCTTAGACAGAATGAATCTTCAGATATTTCATATATGAAAACTTGCAAATATCAGCTTATTTAAAAAAACCGCTTGCCTTTAAAAAAAAAAAAAAACAAAACAAAAAACCCCCACACAACAAAAATTTAACTGGTAGTTAAAGTGTCCAGAAACTGTCCCAAATGAGGACAGCAGTCTATAACCTCCAAGGCTCCTGTTTGGAGCTCCCCAGCTGCTGGCACACGGCTCAGTGCCAGCCAGACACAGAATGTGCCTCTCCACCTTCAACAACAAATGATTCTCCTACAGAGCCAGCAAAGTTCTACCAATTGCTGCTGTGGATTAATGCAGAGGGAGAGTAAATAGGGCCTGATGGTCCAGCAGATGAAGGCAGAAGGCCCAAGGTGATAAAATGCACTTCTCGCATGGGAATAATTCAGTCACCCTAATCAGGCACTGTGCATGCAGAGTTATCCATGCTCAGCACCATCTCCTCAGCTGGAAGTCCATAGAAAGATTATTGACAGTGAATAAGACTTCCAAGTTGTTCATGTTTACAGACTTCCATCAGATAGAGCTCAGTACATTACCAGCCTCCAACTTTCCAGATCTTGAATTTCCTAGCTGGTGAACTATTAAAATGCAGATTAACTAAACTTCAAACAGATTTATTGCAGATGGCTCCTGCAAAATCCTTTTGGATTACCTGCCTCCGGACATCATTTCCTAGTCTGTAGGGGTTCATTAAGGACAGATTTAAATGAGTTAGCTGGGAAAAGGCCAGCAGGAAGAGTATGTTGAAAATTATTCATATTATTATGCTTGATCTAGTGATATAGATTTACCTTTTAGGAATTTTTCAAGTTTCTCATTTGCAGTAATGAATAAGACATGCAAGCATGCCTCGTGGATCATGGTGTTGTTTAGGAGTGCATTTCATAACCTCTGAGTTATTTGTGGCAAAGAAAGTCACCCGTGCTGAGAGTGCAGAGAAAAGACAACAGCCGCAGTGCATGTCCCTCGCAGTTCTCAGCTGCAGCAACTCCATTTCCCTCTGAGCAGGGCCTTGAAATTCCAAACATAGCCATGAAGCATTTTGCTTTGTCTCTGTCATCTAACCCATTTCAAAATAAAATTAGCCTGGGGGTTATAAAAACAAAAATAGCGATGTTTAGACTTACATGATTCACTAATTGTGCTGCCATTTGGTTCCTACAAATTGCCTCCAAAGCTCTGAAGTTTTTCTTTTTTTTTTTTTTTGGAGCTGTAGTTAATCTAAATTTATGCAGGAGCACTGTAATGACTTCTCCTTCAGACTATGAGGGGTTTTTAATCACTTTCAACATTTAGCCCCTGATTGGGCAAAGCACTTAAATCTAAGCACTTGGGTGCTCCAACTCCTCGCTGAATCGGGACTGAGCACTAAATGCTGAATTCTTGGTTGCCTCAGGTTTTTAAAGAAAGTGGATGTGCAGCCCTGTGAACAGGTATGATTTTGAAGCTATTTAGCAGATGGGCACTAAACTGGGGCCCTGGATGTGTCCGGCAGCAGCAGAAGCCAGGGTCTCTCTTGACCTCAGGTACCTCCCTGCTTGTGCCACTTAAATGGCACCATCTAGCCTCTAGATTTTATTCTGTACTTACACAAGCTAAATACAGTTCTCATAAGTTGTTTGAAACCACTTTCCACTTCAGATCTCTAAATGTCTTATTCATTACCACAAATTAAAAACTTAATATTTTGACAGTGTCAAGCACACAGTCCAAATACTCCACATGATATCTTGATCCAATTCACTTTGACTTCAGTGGGTACAGGAAAGAGTTTGGAAGTTCCATCTATTTCCAAGCTGAACCAGTGTGTTCCATTGACAAGGACTTGCCAAAAAAAGCTGCCAAGCACTGAGAAGTATTAAGGGCTTTGGACTGACTTGTGCATGAGCTGCTATAGCCTAGCAGATACAGTTGAGATATTGAACCCTGGCCTTCAGTGATGAAAATTCAGTGTGTTAAGAGTGACAGCAGCTTGCTCTTCTGACTGCAGCTGACCCTCACACCTGCTTCAGCAGTTTTGTATTCAGTCTCTGTGTGCTCAAAACCAAATTTCCTACCACGTTTCCCTCTAAAATGTGCTCCTTCACTGCTGCAAACAGATGTTTTTGCAGCTACACTTGTGCAGGTTAACAACCGCAGTAGTAAAGTGCATGTGGGTTTTAGATTTTATCCCCTTGAGCTTTCATAAATGCTCTTTTCAGGCTCTAATGGCATTGCTGATGTGTGTGTGCAGGTGTCAGTTGTGTTGAAGTATACTTGCAGGCATTCATGGCTGCACAGGATTGATGAACATGGCAACTGGGGGTTGAATAGCAGGTGTTGAAAAACTAACCTTTTTTCTTTCAGCTTTTAGTTTTCTAGAGCTCTTTGACTGCAGAACTATTCAATTGTATTACAAATGCAGCTCTTTTTTTTTTTTTTTTTTTTGTAGCATTATAAGCGTAACTATCATGATTGCAGTTTTAATCTGTCATGGATTTTACCTAACCATCCAACAACAACAACAACAAAAGTTTCATTAGAGGTATTTTCAATAATGTATTTTTAATCCTGAATGCCTGCAAATAGGAGTTCTTTGCCAAGTTCTGACTGGTAAACAGCACGAATGCTTCATATGCTTCTGTAGCCACTCTCAAAACATGCTGCCAAAGTACATAATGCATCAAAGTTTGCACTGAAAAAGGAAAATCAATCAGGTCAGATACTGTTTCAGCCTGAAGCTTGTTTGGGTGTTTGCTTGCTTAGATTGGGAGCCATTTCCTCTCCTGGTTTGGGAAAACTTGGAGGACTGATCCCTGCTCTAATGGTTTTGTGACCCCTGGAGGATATCTGTTGTACTTTCAGTGAATGAAGAACAGTAGATATATAAATGTCAGTAGGAATGGACAAGAGCTACTAATCAGACATAAATCTGGTAACTTGGTCTGATTGTGTAACGGGTTGTCAATTTTTCTCTCCCTAGAAAAAAAAAAAGGTAGGCATGAAGGGGAGTTTTCCTAGAGGGCAGTTCATGACAGAAAATGCAAAATTCTTCAGAAAAGCCTGACCCTTGCTTCTAAAGCTTTATTGAAATCACATCGACATCCTTTATAAAAAATTCCTTTTTCTAGAGAGCCATTCAGAGGATCTGAAGCATATTGTGCACTCACGTTCCAGGTTCTCTAACCTTCTGCAGTAATTGGCAGCTAGCCTGCTTCAGGAGGAAATTTATAAAGCACAGAAAGTCTCCCATATGCTGCCCTTTTAAGGAAAGTCTTCTCATTACTGGAAAGCATGAGCACAGTGATGGTAAAGTACTGTAGGGATCATTTATCAATCACGCTATCAGCAAAGAAACACAGAACTAGAGAAATTAGACAGCAAAGAGCTCTATTTCTGTCATCTTCACCTCCCTATTTTCACCAATACAAAAAATTTCTGATGCTTTGTGTCTCTTAGTTTCCAAATTTCCATTCAATGAAGTATGCCACCATTTCCCTCATTTTTAGCAGTTGTCATAGCCAAGAAGTGTACTTGCTTCTTGTCCTTATTTTGGTGCTATCATGTCTAGGGATAAACCTTATGTGGTAACCTGAATAATTCATACTGAAATGTACCTGCTGTCTCTGGGGTGGCTTTGACCAAACTATATTCATTTTACCTTCTGTTGTTTACCCACTTTTTAATCTTTTCTGAACACTCTCCCTTTGAGCAACTTATCATTTTTACTTCTCTTGTGAGCTTATTCCCATTTGTTATTCCTTTGTGTTCCAGATAAGAAAGACACACTGTGACACCTGTGTTGTGTAGCACCTTTCAGATGCTAAGCAGGTGCTGAGCTCATTTGCAGAAGGATCACTTTTGGCTGCTCTGTGGCAATGCAAACCTGTGATGTATTTAACTGGGATGGAAGTGGAGAAATTGTAGACGTTGTTATCCCCTCTTCTCCCATTTCTTCAGAGGTTTAGCAGTCTTCATTTTTTTCCTGAAGCTAATCTTTCTTCATCATGTTTTTATACTCTCTGCCTCAGTTTTATTGCTGCTGTGCTCACAAGCCCCTTTCCTTTTTAGTCTTATTGGTTAATTTAACTGATCCTCTTCCCCGTTACTTGTCAGGGTTTTAAATGAGGCACTGCCCCCATTTTTTGTGGTGTTCACTTCAATACCCTATCGCCAACATGATCCCCAAAATCAAGAAATGGTTTGCTGTGAACTTTTGAAATCTTCAGGTCATGAAGGAACTGTCTGATGAGAGAAGCAGACAATCATAAGCAAGGAACAAAATTCAATAAACAGCATCCAATAATCTCAGACAAATTCAACTGTCAGCTCTGTGTTGATGAATCTCAGACATGTTCCCAGCTTCTCGATTTCCCCTTCCTGACTCTCAGCACTCTAATTATTGGCAGAGTGAGGTTGTTACATTATCTTTCCAGCTTCCTTCTATTCCTAGTCTTCTAATATTTCTTTTGTTTTGGATTATTCTTCTCACTAAATAGTTGCAGTATTCTTTCCATTTAATGAAATGGTTTCAGCTTTCTCTCCTGTTTAATGACTTGGAAAATTAGCATTGAATGAGAATAGTCCATGGCTTTGGTCTGTAGTTTAGGAAATCTGTGAGAAGGAAAGGAAACACTTGCAAAAGCTGTCTGCAAACTCAGGAATGGTCTTCATGTTGCTTTTTACTTAGAGTACATGTAAAGAGCTTAGTAAATGAAAACAGATTCAGTTCAGCAGAAGGCAGTGCTGTTGAAATGCTAAAGCTTTTTTCCCCAGACTATTGTTTTTCAAAAGTTACCTTTTGTCAAGTGATTTGAAAATTTTTTCCTCAAATTTACTTACATTTTTCTCAAATGTGCCTACATTTATGGCTAGCAATCTATAAGATCTCAGACAGTTTTATTTAATTTACTTAACCACACATAGACTTCTTCATTCTGGCTCTTTTGTTGTTCTTAATATAGAGCTAATATGACAGTATGAGGTGGCCATTAGTGTTGCATTGTGTCCTGCTAAGTGATGAGGTTCTGATTTTCTAATCTACAGTGGTGTCTAAAGGTCACTGCAACAGCTCAGCTCCCCAGCACCACAAGAATCCGTGTTTTATGGATAAGTCCATTACATGGAGTCACACGTGGGATGAACAGGCAGCACAAGGAGGCTTTATCAGCGTTCAGCCCCCAAGGGTTGTGCACAACACAGGAAAATCCAATTAGAGCCACAGGGAGTTTTTCAATCTCTTAATCGGCATTGCAGCACTGCAGATGGATATTATTGCCCACTACTTAAACTTTATTACTCCATTTTTCTGTCTGTAGCCCTTCTCCCTGCCAACCCACCTTGAAGAGATGGCAGGCACAGCCATATAAAACTTTTTATGACCTTGGCATCTGCACTGTTTTGTCGCATGAAAGATAAGTACAACTGTGACAGAGGAGCCCTGCAAGGATTAAAGCTGCCTTCACCAGTGCAGTCTGCTCTGCCTCCCAGTCTGGAGAGCCTCATCTGCCCTCCATGACAGAATGTGCAAGACCAACCTCTTTTTGAGGCTAATGCTTTCCAAAGGAGAGGCAGGATGATCTAGGATGAGGGAGCAGGTGCTGGCTGCATTCAAGCCCTGGTTTGCACAGAGGTGCAGATTCATTGTGTGACCTTGCATTGAGTCACTTGACTTCCAGTGTTTCAGCTGGGCTATAAAATTGACTAAAAGCAGGACTTAAACCAGGCTCTGCATCCTGGGTAAATAATAGGCTCAGGGAAAACATATAGGAGGAGGGGATTATGTTTTTGTGTCTTAAAAATACCTTTCCTGACAGAGGGGGTGGGTTTGCCATGGATGAATAATCTGTTAGCATAAATTACTGTTATTTTCAGTGGTAGTTTACCAGGTATATGTATCAAAGAGTGATACAGTCTGCTTGATTTTATGGTACATTAACTTTGCCAGAATGCATTTATTATATTTAAAACCTGCTAGGTACCTGCAGTGGGAACAAAGATTGCGTAATTATTTTTTCTTTAGCTTGTGGGAAACCAAATGCTTTGAATATAAAAGATTCTGGGGGTGAAAAGTTCATTCAGTTCACCCCTCCATAGGGAGAGTATAGGCAAAAGGAATCTGATTACTAATTTGAAAACAGATGAAAGGAACAAATATAGTGATGAAATAACTGCTACTTTCATTTCTGCCCTTTGTGTTATTGGAAACGGTAAATAGATGCAATAATTGAGCTGTGAAGCAAATTTTACATTATTTTTTAATAAGCATCTTCCCCAATCAATTAATCACTTTGGAATAGCTTCAGGTTTTAATGTCAGAACTTCTATGTGAGATTTTGTTACAACAGCAACAAAGAGTAGGAAACGTCCCAGTGTGCAGTCCATGTTTTAAATGAGGAATGCTGAGTCTATGTAATTAATGGAAATATCTTCATTAAATTCACGGCTTTGCTGCTTCAGAAAACAATCATTTGTTCTGGAAAGCATTGCAAAATCCCCATGAGCAAATTCATAGGTAAGGATTTCCATTTTGCATGGCTTTTCCATACAGGTCTTGGATGTGTTCATTCTTATGCCCCAGCTCGGTTACTTTATTATCTGATGTCTCATCATTTATGTAATAACTGTGCCTCCTTATCCTCTCTGGTTTGTACACTGGTAAATACCTGCTCTGTGTGGGGAGACAGCATCTATATGGATACTGTGGTGTGCAAAAGGCTCTCTGATATTTATTTCTCAACCATGAAACTCATTGATCCTGATGTATAAGTATGTATATAGTACCAAAAAAAAAAAAAATTAAACTCACCACTACATTTTGAAAGCAGAGAACACCTTACTAGTTCTACAACTCCTCCTATGCTTTGAACAGAGAAGGGATTCAAATTATACATATTTAAAATGTCAGAAGGTCCCAAGCAGCAGCAAGATTTTTCCTGTCCAGCCATAGCATTTTTTTAGTCAACAGATTTTTTAGTGCATCGAGCCTTTTGCCTTTTCCCCATTTTCTATATCTATTTTGGCAGAGCTCTGGGAAGAGGGACAAAGGTAGAAGGAAGCATAAACTCTCCTACATGGCCTGCTCCCAGCAGCTATCAGGCAGTGATTTACAGTATTAAAGTAAATATTTTTCATAGCTTGCACAGCAGTGTTTGTGTTTAGCCACTTTTAGTGCGAGATATAACACATTGTTGACTGTGATGAATACACACTGGGAAACAATAGCTGGGGCAAAGCACAGCAGTATTTAAAAAGGTTTTAGAATGAAGCAGCAAATAGAGAATTGAAAAAGTATGGAGAGGACTGGGGGGAAAAAAATCAGTTCAAGGTTAGATTAGATCCACCCTCATAGAGACTGGCATAGCTGGGCACTGACTTATTGACAGCAGAGGGGAGCACAGTGTCCCAGCCACTGAAATGCTTTCAAGTGTCTTCCATAATGCTGTTAGTCTTTCAAACTAACAGAAAATAATTGCAATTTTGAGAAGAAAGAAGGATACAGCAGAAGTTCTGATTTCCATCCTAGAAAGAAATACATTGGCTTAAAACTACTGAGACTAATTCTAAATATTTAGGGACTTATTCTATGGGGGTTTTTTTTTTTTTTTAATCACATGTGATTTTTCATTAGAATTAGCAAAATGATTCATATGTTCTTTGCATTTGACTGATGGATCATTGAAAAGCAAAAGCCATGTGGTACCTTTTGTTCTGATGGAGGAAAACAGCAGTGGTACAGAAAATAACATTAAATGAGCAAGTCATTGAGCCACTCCTTTTCTACAGTCTGCAGTCAACCCATCATTGCTGTTCCCAGAAGTTAACAAATGAAAAGAGGTGAACTTTCCTTCTTGAGCACCTCTCTCCTGAGTAAAGCACAAGGACACAAGTACTTTAACTCTCAAGTGATGATCTGCACCGGTGACTACAAACCCAAAGTTATGCACATGCTAACATGCTAAAGTTATGTTAGAAGCTGGGAAATCATATAAAGATTAATCAAGCCAGCACATCAACTCATTGTATCCCACTGATGCTCCACTGAAAACAGCTGGTATTTAGCTAGAAGTACTCTGCCAGAAATGGGACATGATTCAATATTGCAGCATCAGAGATGCCTTTGTTAACTGCAGCAATCCTCAGAGTCAGCAGAATTACTGTTGAGTATAAATACATTTTCTGACAAATCTCAAGCAGACTAAGAATGCAATCCCTTGCAATCAGCAGATGTGCTTTACATTCAGTAACTTCGTCAGGATGTAGCTTTAGATTGATGGTAATTACTGATGTGTCATTTGGGGTGTGTTGTTGAGCAAAGTCCATTAAAACTCAATTTGTTTCATCAGTTAGCACCCAGCTTACATTATGCAGTATGTTCAAAGAGCATTCCCACTGGAACTGTAAAGGTGGGCATGAGGCTGGGAAAAAATCTTCAAAATGCAATGGCACAATAATTCTGTTTTACATGGCTGTGGTCTACCATATCCCATTTCTGGCCTTGTAATTCAGAGTCAGGTTCAACTCCTTCTTCCACTACAGCTTTCCTCTATAATCTTGGCCTGTCACTCCTCTCTTTGTGCTGTCTCCTTTTCATATAAATTGAGTATTGCTATTAACTTATTATTCAAGGTGAGGATAAAAACATAACGTTCTGTATACCATCCTGATTTCCAGAGCAATTCAGGGCAATGTTTAAATGTCATATCAAAAAGAACAGTAATAGACCATTTATATTTTGTTCCCTCAACCTTCTCCCTTAAGGAGCAGATCGTGACTGAAATCAAAGATCTTGGGACTTGGGTCTGTATGTGCCATATGGAAATGTCTGACTGAGAGAAGGGAGAGGTGGCAGGTGTTGTGCAAGGAGCAGCTCCAGGAGAACACAGTGTCCTCTATCTGGCTACTGCAGGATTTTTGAATTTTCTTTTTTTTTAAGATTATCATGCTGCAACTGCATTGGCAGAAATCTGCTCCTCTTGGTCTACTGAAAAGCTGTGAATTGAATTGGTTTAATAACCCCTCTTTTAATGCTACTTCCTCTTCCCAACATCTCCTTTCCACATGTTGATTCACTTCCTTTACACAAACCCTAAGAACACTCTCTGTTACCTCTCTAACAGAGTCAAGGCCAGGGCTGTGGTGAGGATTTAAGCCTTTTACAGTAACAAACATCTAAAATCACCTGTTAATATTCACTGTCTGCAGTCTTTATTTTCAGATGAGATGGTCTTTAGTCCTATGCCATACCTCCTACCTTTCAGGACCTGAATAAGGTTTCCTGTTATAGTCCTGTTTCCACAGCTCTTGGATGGGAGTGAAATATTTCCCCATTGTAAATAACACCGATAGCATTGAGCTAAAAAATACTGGGTTTAGTGACAAGCTTTGAATATATAACAAAATCCCTTGAAGACCCAAATTCTGTGACTTTTCTCCCCTTGAGTGTCTCTTCCTGTGCAATTAAGGAGGCTGTTTTCAGTTACTTAAGAGAAATAAGTGCAGGAGAATAGAGCCCTAAGAAATGAACATTAGTTATCCCAAAAGGGACCTAGTGAGAATTGAAGCTTAAAAGGGTCTGCACAGTTTAATTCATGTACCATCTGTTTTTGGGAAAATTAGCACAGATTAGATTTTCTAACTCATCTGAGGCTAAGAAAGTGCCTTTAGAACCTGTAGTATTTGCTTAAGTATTAAAAACAAATTAGCACCATTTTACCTACTGTGTGAATCCTGTGCATATCAGCTCCCTTTGGAGTAAGCCAGAAGAATTGTAGCAGCAGAATAGCAAAGTTATGCCTCTCAGCCAGCCCCTCCTTGTCAAAATGTTCCTTAGCTGCTTTATGGAAATGTTTGACATTCTCATGCTCTTCTGAGCACTGTTTTGTTAGATGTGACCATTTTGTATAAATCCAGTTATTGCTCAGGGCTGAGAATCTGCTCACTGTGACCTCTGACTGGTGTTCCTGCTCTCAGTTTGGCTGTAAAGTGAAGCTGTAAGCTTAAAGACATCTAATTTAATGCAAAAGTAAGAGAAGAATATAACCCTCAGACTCAAAGACTGTATAATTTTATTGTATTAAAGAATTACATTATATTTACAGGGTAGCTTTCAAAAAAAACTAAAAAACAAGGTTACATTTTAAAATACATGACAGAAACATGAAATAATTTAGGTTTTCTTGGTTCAGTTTTGCCCACCTTGCCACTTGCCAGATTTCTGTGTTCTGATGGCCAACAGGTGGAGCCAGCCCTGCTGAACGAGGCTGCTGTGATACTCCCCAAGTAGGCAATATTGAACACCAGGCTTCCTGCTGTGGACCAAATATAGGGGCAGTAAATGCAAAGTTAGCATCTTTAGCAGTGTATTTACCTCAGCTGGACTCCGTTTTTCTTCCACTCTATTTGTTGCAAAAATCTTTAAATGCAGGGCAATCTCAGTTATTGTGGGCTGGATGGCCTATGGACACACATTTTTCTTTTCAGAGACTTCCAGGCTCTTCAGTTTCCAGTCATCTCACATACTTAATCATCTCATGTACTTAATTCTATGAAACATCCATTATTTTATGCTATCCATTAAATATTACTTAGTTGAGACACTTTGTTGATGCTCTATGTTTGATGCTGTGCCTGTGAATGTAGTTACTAATGTAATGCTTTTACATATCTCAAAAGGTGAAAGGCCTGGAATTACACCCTTGGTTTGAACTGGCAAGTTTTCTTGACTTGACTACAATAAGATTTAGCAGAGCAATGACCCTGGTCCATCATCTTCAGATGAATTAAGGGTAATGCATAGGATACTCCCTGCAGAGTAGAAGGACAGGATGAAACTCCGACAGAAAACTGGAGCTCTACATTTAGTTGAGGTTGCAATATGCAGCCTTTCAAAGAATTCCCTAACTGTAATTAAACAGAGTAAAAATGTGAGCAAATAAAGACTTTAGGTTGGTACTGCAAACAGTACAGGTGCTTTTGTGCTAGTACTATTTTGGAGAATGGAATTCTAGTTGGTGAAGCCTGGGTATCAACACGCTGACAATACAAGTCTGTGTGTGCCCATGTGTTGAAGCATTTTTTACTAATGCCTCAAAATAAAGGGATTCCAGCTTTGCTTTTGTGGTACCAAGAAATGAAACTCAAGAGTACTACAAGGCTTATTCTTCTGCTACTCCAGAAACCCACTGGGAGTTAATCGGCAATTTTTCACAGACGACATCTAATCTATAAGTATAAATTACTTTTCACTCCTATTATGCCTTAATTGAAGAGCACCAATGTGAGACTGCAATGGATGGAGCTTCAGTATTTCTAGCCTCAATTAACTTTGTGTGGATTTAAGTCTTTTTTCCTCACTTTTCCATGGACTAAGGATAATTCTTTGATGTCTTGTATTTATTTAAATAATTGTTAGAAAAGTTAGGTGATATGCATGTGATGAAGTATTCTATAAGACAACTCTGAAGACATAGGCAGGAGTTGTGTGTATGATTTATAAATTAATACATATCTTTTATGTCCTGCTGTTTTGTTTAACAGCTGTACCATCAGCAGTAGCCAAATCCCTCAGGATTCTGCTGGGGAAGAATAGTTTAATAGCAATCATTTTTTGGGTAAATGGCAGTTACCATCTCTGTAACAGCTACCCTCATCCCATCCCTGACTTTTCTTCAGCTCCCTGCCTTCAAGACACAAAATATGTGTTGCAGCAGAGTAAAATCACAGTGAAGAAATAAAACACCTTGGTGTCTGGAATAGGAAACTCAGACACAGCAGAAAGCAAAAAAATTATACTAGGAGAGGCAGGATGTTGTGTAGGAAGAGAACAGGCATATGGTGATGCAGTTAATTCTTAGCTACTTCGTATTTTACCAGAAGTGATATATATTTACCAGAAAATTAGATTTGATGCTTCTGTCTGGGCATATATGCTCTTACAAATGTTTCTGGTGTTCAGCTAATAGCAGTGAAAACAGCATAAGAATCCCACTAGCACAAGCCTGTGGATTAAAGTAGTTGTTTACAACACATTTTTGTTACAGACCTCCCCAAGATTTCCCTCATGGCTGAGATGGTCAAAAAGCATGTTTGTGTTTGCTTTTAATTGTGTTTGCTTTTAATTGGTTTGACTTTAAGAGGTCAACAGGTATAAAGTGGAAAACCTGCTATATTCCTTATCTTTCTCATCTTTTCTCTAAATATGAATATTCCCAGCCTCCCTCCCACTGAGGAACCACTGCCCTTGGTGTTGGGGTGATGGCACAGGTAGGACAAGGAGTTTGTCACCCCCACAGCAGATGGAGAGAGCGTGGCAGGTGGTTATCACTGGGGTAAAAATATTGCTATGTGTTCCTGAGGATTTGTTAAGTAATAAATAGAAGGTGTGCCCCAAGTTTACTTCAAGGAGCATGATGAACACAGATAGAAATCCACATGAACAATAGGACTCCAAGAATGATGTTGATGCTGCTTAAATAGGATTAAGCTTTGCAAACAGAAAAGGGAAGAGGAAAGGCAGAGAGAAAGAAGGAAGATAGAAAAGTTTTATTTCTCACGCTTTCTCAAAACTTATTAAAATTCCCAACACTGTCTTCACTGAGCAGGCCACACAAGTCAGATCTTGATTTTTTAAGTCTGATGTGTTGTTTGACTCATGCATTCAAAAGCAAGGCAGGATTTTTGTGACCTCTGCTTATATTCTACTGTTCATAAAACTTTCCTGAATTGAATCTTATCTCAACAGTCACACATTCTAAAGGCCTCCAGTTGTGATTTAAGAGTGCAAGATCTGAATGGAGTTCTTCATAAATTGGTCCAGTGGTTAATCTTTCCTATTTATTTTCAAATAAGGAAATTTGAGTTCACAGTAAATTAGCACCATAATTTCTGTGTTCTGATTGAAAGATTGCACTTCCAAATAGCTGCTAGGCTTCTAACTAGTGATTTGCATATGCAGTTTTACATGAAGACTTCTAACTTCCTTTTCATCAGCTCATAGAATATATATTAGCATTGATTGGACCCTCATTGCAAATCTCTATACTGGAAAGAAAAATCAAAAATTATGGTGCTCTTCTTCTCAATGGAACCCTTAATTTTTTAATTTTTTATTTTATTTCTAAAGTATGAATTTTCCCTTCTAGTGAAATTAAACCCATCCTTTCTCTCATTTACCACACAGTGAAAATTCTGAGAAACTGCATGATATTATTGGGAAAAAACAGCATTAATATGGAGCCAGAGTGACCATTATAAAGTAAAGATGATTTCCAGGCTAAAGTCAGAAAAAAATGTTCTCTGGCATGTAATAATCAATTAAAATATATTACCTAAAAGATGTGATCTGCATGCAGTTCTAAGTAGGTGCACATATTACACAGCTTATTACAGAGGAAAAATTTCTCAGATATATTGGGTAGAAAAATCTTCAAGTCCCATTTGGGCCATCTTCAAATAAGGAACTAATTTTGCCCAAATCTTGAATGAAAGTGGAAAGCAGAGTTTCATGGGGTCAGTTTTCGTCTTTAAAGCCTTGCACATTAAGAATATTGATATTTGTTAACTCTCCTCTATAAAATCTCTTCTGGGTTTGTAGCTGATTACAACTGATACAACTCGAGCTGCTGCCTCGAGTTGTATAATCTAAAGTGAAAAGTTATGGAATATTACAGGAAAGGCCATCATATCTCAATGGCTGAAAAGCATGATGAGCTTGCTACTGAAAATGGGGGTGCTGAGAGACCATAGGAAAGGGCAGATATTTGGTGCAGTGAGCTGTGGGCTGCTTCATTTTGCATATTGCACTACTCACTAGTAGGACTGGAACAGCTGTGCACTCAATTCTGGTGAAGATAAAAATCTCTCCCTCGGGGCATTGCTTTCTTCTGCCAAGTAGGACAGTCAAATGTTGGATTTGGCTGTGGACTTTTCTCTTCTCTCATGTAGCCTTTCCTTTTCGTTTGGGCTTTGGCTTAATATTTTGAAAGGATCAGTCCATGAATTTTTGTAATTCCGAATCAGTCCATGAATTTTTTGTTATTCCACACATTACCCTGTAAGATTTTGGTTTGTCCAGGCTGTCCTTCAAGGATGATTTTATTTATATTTTTGTAAGAGTTCTCACATGGTGTTTTATAAGAGCACTGCTAGTGAATTACTTAGTAATATTATGTTAATTTCCTGTGAAGACTTTATATGCAACTTAAAAATACTTTTAACCAAAACTTGAGTTGCCCTAGAGCATGACCCAGCCATGTACTAGTAACTGTGATTTTTACCTTGTGGAAGGCATTTAAGCAGATGTTCTTTGACAGTAGTAGAATTTCTTGGTTTTTCCAAAATGAGGATATTTATAGATATTGCTATTTTCTGCAGCAAACCCGATCTTTTTTCTTGTATTTTTCAAAGAAAGAGACACGTTCAAATCAAAGGTACTCCAGCTGCCTCTTGTGTCCACCCATGCTATAATGTCATTCATCAGTTCTTAAGGCTCATTTTTCCTTTCTAATACGTGTCAGCACATATCACTTAAAATCTTGTAGAATTAGTATCTGCAGCTGTATTTCTGAGACTGGGCTCGCCTCCTCCTTTTCCTTTTTGCTTTTACAGCTTATCCAAAAATCTGTATTACAGATCTCAGCTAGTGGACTCGCCCCACTGCTTATAGAGCTCTCAAAGTGTCTCTGAGATTGTTATCAGACTTTCCTTTGACTTCAGTAAAGATCATCAGTAATCAGTTACCACAGAGCTGATCTCTCAGGTGGCTGTGCTGTACTTGGAGCAGGGGCTGGCAAGCAGAGCCCCCTGGATCCCTGTTCCCTCTGGCAAAGCCTGCCCCATACCACAACCCCCTGTGCAGCCCTGGGATTGTCGCAGGACAAGGCTGAAATATCAATATAATGCACACAGAAAATACCCAGAATTTGAGAGCTTCCCCACAACTGTCCCAACATGACAGAAAAGGCAGAGTGGCAATGTGAAGGAGAGGCAGATACAGATTTTCAAAGCACTCTCAGACTTTTATCATCTCTTTACTGAAACTTAAAGGCAGAGTCACTCTCTTCTCATAGTCTTCAAAGAGTGATGGATCTATAATGTGTTTCAACATCTACAGGATGCTTAGAATTGTAGAATCATAGAATGGATTGTGTTAGACCTTAAAGATTATCTAGTCCAACTCCCTGCTATGGGCAGCGACACCTTCTACTACCCCAAGTCCCTTCCAACCTGGCCTTGGACAATTCCAGGGATGGGGCAGCCACAGCTCCTCTGGGTAACCTGTGCCAGGCCCTCACCACCCTCACAGGCAAGAATTTCTTCAGATATCCACTGATTTTCTAGGCTCCAGCGACTTCACTAATATTAATTCAAAGAATTTAGTACCCTGGGAGGGGTGTTAAATATTGCAACAGTAGACCAAGGCTGAAATAGCACATCAGAGTTCATAGACCATCACACACTTTCTTCCATGCATACTTACAGAATGCCAAATGATATATTGACAAGCTTGTGTGTTTACTGATTCAGCCCTGTAAATTGTTTACTTTGGTGAAACGACTGGGAATTTCTGCAGGCTGACTGCTGGGGCAGCAGCAGTGACCAAGGAGGGATTTAAAAGGTGTGTAGATGTGGCATTTGATGACATGGTTTAGTGGCTGGCTTGGCAGTGCTGGGTTAATGGTCTTCAAGATCTTTTCCAACCTAAATGAATCCATGATTCTGTGATTCAGATTCAGGTCTGAAAGAGCCAGGAAAGAGTGCATCATGATGCAGGATGGTACTACACACATTTCATGGAGTTAAGCTAGAATCTTGCACTTCTGAAATCATTAATCTCATTACTAATATGTATGTGGCAGAAAGCTACAGGAACAGACAAGAACTTTGCTAATGCTGCAATCACTTTTCTGTATATGAAATGAATTTCATACAAAACACCTGCTGGAGCAGCACTTTCAGAATACTGGCTTGTCTGATTCTCAAGCAGAGGTACACTGCAGATGTCTGTAGAGGAATATTTTTCATGCACTGAATAGTTCATATTCTCCTACATTTTTCTTATGGGAGTTCCTAGTGCTTTTAGTCATCTTATCCCCTATCCATTACTAAAATATGCCATTAAAATTAGGAAGTGCTGGTCAGCAAAGCAAGGAGCAGTATCCTCTGCTTCATGAATATCATATGTGCATTAATGTTCACAGAGCTGCTGCCCATGTAAATCATTCAGATTAGTTAGCTGATGTGAATTCTAGAGAGATGGCTAAGATGAAAACAAATGTGCTCTTTAAGTTTAACCATCTCTCTTAAAATTTGCTTATCTTGCTCACATTTCTATCTGAGCAGGTATAGCTTAAAGGGCAGTGGAAAATTTCTGTACATGGCAATTACCATTCAATATTAATAGAAGGTGATGAACTAAAGTCCTAAGCAATGAATCCAGATGGAATACAAATTCTTCTCTCAAAAACTACTCTGTATTCTTCCACTATGCATTGGTGCATTTATACTTATACAATCTAACATTTGCTTTTAACAAAATTAAAGCTGGCATTTGACTGCACAGGGAATTGTAACTGGAAACCTAGCTAAATTATTACAACACTTGCCTAAACAGGTGGGTAATATTAAAGTCTGAAGTGTTACTGCTTTCAGAGACACAACTCTTGGAAAAAGCCCTTTACACATGTCAGACCAGTTTCTCTGTGCTCTTGTGCTTTAATTTTAGAGTAGCATTTGTTGTTGCATATTTTCTCACAGGCAGATATTTTTTTGTGTGTGTCCAGCAAGACATTCTGCCCCTAACTTCCATCCAGCCACGAAGGTCACTGGGTCATCAAACACTCACAGGGAGAGAACTCGTTAGAGGGATGGTTTGGGTCTCTTGTGATGTGAAATGGCACTTTCATGCCCACCAGCCTGCACCTGGCCTCTCACTGCATCACTGGGTTGTAGCAGTCCCTTACATTAGGAAAAATCTGTCTTGGCCTCCCTCTCTGCATTAATTTGAATCTTCAAATTAGGCCAGAGCTCAAATTAATTCAAACCACCTAAGGTTTTCAGCTAAATGTTTTAAGTTTCCCAAGTCCATTATTTTATTTACTCTTCAAAAATGCTGGAATCATATTAGAAAAAGATTTATCTGAATGGCAAGCAGAAATAATTGCCCAGGCAGGTAAGCCTATAAAGCATTAAAATTTATCTTAATACAAAATAGAGGGCCTGGTTGTGGCACTCTGCATATTTGTCTAACAGACATGTAACAGAGAAATTGTCCAAATGAGCTTAATAAATCTCTTTCTTAAACTCACAAAAGACCACATACTCACTTCCATAATTCTATTAGAGTCTGCTCCTCTGGAGGAGATAAAAGAAGAGATAACCTCTCCATTCAGAATATAAAATAGCAATTGTTCAGCTGATGATTGGAATATTTCCAGTAGAAGGACTTAATTATGGAACAAAATTAGCTCAATCTGACCTTTTTAGAGAATAATGCAAAACTAAGTTTTTTGCGAATGTCTTCCTGGAATAACTGAAATAAGGAATAATTTACTTCCCTCTTTTTACAAGAGCAAAAGGTGGCAGAATATGATAGCAGCTTTCTTGGTGAGATGACAATCCAAAGATAATAATAAGACAGTATGTGCAGAAAGAGATAATATATTTTAATAGACTAGCTGATACAGTTTAAAAACAGAGAAGCTTTCAGACACACAAGACCTTTTCAGCAAGAGCAGGTTTCCCTCAGTGACTCAAAATTGCGAGCTTAATAACTAGATGGTGTAATGGTTGTGTCATAGGAATGCACCAAAATGTATGGTATCTATATCCATTACACACTGAAAGCTCCTCTTGGGATAAAGACAAAACATATTGTTCCAATCTCTGCTTTATCTCTGTGATAAATAGGGATAAGTACCTGCACCCACAGACCAGCAGGCTGGGGATGATGCTGGTGTTAAAGCATTTCCCTCCAGGTGTTTAGTTCCCTGCATTTATCTGTATTGAGGCACTCCTCACTAGGAAAAGAAAAAAAGAAACGCACAAACTGGAAAGAAAAACCTTATCTGTTTTATCAGTCCCATCTCTGATTTCATGACATTCTGAATGCTCCTAAGCCATGCTGATACCACGGCGTACAAGAAAAAAAGGCATGAACAGGTGGTGATATTAACAGGCTTCTTATGGTTCTGAAAAATGAGATAGAAATGTTTCATGTCATGAAAGTCAACATCAATCATCATCCATCTTGTGCAGATATGGAAATCAGCCAGTGTGGTTCTTGCTGAGGAGGTGTGAGATATTTCTTTTGCATCAGAGCTGTTGCTCTGGACACAAGTCATAATTTGTTTAATATAGATGAATGAGGAGAATATTACTAACACTGCCTTCTTTCCTTTTTTTTTTTTTTTAATAAACTGAAAGCTCCCCCTCCTGGCACATTCCCTGAACTGAATGCAAGGTTCCTGACATCTACTTTCAGCAACAAAATGTTCATGAAGATTCTTTAAAAGTAGTGAATTTATAGTCTCCCAAGGATTTCCTATTTCCCCATCCAGCTATGGGACTTGATATGAGCTGATTTGACAGCAGGGGTTTGCCCTAAGGCTTTGTCTGTAATTTTAATCTGTTGCTTTTCCAGGCAAAGACTTATGGGTTCTACTTTGCTGCATGTTATACAGAGTAAAAAAACCAACTTTTTCAGAAAGTTTGAGTGTTCACATTTGTGTTCATTCAGAGTGATCGGTGTAACTCAGCTATAACCACACCATCTAATTTCCTAATAAATGCCTTGGAATAATTCTGAGAAATCTACTGGATCTCTTTGAAGCAATGCTCCAGCTCTGCTGAAAGCAGATCCTGACCAGGCTCAGGGAATCTGAAAGCCAGGAAAAGCAAAGAGAGACATGTTTATATCACAGTTTTGGTAACTGCTGTAATTGCTCTCATCTCATTGCTGCCTGTGCTCGGGGACTGCCAGTCCCTCTAATCCCTTGAATCAGTGCAGGCACTTATGTGCTTAATGTGATGAACTGATTTGTCACTGAATTTCCACAGCCATACACTTATGCAAAGAACGGAAGACTTTCCCAGCGTGTGCAGCCACAGGATCCTGTAGCTCCCATAAATGCCTACGTTGTGATTTTGTTACAGTCCCGGCACCATCCCTCAGCTCCAAGCAGGCTGACAAAGGCAGTGACACTGCTTAGGGAGCTTTCGTTACATTTGTCATCGTATTCAAAGACATCATCTCTCCATGTCCTTGAAGTTATTTATGGGGGACAACATTTTACTGGAGCATGAAGCCAAGAATGAATGTTCCTGTGCAGGCAGGATTGTGCTGGGGCCATGATTTCACATGGCCATGCTCGCCAACCCTCAGGCCACACGGAGCAAAGTGAAGGAGTGTGAAGCAGAGTAAAATAATTATCATCATAATGGTCTCAACTCAGTGCTGAGCTGTAATAGTAAAGTGAGAATGAATTAATGAATTATAAGCATGTCTTCCTTTCTAGGCTTCTCCTGAATACCAAGGGGGTATTTTCTACAATGGTAGTGGTGTTACTTTGCTTTTTATGCAGTTAGGTAATACACATGGCAGGTTTCAGTTGTAGAAGAGTGGATCTTTTAAAGTCTAGCATAGAGTAACAATTTACTACAGATACAATGAATGAAGTATGTCTATTAGACTTGGTACATTAGGTCTGGAAGTGGGAGAATTACTGGCCTGGCACCTTATTGCACTTTCCTCTTCCCTCTCTCTGGTTACGAAAATCAGGATTGACCTACACAAACAAAGCTGCTCGCCCTAAACAAAGCAGATTTCAGCTGCTGAGGCAGTGAGGCCAACAAGCTTCCAGTGCCATTTGCAGCAAAGAAGGGCTGTTAGTTTAAATGTCTCTATGCATAGGGTAGAATATCAAATGCAGGCTTGCCATTTGAAGCCAAATCAGAGTAATAATAAATGTAAAAATGACACATTCATTATATCCATGAATATAGGCACACACATGCACCTATCTGTATTCTTGTTAAATCTTTGCTATATAGATGTATATACACGCATGTGTCTTCTTAGAAATGTCTTAAAAGCTGCTTTTATAGTCATAATGAAAGAGTAGGACTCCTTTGAGAGCCATTTG